>NW_015386291.1:1335541-1346895 GCF_001527695.2 Protobothrops mucrosquamatus
GGGAGTTTTGCCCCAGGTTTGAATTCAATGGCACAGTCTGTGGGTCGGTGGAGAGTGGGGACTACTGGATCAGCAGATGTCCCCGGGGCTGCAGGTTTCACTTCCCCTTCGTTGTCTCTCCCTTTGTGGCTCCAGGAGCTGGGGCGGGCGTAGGGCTCAGGATTCTCCTCTCCTAGGGAGCTGAGAGTTCGCTTCATTAGGTCGATTGCTTTCTCTAGGATCCAGCCCGAGTAAGGTGCCCAGCTCCCTTCCTCTTCACTTACGTGCAGGGATTTCTCCATCTCCTGCTTCCATTCTGGTTGTTTGGGCCCCTGTCTCAGAGTCACCTTTCTTGATTTCTTTTCCCACTCACCTTTCTTTCCAACGTCCATTGTCCACCGAGGTTTGTGGTCCCGTGTCTCCACTACCTCTTCTCCTGAGGATTCTGACCTCTCAGATCCCGACAGCTGGCAGGGTTTCAACCGGGGCAGCGGCTCCCTTTCCGGGGAGTTTTCTCCCTTCATTGCTCCACTGTCTGACATGGTAATTTTTTGCAAAGTCTCCCGGCAAGGGTCTTCCTTCCAGGTGGACTAATTTTGCAAGTCCTGTCTAATGTAAGGACCCACCCCACTTTGCATCTTAAGAAGACAGAACTCCTGGAATATTTCTTCCAACAGGCATCTTTATTAAGAGAAAGCTGGATGCAGGCGTTCTAGACCGGACTTGGGTCCAAGCTCTCCTATTCAAGGTTTTAAGGGATCCCCCATTAGCCACACCCCATCACCCCCTCCTCCCAGCGACAATCCCAGGCATTAAATTCTCACCCCCTTTTCCTCACTGCCGGGAGGAGACTTCAGAAAGGATTACATGAAAGCTAATGACCCCCATTGTTATTGTTAGTCCTTTTGGTGATATCCACATCCACTCCCTTTGAAGTAGACTGAAGGAAGTGAGGGCCATAAAGCCCCTTTGTTCACCCCCTTCCCTTCATCGTATGACAGAATCCAGAGAAGGCAGAAATGCGGTTTTCCATAGTTGATAACTAGAGATGGAATATATTTGGATTCTGACACCTATATTGTATCTGCAAATGACATTATAATGATATAGTAGTCCTCGACTTATGATCATGATTGAGCCAAAATTTCTGTTGCTAAGTGAAACAGTTGTTAAGTGAGTTTTGCCCCATTTTACGACTTTTATTGCCACAGTTGTTAAGTTAATCATTACAGTTGTTAAGATGCTGCAATGGTTGTAAATGCGAAAAACAGTCATGTCACTTTTTTCAATGCCATTGTACCTTCGAACAGTCACTAAACAAATGGTTGTAATTCAAGGACTATCTGTATACATTATGACTTAGCAGCCCCAGCAACAAAAATTTAAAAATAAAATAAAATGACATTCCTACCATGTTTCATAGTTGGAAAGGGTTTCTTTATTTTATTCTCTCCTAATATGTTTCTCATTAATGCAAAAAAAATTTTAATTTTGATCTGATATGTCCACAGACATTGTTCCAATAGCCTGTTAGATCATCCAGATGGTCTTGTGAAAACTTGAGAGAAGAGCTGTCCTTCTAGAACAGCAGTGGCCCACCCTTTTGGGCACCAGGGACTGGTTCCATGGAGAGAGGTTTTTCCATGGCCCGGAGGGAGCATGGTTTCGCATGCTGCCTGCATCCCAAGGATGGAGCTTTGCTTGTTTGCGCAGCCTGGTTTCTGGCATGCCGCGGCCTGGTGCCAGTCTATGGACCAGAGGTTGGGGACCCCTGTTCTAGAAAACAGTGATATCCATGGTAGTCCCTATGGGCAATTACTCTTGTTTAGTGTTTTCCTTATGTTAGATAGTGTAACATTGTCATTGGACAATTCAAAAAACAACTGCCAATTCCTTGCTATTAATCCTGTGATTCCCTGCAATCTTCCAGATATTATATGTATAACTTGTTCTTGGAGTGATTTTTGTTGGATGATCATTCCTGGAAAATGTTGTTACATTTTTATGTTTTCCTGATAGGGAATTGATGAAAGCTGATATTTTTAACAATAGTTTCATAGTCCCATTGTGAATGTTGAAAACTTCTTTTCTGAGATCTGCAGAGAATTTTAAGTCATTTTCATAAAAGCAGATTCTGATGGTAGCAGTTGAAGTGTGTATTTTATAGAGAAAGTGCTCCTCAGATTCAGCTTTATTATCAACTCATTGATTGGAATATCTGTCTGAATTAATCCCCTTAGCAGGCCTCATTATCCTAGGGATTTGTGTTATTTGTGTCAATAAGACACAGCATAGCATATTGTTGTTTGTTTAAATAGAGTCGTTGTCATTTAAAAAATGAATCTCTGAAGACAAGATTCACACCACTGAATATTATGGATTTTCTCATCATTATAAAGTGGGTGGATCATGGAGGAAGAACAGGATCTGATATGACCAGAATAAAGCAAGATGTATTCAGGATTTTCCCAGTCCCCACAGTCTTTTAATGGGTATTTTCATAATTGTCCTCAATAAACACAAAAAAGTTTTCCTGTCAAAAGTTTTAGCATTGAAGATTCAATTTTTGGTTATCAGTGACTGACTTATTTAGCAGGTCTATTTAAATCTGTATATATTTGTATTTGAGTCCAAATAATTATACCTTTGTTTTTAGATCATATCATACCAGTTTGCTTATCAAATGCTGATTTTTTAAAACTCAAATTCATATACTGTAATCTAATAAGATTAATTATGTATGCCTGATTGGGTGATCCTTATAGAAAGAAAATTGTCGGCCTGACGGAAGGGACCTTGGCGAATTTAGGACCACAACTATCAACATAGGTAAATGCTTTACTATTGAACAACTATCCTTGCTTATAGTATTCCAAATTAATTGTGAGATACTCTAGTCTTCAGTATGTAGTTGGGAGTTTGTTTTGAGAAATAATGGAAAGAATAGCTTAGAGAACATATTCTGATTAAGCAAGGATATGAAAGAGACAAGACTAATCACTATGGTCATATGTTGAAATGATTCATATTAATCACAACATCTGGTTTAACTAATTTTTCCCATATTTACAACAGATTATTAATGTATATAATTTGAAAGTCAATACATCTGAGTGTGTTTTTATCTACTAGCTAGCAGAAGAATGTAAACAGAAATTGGCACGTCCCACATCATCTTCTCCTGGCCAGTCCCCCAAAAGATTCCTAGAATGCTGAATATCTTGCTGAATTGAGTGGTCAGTGATGGAAGGAGCTGTTCATGGAAAGTTAGTTAGATACATTTTATGTTCCACTCATAAAATATGTCTTTTATTGATATTCCACAAACATACTATTCCTCTTCCATTTTCTGCAGTGGTGAGAGAAATGTTGTGAATCTTATAGAACTATTTGTAATCCTATTGTATTGTACTCTCTGAATGTGATTAGAGCTTCATATAAATCCTATTAATCAATACAAAGATTCTCATTAAACAAATAACATCTACAGTAGTGTTTTATATCATGCTAGTATATTAAGCCATCATTCACTGCTTTGTTGGAAAATGTACATGAAGTTTTAGTAATTTCTACCACCTCATTTGTGAGCATTGAAATTTCTCTTGACAGAACAGTGGATTCTGGATTGTACCAACAAATTCTATAGCAGAATGTCCCTAAGCATTCATTGCTGCTAAAGCTTCATGTACTTTTTCCAACGAAGACAGTAAATTTTGCCATGATGTGTGTGATAATGATAAAATGTAAACTATTTGGCATGTTAGCCTTTTTTAAATAGGATTTAGATGAAGCATCACTATATAGGGCACAAGATTGCAGGATTATAGATAAATTGAAAGGCTATCATTTGGTCTCTTATGGAGGGCTAGCACCCTGCTCAGCAGGTTTGCCAACCTTTCAGAAGCATTTAAAGACTGATGAGAACAGTATGCAGAAAAGTCAGCCTCTACCTACTTTTAGTAAGTAGATATCTGATTCAGCTCTTGTTATATATCCAATTGTATGGACATACATTTTAATAAAAACAAATCTGCTTGAATTGCTCACAAGAAAAAAAATGGAGGAAAAAAGCTTGCTTTTAGAATGCACTACCTTGCAGCAGCAGTGGTAAAATGTTTTACTGTGCTGTACATTCACAGTGGGTATGATGAGAAACAGCAAAAATGAGCTAAACTTGAACCATCACCTTGCAACATTGTAGGATTGTAATTGCACTGTTTTTCTTTACATTTTCTACTGGTGAAATGAAACCATTGTAAAAAAAATTAGCTAGAACAGAGTTCCCCAACCTTTCTGGCTTCGCTGACTGGCGAGGGGGGGGAGGGGATGGGGGAGTGATTGCATGCATGTGCAGCTCCATTTATGCAAATTGAGTACGCGCACATGTTTGCGCAAGTGGGGATGCATGCGTGAACAGCCTGGTTCCAAATGGCTCACGGCCCAGTAGTGGGCTGAGGCCTGGAGGTTGGGGACCCCTGAATTAGAAGACCATAAGGGGTTGCAGATTGCCTTCTCAGGCTTAGAGACATATCCTTTTCTGGGCAGAATAAAAATAATCTATTATGATACTGCTTAGATGTATACCCCACTTACATTGAGATACCTTTTCAGTTAGTCAAAATACCTTTAGTTCAGTGGTTCTCAACCTTTTTAATGCCGCGACCCCAACCGGTCGTAAGTCGAGGACTAAACCGGTCATAAGTCGAGGACTAAACCGGTCATAAGTCGAGGACTAAACCGGTCGTAAGTCGAGGACTACCCAACCGGTCGTAAGTCGAGGACTTTCCCTGCCCGGGAGCGCCGCGCATGCGTGGTTCCGCCCCCTGCGCCGGCCGAGGCGTAGCTGGCAAGCAGCAGAGACGGAGCAGGCCGACCACCAGCTGGCCCAGCCCAAGGGAGGCAAGGCACCCGCCGGAAAAGGGGAAAAAATGGCGGACAAAAAAAATGGCGGACAACAAAAATGGCAGACAGCCTTGCTTGGTGACCCCCATGAAATGATCGATCGACCCCAAATGGGGTCCCGACCCACAGGTTGAGAACCACTGCTTATTTGGTTTAACTAAATAGAATGGAATAGAATGGAATGGGATCTTCTAGTCCAGCCCCCTGCTCAAGCAGGAGAACCCATACCATCTCAGACAGGTGAATGTCTAGTCTCTTCTTAAAAATCTCCAGTGATGGAGCGCCCATGAATTCTGGGGGTAAGCTGTTCCACTGGTTGATTGTCAGGAAGTTTCTCCTTAATTCCAGGTTGCTTCTCTCTTTGATCAGTTTCCAACCATTGTTTCTTGTCCTTCCCTCTGGTGCTTTGGTGAACAACCTGGCCCCCTCTGCCTTGTAGCAGGCCCTCAGATACTGGAACACTGCTATCATGTCTCCCCTATTTCTTCTTTTCTTTAGACTAGCCTAACCCAAGTCCCATAGCCGTTCTTCATATGTTTTAGTCTCCAGGCCTTTAATCATCTTAGTTGCTCTTCTCTGAATTTTTTCCAAACTCTCAACAGCTTTTTTGTGATATGGTGACCTAAATTGGCTGCAGTATTCCAGATGTGGTCTTACTAGGGTTTTATAAAGTGGTTGTCAACGCTGTGACAGTGGATGTCGTCATTCTGACAACTGAAAAACCAGCAGCCATTTTTTCTCTTGCTTTTAATGTGCCTTTCTATTCTTTTAGAGTTCAGATATAGAAGGGGAGAAGGGGTAAATGCCTGAAGGTTTAGCTAGCCATAACAATGTAGAAGTGTGGGAACTAAAGGATGTGTTCTGATAAGCTTTTGGCGGGCTGAGAGGCTGGAGAGAAAAGCCTGCATTTTGTGCTAATTGGGGAATGTGATTTATGACAGCTCTTGTGGGGTGGGAATTGCAATTTGTTACTTTGTATCTGGGAGGAGGGAATCTTATTCTTGGGTTTAACTATGTAAGTGCTGATACTTTGTTTCCTAATAAAATGTTCTTTAAGGAAGAAATCTTGCCTTGAAGTTCTTTTAACTGGTTTCATCTATTGGAACCATGACATTAACCCAAGAATCTATTCTACTCTAACATCCTTGGGGTCCTGAGCTCCAGTCACCGTCTCAAATCAGAGGAGAGGTTGACAAAGATTCAGGGAAGATCTCAGTATGGAGAAAAAAGATGCACCCACAGCCAGCACCTGACCATGGCAACTGCCTCAGCGGAGGGAGCACAAGCCCTTGCATCATTGGAGAAAGTGAGTTCGGAACTTCTGGCAGTGGGAGCAAGACCCAAAATGCGGGGAGCTATTGTCCTCGGAGTGGATCCTGCCCAGTGAAGACCCTAAGCATCCCGAGGGAGCCCAATCAAAGAAGAGTTCTTCAAGAGTGGCTGAGTCAGAGTTGCAAGTGGGTGCCTCATGGGAATCACGCTCCCCCGAACCGAGAAGAACAAAAAGGTTGGCGGTGGCGGATGATTTGGATGAGTGGAGGTACCTGTCTGCAGTCCGTAGCCAATTGGTTGAGAAGTTGGTGGAGAAATTCGAGGGGCTAGAGGTGAGAAGCAAGGGACAGGTCACCCTGAGCATGATGACCGGTGAGGTCAGCACCAATCTATGCCCAGAAGAAGCCTTAGCCCCAGTGATGGAGCTCGGGCAGCAACTCCATGTTCAGAGCCATCAGCATTGACCTCAAGCCCAATGGGAAGGAAGAGCCCTGACCGTCTGTCCTGGGATGACAGTCTGGGCCGTCATCAAGCGTCAAGGAGTCCAGAACACCACTCGCAACGTGACCGCCTCGGCTATTGGAGAAGCCCTGATCAGCATTGTTCATCACAGTCTCCTGACAGGCATCACCGCCGCGAAAACTCCAGACGGCGGCATTGTGACGACAACCCCCAAGAGATGCCCACGCTACCGAAGCCCAGACCTTCAGCAATACTGTCAGAGTCCTGATCACTACCGGTACTGTGAGAGCCCTGACCGTTACTACCATCGATCATGCAGCCCCGATTACCACCACCATCATCACCCAAACCCAGGGCCTACACGAGGAGCAGACCTGAACATGAGGGTACAACGTGACTTGGTTCAACAGCTGGGGCGACTGCGCGATCTGTTGGACAGAGAGCAACCACTAGGCACACAGCAGCCGCTGGGGGCCCAGCAGCAGTTGGGCGTGCAACCGCAGCTGGGGGGACAACAGCAATTAGGCAGACAGCAACCCGTAATGGCGCCACCTCTTAAGGCCACTTTTGATGGCGACCCACAGAAGTTGATTTTCTTCCTCAATCAGGTGTGTTCCCATATGAACCGAAATGCCAATTTTTACCCCGATCCCGCTGCCATAGTCGATGTTGTCGCAGCCAATTTATTTATTATTATTTTTTTAATATATATTTTTATTTTTTAAACCAACAGAACAAAACATAACATAACACACATACACACACAGTATATACTGTATTCCTCCCTTTTTTTACAGCGATTTCGTAACAGTAATCTTCTATTATTTACATTTTCCCCCCTTATTCTTCTTTAGAATATTTGTCCTTGTTGCCCCATTATTTCTTATTTGCATTTTTCTTCTTCCTCTCTTTTTCTCTTTCCTCTCCCCCTCTTTCTCTCTTTCTCTCCTTCCTCTCTCTCTTTTTCTCTCTCTTTCTCTCTTTCCTCTCTCTTTCTCTTTCCTCTCTTTCTCTCTCTGTTTCCTCCCTCTTTCTCTTTCTCCTCTCTCTTTTCCTCTGTTTCTCTCTCTTTCCTCTCTTTCTCTTATGGCAGCATCATCGGGGTTCTTCGCCGCCGCCCCCGGCCCATCCGCCACTCTTCTGCGTCCTCAGCCAAACGGGCGGGGAGGGGGAGCAGAACGGGAGGCAGCGGCGGCGGCAGCACGGCAGCATCGTCGGGGTTCCTCGCCGCTGCCCATGGCCCGGCCGCCACCCCGCCGTGTCCTCAGCTGAACGAGTGGGGAGGGGGAACAGGACGTGAGGCAGCGGCTCTGGTGGTGGTGGCGGCGGCACGTCAGCATCGTCGGGGGTCCCCGCCGTCCCCAGCCCGGCTGCCGCCGGCGGGACTCCGCACTGCCCGGCCTCATCCTCCGTCCATCGATGGAGCCGCGGTGGGGCTGGTGCTGCGCGGCCCGCCAGTCCTCCAGCCCGGCTGCTCCCCCCAGGTACCCCTCTTGCTCCGGCACTTGCCCGAGCCGCCCAGGGGGCACCAGGAGGAAGAAGGAGAGGAGGAGGGTGAGGAAACCGCCGCCGCTGCCCCAGCTGGGACTCCGCGCTGCCTGACCTTGCCTTCCGCCCATCCGATGGAGCCACAGTGGGGGCTGGTGCCGTGTGGCCCCTGCCAGCCCCTCTGCCAGCCCGGCTGCTCCCCCCCGAGGCACCTCTCTTGCCCCTGCGTCCGCCCGAGCCGCCTTGGGGGCAGCAGGAGGAAGAAGGGGAGGAGGAAGAGGAGGGCAAAGAAGCCGCCGCCAGCGCCAGGCCCCAGGAGGCGGCTCTCCTCTCCTACCTTTGCTGCATCTCTTCCTTCCCGGCAGCCTGGACTCCGGCGCACCTTCCCGGCCAGCGGGTCCAATGGTCGGGCTGGCTGGGGATCGCAGAGGCTGGTCTCCCTTGGGCCGTGGCTTGCGGAAGGGCTGGCCCACTCAGCGGAGCCTCCAGCGGGCCGCTCCCAGCAGGGATCCCGGGGCTTCCCCGGGCGGCTCCAAGGCCACGAGGCCCTGGCCGCGCTTCTCCCAGGGGATGGGGCACCCGGGCGCAGGGCCAATCAGGAGCCCTGCAGGAGGTAAGTCCACCTGAGAGAGAGAGAAGGGAAGCAAAAGTGCTTCTCTGTCTCTCTGCAAATGGCGGAGGAGGCCATGCGGAGACGGATGCGGAGCGGTGTCTCGGTTCCTAAGACCATCGGAAATATGTGTTTTCCGATGGTCTTAGGCGACCCCTGTGAAAGGTTCGTTCGACCCCCAAAGGGGTCGCGACCCAGAGGTTGAGAACCGCTGCCTTAGATCATACATGTCAAACTCGCAACATCACGTCACATCGCGCAACGTATCAGAATAGTTTTGCCATTGCTGGCAGTTTGACATCCCTGCCTTAGATGTTATGTGGACTATCAACAAACGAACTGGACTGATCTCCTCCCTTTCGCTGAGGTGGCTTACAACAACACCGTTCATAGCAGCACTAGTTTTACACCTTTTAAGATCGCTACGAGGAAGGAATTCAACCCAATACCTGAATATCCTCAAGGACCCTCTACCTCCCAGACTCTTGATCAATGGTTTGTGGGGTGGGCGTAAGTATGGGACAAAACGAAAATTGTGCTGAAGAAAGCCTTGGAGACCTACAAAAAACAAGCTGATAAGAAGAGGGCTCCCCAGAGATCGTTCCATGTTGGGGAAAAAGTTTACTTATCCGCAAAATACCTGCCACTCAAATTGACTAGTAAGAAATTAGGACCAAAATACCTAGATCCTTTCCCCATTGTCAGAATCATAAACTCAGTTACAGCAGAGTTGAAACTCCCTCGACTCCTAGGAAAAATTCACCTTGTTTTTCATTGCAGCTTATTAAAACCTTTCCGGGGGTCCACTTTACGACCTCCTCCCAAGAAAGCACCTGGTCCCCTAGTGGTAGCCGGATAAACACATTATGAAGTAAAACGTATACTTGATTCTAGAATTTTTAAGGGAAATTTACAGTATTTAGTACAGTGGAAGGAATACCCATTATCGGATGCCACTTGGGTGAAATCCGATGATGTGAAAGCTGATAGGCTTATCCGTAAATTCTATGAGCAGCACCCCAATAAGCCAAGAGGCAACCCTTAACCTATGCTTCTGTTTAAATTGCAGGATTACACCTTTTGTTAAGGGGGGGCAGATGTCAACGCTGTGACAATGGATGCCGTCGCTCTGACAACTGAAAAACCAGCAGCCATTTTTTCTCTTGCTTTTAATGTGCCTTTCTATTCTTTTAGAGTTCAGATGTAGAAGGGGGGATGGGGTAAATGTCTGAAGGTTTAGTTAGCCATAACAATGTAGAAGTGTGGGAACTCAAGGATGTGTGTTCTGATAAATTTTTGGTGGGCTGAGAGGCTGGAGAGAAAAGCCCGCATTTTGTGCTAATTGGGGAATGTGATTTATGATAGCTCTTGTGGGGTGGGGATTGCAATTTGTTACTTTGTATCTGGGAGCAGGGAATCTCATTCTTGGGTTCAACTATGTAAGTATCAATACTTTGTTTCCTAATAAAATGTTCTTTAAGGAAGAAATCTTGCCTTGAAGTTCTTTTAACTGGTTTCATCTATCGGAACCATGACAGCGGTACTAATACTTCTTGTGATCTTGATACTATGCCTCTCTTTATACAACCCAGGATTGTATTAGCTTTTTTGGTTACTGCTGCACACTGCTGGCTCATAGTCAAATGATCGTCCACTAGGACCAAGGTTCCTCTTACAGTTACTGTTTTTAAGCCAGGTCTTGCCCAATCTATACATTTACCTTTGATTTTTCCTGCCTTAATGTAAAACTTTACTTTTCTCCACATTCTGTTGGATAGGGCCCATTGTTCAAGTTTGTCAAGATCTTTTTTGATCCTGAGTTTGTCTTCTGGGGTGTTGGCTACTCCTGTCAGTTTGGTGTCATCTGCAAATTTGACAAGCTCCCCCTCAATTCCCTCATCTAAGTCATTTATGAAGATATGGAAGAGCACTGGGTCTTGTGGTATCCCACTGCTTACTTCTCTCCATGTGGATGTAGTGCCATTGAAGACTACCCATTGAGTACGGTTTGTCAGCCAGCTACAGATCCATCTGGTGGTGATGTTGTCAATTCCACCTTTTCCTAGCTTACCAAGGAGTAGGTTGCGATCTACCTTGTCAAATGCCTTACTGAAATCTAAGTATTCTACATCCATTGCGTTTAGTCACTTTATCTAAGAATGAGATAAGATTGGTTTAGCATGATCTGTTTTTAACCCGTGCTGGCTACTAGTTATGACTTCGTTTGCTTCTAGTTGTTCGTAGATCTGTTTTTTGATTATCTTTTCTAGGATCTTCCCAGGTATTGATGTTAAGCTGATTGGTCTGTAATTTCCTGGGTCTGTTTTTTCCCCTTTCTTGAAGATGGGGATCACATCAGCCCCTTTCCAGTCCTCAGGTACTTCCCCGATGCTCCAGGATTTGTGAAAGATGTGGTGCAATGGTTCTTAGATAACATCTGCCAGTTCTTTCAGAACTCTGGGATGTAGGCTGTTGGGTCCCAGTGATTTATATTCGTCAAGGTTGGATAGGTGTTCCCTTACCATTTTCTTGCTTATTTTGATTTTTGTTTCTAGTATCTCTTTTGCAGTGGTTTTTTTTTTGGTATGTTGGGCTATAGTTTCTTTTTGTGTAAAGACTGACACAAAGTATGAGTTAAGTA
>NW_015386291.1:1347738-1348799 GCF_001527695.2 Protobothrops mucrosquamatus
GCAGAAGACGGTCTCGGAGATACCCAGGTCCGATGCCATGGAGTGCTTTAAATGTGGTAACCAACACCTTGAAGCGCACCCGGAAGGCTACCGGCAGCCAGTGCAGCTCACGCAAAAGCGGTGTTATATGGGAGCGACGAGTCCCTCCCAACACCGCCCGCGCGGCCGCATTCTGGACTAGCTGGAGCCTCCGGATGCTTCTCAAGGGGAGCCCCATGTAGAGAGCATTGCAGTAGTCCAGGCGGGAGGTGACGAGAGCCTGAGTGACTGTGCGCAAGGCGTCCCGGTCCAGAAAGGGCCGCAACTGGTGCATCAGGCGAACCTGATAAAACGCCCCCCTGGTCACGGCCGACAAGTGGTCTTCCAATGTCAGCCGTGCATCCAAGAGGACTCCCAAGTTGCGTGCCCTCTCTGAGGGGGCCAGAATTTCGCCCCCTATAGTCAGCGATGGAATCAGCGATGGAATTTCGCCCCCTATAGTCAGCGATGGAATCAGCGATGGAATCAGCGATGGAATCAGCTGACTATGCCGAGGCGCTGGCATCCACAGCCACTCGGTCTTGGAAGGGTATAACAAACATTAAAAAAAATAAATAGTAACACTAAAAGTGGTTTAAAATTGAAAAAGGGAGAGAAGGAAGGGACCAAAATGCACACAGGAAGAAGGTGGGATCTTGACTTAGTTTGTTAACCCTCTCCAGAAATGACATGCCCCCAGAGAAGATGGCAGGGTCTTCAGGTCCTTTCCGAAGGCCAAATGGCTGGGTATGGGTCTCATCTCAGGGAGCATGAAGTTCCAGAATACAGAAGCCATGGCAGAAAAGGCTCTTCTAGATCCTATCAGCTAGAATTCCTTGACTGTCAGGTCGTCAGCATGCCCCTTCTACTGACGTGGGTGGGGTGGGCCAACCCCAGTTCCTCAAATAACCTTAACCATGCCATGAAGGGCTTTAAAGATAAGAACCAACAATTTGAATTGAACCCAGAAGCCAACTGGCAATCAGGTAAACCAAATTTATCTGGCTGCGCATGTCCTGTCCTTCCTGGTAAGTTTCAGTTAT
>NW_015386291.1:1349679-1355822 GCF_001527695.2 Protobothrops mucrosquamatus
GCTCCACCGGAAAGTAAAAGTTAAAAAAGAAAAAAAGAAAAAAGAAATCACTCTCACTTTGAAGAAAGGCAAACCGCAGCCATCTTTTTGCTCTTTTTTTTCCCCCCAGTTCAATAGGGAAGATGTAAATAAATTGAGTTGAAGTCTTAGATTGCTCAAAGTCCAGTATCCCCGGGCAATTCCGTCCGCTTATTATTACTCACAAGTCTCTATAATTCGCGGAGGTGGAGGCAACGACTCGCTTCGCTCCCCCAAAAAAGGGAGCAAAGGCATTTGGGAGACGGAGGTTCCCGGACTCCGGAGGAGCACCCAATTTTCGCTCTCCCTACGTTAAGGGAGAGCTTTTGGGGCTCTACTCCTATCCAGGAGTACTCACCTCGACCCCTTCGCCCAGGGCACAAGGTTCCAAGCCGCTGAACAGCTGATGTCCGCTGTTCAGGCTGGCTCTGACGCCTTCCCAAGCGGACGGCTCCAAAAGAGCCGCCATCGGCGCACCGTCCCACCGGAAGTCCTCATTTTTTTCTTGTTGTTAATATGTTGGAAGAAACTTTTTTTATTGTCCATGATTTCTGTTGCAAGTCTTTGTTCGTTCTGATCCTTAGGTTTCCTGATTTCATCTTTGCATGTTCTGGCTGCCTGCTGATAATCGGCTTTAGTTATGTGCGCCTCTTTCCATTTTGTATTTTGCATTTTTTGTCTTTCAATTTGTCAGAGAGATCTTTGTGCAGCCATGCTGGTTTCTTCTTGGATTTCTTGTTCTTCTTTCTCAGTGGTATTTGTGATCGCATTTTTCAGGATTTCCCACACTTCTTGGGTTTCCCCTTTAGGATTTTCATCCATGGGATCTTTCCTAGGTTCTCTCCGAGTTTGTTAAAGTCGGCTCTTTTGCTGGTGTTTGCATTATATTAAATTCCAGTATGACGTGGTCACTTTTACCCAAGGTTCTGGTAATTTTGATTCACTCTATCACTTCTTCTCTGTTTGTAAGGATTAAGTCCAGTATAGCTTTACATCTAGTTCCCTCCTCCACCTTTTGGGTGATAAAGTTGTCGGCTAGGTTGGTTAGGAATCTGTTTGATCTTCCACTCGCTGCAGAGTTTGTTTCCCAGCTGATATCTGGATAGTTGAAGTCTCCCATTACTACTGTGGTATGCTTCCTACATGCATTTGTTAACTAGTTGGCAAAGAGTTTGTCTATTTCTTCTGGTTGGTTGGGTGGCCTGTAATATACACCTATGGCAATGTCACTTTTTTTTCTTTTATATTGACCCATATACATTCTGGAGAGATTTTATCTTTGATCATGTGCATTTCTGCAGATATGTAGTGTTCTCTTACATATATTGCAACTCCCCCTCCTCTTTTTGTAGACCTGTTTCTTTTAAACAATTTGTATCCATCCATCAGTCTATTCCATTCATGGGTTTTGTCCCACCAGGTTTCTGTTATGCCAACTATGTCATACCCTCCCTTGTGTACTATTGCTTCTAGTTCGCCCTGTTTGTTTCCCATGCTTTGAGCATTTGTGTATAAGCATTTAAGACTTTTATGCCTGTCCATGGGAATAGCTTGGCTCTTCTACTGAAATAAAGAGTGCATGTAAGGCAGGGGTTCCTAACCTTTTGCATCGCACCTTCCTTTAGTATAATCTTAATGTGCACACTTCCCCTAAAAATTCTAACATTGAAATGAACACAAATAAACAATGAAAACAATGCGATGAAACTTTGGGAAATGTAGATTTATTGCAACAATATACAACCAAAAGTTTCTTCATGGCTCCCGTGGACTCTGTCTGCACCTCCCCATATAATCCACAGGTATCTGTGAACTAAGGCCTTAACGTTTTGATAGTTTCTATAGGCTTATTATATAAATGTTATATATAATGTATAGGGCTGATAAAATGTTAATTTCCCCTTCCAAATAGTCTTCCAAGTTTATAGGTAACCTAGTTTGAAGTTGAATTTGATTTTAAGTGATGTTATGATTTGAAACAGTTCGAATTATGAATCTTACCAATGCATTCCCATTCTTCTGCAGTTCTCCCTTTTTTTCTATAACTTTCTCAAAGTCTTCTGAATTCTTTAAGGATTCCCCCCTCTATTTTAATCTGCTTTTCTACTAATTTGAACAGCAGTGCCCAAATTAGGATTATAATAGCATGAAACATTAAGTTCAGAAAGGAAGAAAATGATGCCTGCATTTGGATTATAAATCCTCACAATCTATATTTTAGAGCCGTGGTGGTACAGTGGTTAGAGTGCAGTACTGCCGGTTTTTGTGCTGACTGCCAGCTGCCAGCAGTTTGGCAGTTTGATTCTCACCGGCTCAAGATTGACTTAGCCTTCTATCTGAGGTGGATAAAATGAGGACCCAGATTGTTGGGGGCAATATGCTGACTCTGTAAACCGCTTAGAGAGGGCTGTAAAGCACTGTGAAGCACTATATAAGTCTTAAGTGCTATTGCTATTGCTATTATGACATCTTGTGTTTAGAAAGACAAGATTTTAAGAAACTGTCTAGGAAGAAATACACAATTCAATCTCACCGAATTATTATGATTCTGAAAAACTGATATCTGTATGTAACCACTGGCTCTTATTTTGAATGCTTCACTGTAACATTTACACATTTTCTTAAATAAATTTTATGATGTTTTTCTTTCTTTAGGTTCAATTACAACTGCAGATGGCTCTGCACTTGTGAAGTTAGGGAATACTACAGTGATATGCGGCATAAAAGCAGTAGGTTCATGGATATATATTTTTAAAGCTAATACAGGTCATCCTCTGTTAATGACCACTATTTCAACCCCCATTCAAAGTTGCACAGGTGCTAAATGAGTGATACTTATGACCAGCCCTCAAAGTTCCAACCATCGCATCACCCCCTCAGTCATATGATCACAATCTAGATACTCGGCAACCATCTCACTTCAACAACATTTGCAGCATCCTGCAGTCACATAATCACCATTTGTTACCGTTCTTGCCAGCTTCCCACAAACAAGTCAATGGAAAAGCCAGCAGGAAAGGTTGCAAGTTCTCCCAGCACTTTTTCTCCTGAGGAGCCCACTACAGAAGATGAGATACCAGGGATTTTGTCCTCCATAATATGTTTGCACTTCATCAGCCCACATGCATTCCTGGCAGGAACCCCATGACCTCACTTTGTAGTACTTGCCCATCCTGCAGCGTGCAAGCCATCTGGGACTTGCAACTTCCAGTTGGCTTCCCCACTGACTTTGCTTCTGGAAAGTGGACAGGAAGTCACAAGTCAGTTATTTGAGGTTCTTGCTTAATGACTTGCAATTTTCACTTAATGATAGTAACAGAAACTGCCGGGATTGCCATCTCTAAGCAGTGTAGTTACTTTTTGACTGCATTGGAAATTCAGATCCCGGTTGTTAAGCAAGTGTCTTTTTTGAAAGAGTCTCTTGTTCAGCTCTAATAGGAAATCCTAGTCTCTAAAGTATTTTAAAAAAACCTTCCTTTGGAGCCTAATTCTCTGCCTATTGCAAGAACTAGTAAGGAAAACACTGAGGGGGAAAATATAGGGAAAAATAAAAGAAAATAAAACAAAAAATAAAGGAAAAAAATCAAATGGAAAGAAAGTAACTTCTTTATTCTAAAATAAGGATGCACTAATCAGTATGGCAACTGTAGAAATTTTTACAGTGGGATATTCCAAACTCTGATATTGTTAAATATTATATGAAATATTCTTTATTCTGAAGATATGAAGTAGCAGACTGACCAGTTTACTCATGTCCCTTTTCAGTGTTGCTGGATAATATGCTATCTGTATTTCAAGAATTGACTATTCAGATATAAAATGTTTTACTGTGATATAGATTTATGTTTCAATAGTCACTCTGTAGTATATGAGAAAGGAAAGATTTGAGAGAAAGCAAGAGTGAGCATGCACAAATGAAAGTAGAAATTTAGCCCTTATCCCCGCTGGTTTAGGCTTTGACCATACCACCAACTTCCTGCCACATTCAGCCTTAGAAACTGAGTTGTGTAATGTATTCAGTTAATATTTTCTTTTAATAAATAATAAGATTCAGGCAAAATATGTGTGTTTACTTTACAGGTTGCAGAAATATTATTTCTAAACCAACTTCTAATTCTTGTATTTTGCCTTTCCCAAACTATGCATTGTGTACAGGAATTTGCAACACCCACCGTTGATTCCAGTAAGAAAGGATATATTAGTAAGCTTTCTTTATTCACTTTTTTCTTTAAATATGACATTACTATCATGCAGATAATATTCATGATTATTTCTCTTCTTATCTAGTTCCCAATGTAGATCTTCCTCCACTTTGTTCATCAAGATTTCGACCTGGACCTCCATGCGAAGAGGCTCAAGCAGCTAGTCAGTTTATTGCTGATATCATTGAAAAGTAAGAAATTTATACTTCAATATCAGTCTTTTGGGGTGGGGAAGCTGTAATAGATGGAGCTGTCTAACTGTTTGCCTGTCTGTCTAAAAGTGGTAGGGCAGCTGGGGAAGCTGCCAGTTGTAGTCTGTAGAGAACCTGGGTTGAAAAAGTGGAGAGATAGCATGCTGGTTTTCAAGATATTTATTATTATGGTTCATTGCACAGTCAGGAGTTTAAACTGGATTTGGTATTTTTGTCCACTTATCAAGTCTTTTCCAAAGATCTGGGATAGGCAGATGATGTTGTTTGATAGTGTTAAAGATATAGTATGATTATTATTATTACTGGGTGCCATGCCCCAAAGCCTTGGATGATACTTAAAAAATCTGTGCATTGATAACATTTCAATTACAACAGATCACAGTGTGTGGATGCATACTTATACTGTGCTGATACATTATGACATCCTAGGTTCTGGGGAAGAATTCAATACGAATGAAAGCCAACACCAGCTAAAGAAGTGTAAACTGAATTTTCACATTGCTGTATATAGTAGTAGTAGTAGTAGTAGTAGTAGTAGTAGTAGTAGTAGTAGTAGTAGTAATTATAATATAAAAAATGATAAAGAAGCAGAATTGGGGATAAATGGAATGTCCTGTTCATTGTGCCATTATTTCAGTTCACAGATGATAATGAAAGAAGATCTATGCATTTTAGATGGAAAGGTGAGTAAGCATTTTAAGAATTGTGAGATGCTGAGATGTTCCTAAACTAACAAATTCCAACAAGCAGAAGATATGAAATGTGATTTTATTTTATCATGCATGCTAGGAAGCACTCTTTGTTTCTGAACAAGGTTGGACTGCAGTTAACACTTTGCTTACACTGAATATGTTTTGTTGAGAACAGAAGACATCTTTCAAATGTGGTAAATAGAAACATAAACATTACTACAGATGTAAACATGCAATAGCTGGATAAGGGCATTGCAGTGGTGATTTGTCACTGTGTAGTTCCTTAAGACAGAGGTCCCCAACCTTTTCGGCACTAGGGACTGGTTCCGTGGAGAGAAGGTTTTTTGTGGATCGGGGGGGGGGCATGGTTTTGCGTGCTGCCTGCATCCTGCAGATGGGGCTTCGCTTGTTTGCACAGACCGGTTTCTCCAGCACTGGAGATGGAGGATCCACCCATGGGTAGTAGACTGTATTCCTGCCCAATCAGATTAAGTCAGCCAAAGTTGCCACGCCCGTCCTGGACCCTAGATTCCAGTCTTGACTTGATCTTGCCCATGGACGGACGTACAACTCTGGCTCTTAGGCAGGTATAGTCTTGGCTTTGGGTGAATCCTCCACCTTCTTGGCTAATTAGTTTAATTTAATAATCTGTTTTATTAGGACATAAATTTCCTTGCACTACAGTGAGGGAGGATCGTGATTATAGGTAGAAGGGGCTCCTTCTTCCTCTTCTCCCCTCCTCCCTACAATAATAGGATAGAAGGGGACCCTTCTAATTTCCCTTCTCCCAACTCCGATTGATCCGTTCTCACCGGAGCTTGCGGCTGCGGCCCGGTGACGAACGGTGGGTAAAGACTCGCCTCACAGCAAGCGAGGCTCGCTCAGTCTTCGGCCTCAACCTCATTGGATCCAACGTCCTCGCTCGATCTCTACCCGGCTGGGGAGGCGCGCGCCTTAACTGTCGAGGCCGTCTTGCGATCGGACGGCAGTTCGGAGGTTGGGGGAAGCGATCCGGTCCT
>NW_015386291.1:1355841-1356867 GCF_001527695.2 Protobothrops mucrosquamatus
GCGGCTGCGGCCCGGTGACGAACGGTGGGTAAAGACTCGCCTCACAGCAAGCGAGGCTCGCTCAGTCTTCGGCCTCAACCTCATTGGATCCAACGTCCTCGCTCGATCTCTACCCGGCTGGGGAGGCGCGCGCCTTAACTGTCGAGGCCGTCTTGCGATCGGACGGCAGTTCGGAGGTTGGGGGAAGCGATCCGGTCCTCGTTGCCATCGGTGCGGCCGCCATTTTGATTTGCGCAACGAGGGAACTAGCCGGGAACGTTTTTGCAGCCCGTTAACGGCCTCGGAAGGGGCGCGAGCTGCGAGGGTGACGGGCTGGCTTTAAATTGAGCCGGACGGACGGCCGTTCGTCCCTAGCTTGGGGCGCAAGCCAGCGTGCCCTTCATTATCAGGCTGCTTTCCCTTGGGCCTAACATTTCCCTAGGAGTTGCTTGCCATCGCGCGCGGCCGCCATTTTGCACACGCGGCGAGGGAAGTTCCCGAACAGCTACGGAATAAAAGAAGGGAGCAATAAGCTTTCCCCTCGATTGCTTCACAGATTACCTTGTTCATTGCTGTGGGGAGGGGAGGGGTCTGGCGGCATTAGGGAATAAACGCCCTTTCAAGACTCAGCCGCCATTTTGAAGGCCACCTCTGGCGGGACTTCACCTCCCATCAGCAACGCCATAGCTCACCACGCGTTAGGAATTCTCAACGGCCTTAGGAAACTCCTTTTTTCAGGCCTCGTGTCTCCTGGTCTGCTTGTCTGACACGTCTAATAAAACCGGGTCACTCTATTTCGTGTCAGTTATCGTGTCATTGGGACGTGAGGATTCCAGGTGTTCCCACAGAGCACCTGTCCTTTCCTCATCAAATTGAGCCGGATTCCAGTCATACTCTAAGTGTGTCTGTCCTTATCCGACCACTAATATTACCTATTCAGTCCCAAGAAACTACCTGGGTTCCAGACGTACCCACAGTGCGTGTGTCCTCACCCAGAGGTTGTAGTCTCTAGGTACCAGGGGGTCCCACTCGAGCTCCTGTGCTATC
>NW_015386291.1:1357702-1363051 GCF_001527695.2 Protobothrops mucrosquamatus
TTTCTTTTGGGGCATTATTACCTAGGATAGTTTAGTTTCTGAGCCAGTACGTCCTATGTCAGTCAATGGCTTCGCTCGCGTCAAGACTGGAATCTAGGGTCCAGGACGGGCGTGGCAACTTTGGCTGACTTAATCTGATTGGGCAGGAATACAGTCTACTACCCATGGGTGGATCCTCCATCTCCGTGCTGAGAAAAGGTGTTCAGGTAAGACAACGCCCCTTCTGGCATGCTGCGGACTGCTGGTCCACAGACTAAGGGGTTGAGGAACCCTGCCTTAAGATAGCCTAGAATAACTTCTCATTATTTTACTGCTGCTGTTCTGCTCTACTTCCTGATAAACTCAGTCTCTTTTCTGCAGTGAGAGCAACAATTTGTTATGTTTTACTTCTTGAACATCCTTTTTGGTCCATTGGTCCAACCGCTCCCTTGGCTGATTTCCTGTTTTGAACATTCTGGCAACAGCTTTGATAAATTGGCTAAACCTGATTAAGCCCTCAGTGAGACGGAGAGCTGCCTATCCCAGCATGTGAAGACAAACTCCAGATTGAGCTGATGAGACCACTGGAAGGACTAGTTGTCATGAAGGTGGTCTCTGCAAGTATTGTGGAACATGAAGAATAGGACAAGGCATAGAAGATATTCTGGTCACCCATTACGCCTAATCCCATTTCCAGTTGTCTTGACTGTATCTTGCCACATAGATGGGAATTGGGAAGAGAGAATTAAGCTGATGCTGCACAACTCTCCCTCATTTTAATCCATATTATGTGCTAGTCTGAACACCATTGTTGTCATCACTCTTTAAAAAAGCAAATGGGTGACAATGGGTGAATGACAGAACAGTAGGTGTGGATACATTAGAAGCTGTGATCATAGATCTGCACACTGGCAACTCAGGTCTAATGGCCAGTTTTTGAACATAGCATCTATCCAGGGGACTGAGCAGCCCTGCCTAGGAATGCATTCCTCATCTCTGCAGTATGAGGAAGGGTCTAGAAAAGTATCCTAAACATTGCTTGCTTCACTACATCCTGGCCAGTTTACTATGGCTGGCAGGATCTCACTTTGGCAGTCAAAACACAAAAAATGCAAGGTGATGCTGCTTATCGGCACTTGGAGCATGTGCACATTTTTGAACAACTTGATGATGCACCAGAGAGAAGAACAGCTTTAATTGCCAAAGAATTTGTAAGATACAACATTGACATTGCAGGCCTGAGTGAGATTTGTCTTGCCAATAAAGGTCAGCTGACTGAAATTGGTGGTGGATATACATTTTTCTGGGACAGTTGTGACTGTGATTATGGTTGCAATGCTGGAATTGGATTTACCATCAGGAATCACCTTGTTTGGAAACCCATTAGTTTTTCCAAGGGTATGAACAACTGGCTCATGATACTGCAGCTTCTGCTACAGAATAAAAGTCAAGTCACCCTGATCAGTACCTATGCCCCCACAATGACCAACCCTTATGAGATGAAAGGTGGATACTATGAAGAATTAGATGCCCTGCTATCAGCAGTGAGCAGAATCAACAAGCTGATTTTGCTTGGCAAATTTAACACAAGAGTAGGATGTGATTCTGCAGCCTGGCAGGAAGTCATTGGGAGATATGGAGTAGGCAAATGGGACACTAACGGTTTACTCTTACTGAACAACATTGCAGCACATGACCTCCTCAATACCAGTATAACTTTCTGATTACCTGTAACCAGACCTCCTAGTTGCACTCCCACTCTAAGCATTGGTGTCTTGTTGACTACATCATTGTCAGAAAAAAAGACAGGATATCAGAGTGACCAAGGCCATGTATATTGCTGACTTTGGGGTAGATCTCAGGCTCATTGTCTCCAAAATGAAGTTCCACATCAGGCCCAAGAGATGACCACAAAGCTTTGAAAAAAATTAATGTAGCCAGGCTGAAGAACCCCACCACAGCTTCAGCACTGGCTTAGAGGCTAAGCTTACTGACCTACATCATGCTGGCAGTGCTGAGGATAACTATAAATGTTTCAGTGATCCTATCCATTCATCTGCACTGAAGATGCTAGGGCTCTCTACTCAGCAAGCAGCATGACAGTTCAAGGAGAATGATGAGATAAGAGGGTTGTTGAAAAGCATCACCTTTATCATGTCCACCAGAACTGTTTCGAAGAAAATGGCTTTAACAGTGCACATAGGATAGTCCAAAATAAACTGCGTAAATGCCAATGCCTGACTGAATGCCAAAGCAGAGGAAATACAAGAATAGCTAACAAGTTAAACAACAAAAATCTAACAGTATGAATATATATCCCCACTTCTATTTAAAACCTAATCCCCAATTCCTCTCTATAATAATCAAAATCTAATTTCAATTAACAACTAAACCTTGCAAAAATTAAACATTACCAGAAATAATAAACCCTTATTTATATGGCAGAAGTACTAACATAGATATGCCCATTATACCCAATAATTTACAAAGCAAAATGTTTTCTTCTTCCCAGCAATCTTTAAATCCCATACATAGAGTTCTAACATCTACTTTCTTCTATGTCTTCTCTCAAAGTTTTTGTTACCCTGCAAAGCTTGCAAGTTCTGAAGACTTTTCAGTCTTAAAAGAGGTAATAAAAAGAAAATTAAATTTCAAGATGATCCAAAAAGTGAGGCTAGGTTGAACTTTGAGTCCTTAAAAAAGGCTACATTAATGGCTCAGAACATAATAGGATCTGATTTCTAGCTGATTGTGAGCAGCTGCAAAATCCTGTTTCTGTTGCTGTCACAACTCATCTAAAAGACTTGATTGGCGGTCCAGACAATGCCTTTGAAGCTTCAGTCGTCCCAGTCGGTGGGGTTCGTTGGGGAAGCAGACACCTCGTTGGATCTGGCCTCGGTCCAGGTCCAGGGGTCGGTGGCTTCTTGTAGTTCGATATCTTTAGTTCACAGCTTTAGTTCAATATCTAAGTTCACAGCCAAGCGATACCACTCGTGGAGTTGATCAGGGATCCCTCTGTAGACGCATGCCTGGAATAGATCTGGGTCCAGACTGGATTTGAAATGATGAACTAGCGATCTCTTCAGGCCACTGCACAATTCTGCCAGCCACTCTCCGGAATTTATGCATGTATTCCTTTGCTGGCCGACCCCTCTGTTTCACTTCGTGAATGTCCTTTTCAGTTTGCAGGGCTATGGAACCATCCTCGAACCTGGTCCTTAAACCTTAGATGAACAGGTTGTAGTCCCATAGCTCAGGTGCTTGTTCGTTGTACTCTGCTGCCTCCCCCTCTAGGTTTGCTGCTATCACATCGACCATAGTGGCAGGGCCTGGATAGGCGTTGGCATTCCTGTTCATGTGGGAGTGCACTTTTCAAGAAGAAAGTTGGACTTGCACCATAGTGATCAGTCACGGGATTGCGGACCTCCGCACCCCGTGGCTAGTTTCGCCCTGTCAGGGGACCCTAAATGGGTCTAAGTCACTCCGGAGAGGTGGCGAAGAAAGAAGGGTACCCCAACGACTCTGGAACAATGGCGGTTGTTTCGTTCGGATCGGAGAAAGCCTTCTAATCTGACAGGAGAAAGGCTGGCCACACCTTACTGACCAGCCCAAGCTACTTGCAGCCGAAGTCCAAAGGTACTAACCAGCATAACAGTGAACAGCGTGCTTGAAACTGGGTGAGGAATTTGATCTTCTCTCTCCTATTTTATACCTAATTTTCTGGAAAAGATCCCCAAGAAGCAAAAAGCCTCCCAAAGTGAGAGGGGGGGGGGCATTGCCTCACCCTTCTATAGATGGAAGCGGCGAATTAATCCCTTATGGGGAATAAACTTTACCACAGTTTGGATAAATTTGAAAGGTAAGAAAATTGTTAAAACTCTATACCTGAAAAAGCATTGATGAAATTCACGCGTTGCTGTGGCTCAGTCTGGTTAAATGGAAAAGAAAGAAAAGAGAAAGCGCACGTTTGTGTCACAGGTGTGACATCTATATAATAGTAGGTATATAAAAACACGCGCGTATTCGAATGCAACGTTCAAATTTCAAAGCAATCGGTGAAGAACTTTCGGAGATTTAAGATTTTGAACAAACGAACATTTATATTTTTATTTATATAGATAAAAAGAACAAAAAATAACTCTTTGTTTTAAAAAGTTGAAAAATGAACAGTGACATCTGGTGGAGGATTAGAGAAAATTATAGCAGTACTGACCCAAAATTTGGCAAGACGCCTAGAAACAATAAAAAACAGCTGGGAACAAAGCATTCAGTTATCTACTACTGAGTGAAACTACATACTGCTGACCTGGGATTATAAACATACATTCGTAAATCTTAACCTAAGAACTGTTTGCAAAGAAAGAATAATTTTGGTCTTTGGCTAATCTTCTAAAGGAGAAATTACTGGAAAACTTTTAGAAGCTCAAATACTTTGCACTGAATCCTGACTGGCTGATAATTATAAGACCCCTGAAAAGAAAACTGTCACAAAATATTATTTCCAGTGGTGCCTTGACAATTGGAAACATACTGAATTATAAAACCTTTATGTAAAAACAAGAACTACGTAAAATTTGGCTCTTTGGATTTTAAGATGGACTGGCTTGATAAAACTAATTAAAAAGTTTATGACAGGGATGGAAAACTACTTAGAGGGGAGAGATAAAATGGATATTATATACCTATCTAAAAGCAACATAAAACCATACCTAACACCTCTTCCTGAAGAACCCAGTTTGGAGCTTCAAAGATCTGCAGGAACAATGACTCTGCCCCCTATCTCTCCCCCCCTCTCATTTTGGAGTGATCTCTCAATCTGCATTTCAAACACGTCTCACCCGTAGCTCTCTCTCCCCAATCCTGCAAGGAGCAGCTGTTAAGATCTTCCTGCTCACTATTCTCCCCCCCCTTTGTCTCTCCTTCCGAGCTGCTTCCGTGCGTCCATTTTCCAAACCCGATCTTGACACATCGTTAGTTTCTTGTCCCCTCCCATAACAGCTGTTACTGCCTCACCCATAGACCTGTCACTCCAGTCTTGCCTGTTGCTATCTCATTGTAATGTTCCCTGCCCCCCCTTCCTTTTTCCGGTTCGCTGTCTTCCCTAGGGATCGCAGTTTCCCCATTTGTAAAATCATGATCTTGCTTTTGCACCGTGAGGGGTGGCCATCTACTCTGTGGATTGCAACATTGACTCCCACTTTCTAAGGGTCTGTTATGCCGGTAGGAGGTCTATGTGCCGGTTGATGGAGTTTTCATCCGAAAGCCAGGCTTCTTTAAAAAGGCGGCCACCCTTGGTGGTTTGTTTTATTTTTATCCTGGTGTTCCTTTTTTCTATATTTTATTGATATATATATATATATATATATATAT
>NW_015386291.1:1364211-1416614 GCF_001527695.2 Protobothrops mucrosquamatus
GACATCATCAGGGCTTAATCAGCCAGTCTATGGGAGAGTCTTTTATAGGTCAAACACAGTCTGCACACGGCTTTTGGACCTGGTTACCGGTCCTAGTTGCATCAGCTGTGCTCCGGCGGTGACTTTTCCTCCATTAGCTGTTCCTATCCTGCAAGGCTTATCCACACGGTTGCCTTCATCCGGTTCATTTGCTCGCGGGTTAGGGGTGACTGGGGCATTCCCCCTTTTTTCTTTCCTCAATCGTATCCCCTGCTCTCCTTGCCCCTGTAGTCCTACGTTCTTGTTCCTTCCGTTAGTCAGATCTACCTGGTTCGGGATGCCCACTCTCTTTCCTGGACCCCCGCTGGCTTTAGTTGCCCCGCTGTCATTCCCACAAGCCGCTCCCTCTCCTCTTCCTGCGGTCGTGTATCCCGTGCTCCCTACATCTCTCCACACCCCACTCTTATCGTTCTTCCGTTCATCCCATCCGAACCGGCTAGGCTCGCCTTCCTTCTTCACCTCCTCTTTCCCTTCATTCACCTTACTAGCCCTCTTCCTCTCCCCCCCCTCGTGTCCGTCTCTCTTATTAATGTCATCATACCCAGGTCGTATTTTCCCATTTCCCTGCCTGCTGTTCCTAATCCAGTCGTTGGTTCTCGGGAGGGGGAACCCTACTTCAAACTGACTCGGGCGCGGCGGAGTCGCGGGGTGGGGTGGCCGGGTCGTCACCAATGCCGAGGGGTGGCTCGATATTTTCCTTTCTTCCTCCTTCGTATCCGGGCGGCTGGGGCGGCTGGGGTGGGGTGGTCGGGATATCCCCGCTGCCGTAAATCGGCCCGGTGGTTCGTCCTTCGCCTCCTTCTTATGCGTGGCCGCCTCTCCCCTTCTTTGTGCACTCATCCTCTCTACCGACGCTGTCTTGTTTAGGCTGTACCCTCCCTTTCTGCTGTCTGTCATCCCCAACCTGGTTACCAACACCCGGAGGGTTGCCCCGTGTTTCTCGTTGTCTCCAACACGGCGGCGCCACGTGATGGGGTGGACGGATCGCGGAGCATCCTGGAGGGTTCCTCCTCTCTCCCATGTGTGGGCGGGTAGTCGTCTTCCTCCTAGAATGTCCCTCCTCTCTGTCTGCCTCCGTCCTGTCATCCCCATGTGGCCCAATCTTAACCAGATCGTCACGATCGCTCCTCACTCCGATATCTCTGGCCCCCATCGAAAGCATTCGGGGATCTCCCTCCTCCATCGTCGTATCGTCTGTGTATGCTTCCTCTCACTTAGCGCTGAGAGCCTGGAATACAGGCAAAAATCCCCCATCCGACCAGAGATGTGGCAACGGAGCATCGAGAGCGTCCATAGAAACAACAGGGGACACTGTGGGAGGAACGTCGTCACCACCCCCCCAACTGCCCCCCAACGTTCAGGAGCACCCGGGAGAGGAAGCATACACAGACGATACGGCGATGGAGGAGGGAGATATTGTAAAAAGTAAAAACTGCAGTATAGCAGTTAAAAATGTCCAGGTGTTCTCAATCAGACTGGTCTGTCTGAAAAAGCTTCCTCTGTGTGTGTGTGTGTGTGTGTGTGTGTGTGTGTGTGTGTGTGTGTGTGTATATATATACATACATACATACATACATACATACATACATACATACATACATATATATGTTTTCTGAGGTTTTCGCGGGTGTTTGTATGTAGGTCTTTAGTTATTCGGGTTTTCTCCCGCGTAGAATTAGAAGTGTCTTGGCGACGTTTCGACAAAGTCACATTCGTCATCTTCAGGCTGGTGTCTTCAGCTTCGTGCTTCAGTTTCGACGAATGTGACTTCGTCGAAACGTCGCCAAGACACTTCTAATTCTACGCGGGAGAAAACCCGAATAACTAAAGACCTACATATCTATTGGTAATTAAACTAAATACATGATCCCTGGGTGCATCCATGCCAAATAAATAAAATAAAACGAACACCAGGGTAAAATAATCAAACTCTAGGAGTTTAATATTACAGTACCAATGCCAAGCTTTTGTCAGCGTTCTGCTGACATCATCAGGGCTTAAACGGTCAGTCCATGCAGCTGATGCAACCAGGACCGGTAACAAGGTCCAGGGGCCGTGTGCAGACCAAGTTCGAACTATAAAAGACTCTCCCATGGACTGACCGTTTAAGCCCTGATGATGTCAGCAGAACGCTGACGAAAGCTTGGCATTGGTACTGTAATATTAAACTCCTAGAGTTTGATTATTTTACCCTGGTGTTCGTTTTATTTTATTTATTTGGCACAGACCTACATATATATATATATAAAACAGGCCCTAGAGAAAGATTATTAGATGGTGTATTATAGGATTAAATATTGTTGGAATATAGCCAAAAGAATAGATAAAGCTTGTAAAGAGGCCCTATAGTAAAGAGGAATAAGATATATAAGTAGTATAACACTTTTAGAATATATGAAATGTTAAAACATTGAGGGTCTATTTAAATGAAAAGTTTGGATATTTAAAGCTAATGAATGTTGAGAAAATTATGACTGGTAAGAATGGTCTGAATACTGAGGGGAAACTAAGCTTCAATAAGAATCTTGAAAACAGGTCATGTAATGATTTAATAAGATGACTTTTATAAATACAATGGAAATAAGCTGATTAAAAATAGGTTATATGTTGATATTATTATATGCATAAATACTAAAAAATGTTTATATTCAACTTGGTTTGTACTGAAAATATTAAGAATTATATTTGTTTAATGTAGACAAAAGGAGAATATTACAGGAAGAAGAGAGGATCAAGAAATATATCACATTCACCAATTGTTAGAAAATGCAGCCAGCCAAAATGTTATCAGCAATGACCTGGGTTCTCATACATTTGAATTGTTTTGGCTAACTGAGAACTACCCCCCCCCCCCTTCTTCTAAACTAAATATGTGGCAACGAAAATGAAAATGGCTTCAGTTCAGTTTGTCACAGTGTTGATAAACCCACCCACCCCCAGCTATTTAGAATACGTGAGAGCACTCTCAAGATCTCTCTTTACTTTAGAATTATCAGCAGTCTGGATCTCACATCCAGCTGCCCTTCAGCAAAACAAAGAACATCCATTCGCCCACTAGGAGCATCTATTAGCATTATCTATTAACGATGTGGCAATAGACAGGATTCCTGAGTGCCATGGATGACATACCAATAATAGTTGAAATCACAGAAACTGACTGAAGATGCTAGGGCTCTCTATTCAGCAAGCAGCATGACAAAGACCCAGGGGCAGACACCATACCTGCAGTGATGTACAAAGTCCTCTACTTTTAGAAAAATCACTGAGTTGTTCCAGTCTTTATGGAAGCAAGAATCCATTTCTCAGGAATGATGCATCCATTATATACATCTACAAGAAGGGCAACCAGCATCTATGCAACAACTACTGAAGAATTTTGCTGCTCTGTATTGCAGGAAAAGTCCTTGCAAGAATTCTGCTAAATTATCTGGTTACTCATCTGGCATTGGGCTTGCTGCAAGAGTCGCAGTGTGGCTTCCATAGGTCATGACTCTATTAACATTTTTGCCATGCACTAACTTCAGGACAAATGTCAGGAGCAGAATTGTGAATTCTATACAACCCTTTGTTGACCTCACATAAGCCTTCGATACTGTCAACCATCAGGGCCTGTGGAGAATAATGTCAAAGCTTAGCTGCCCTGCCAAATTCATTCAGATGATAGGCCAGTTCCATCATGGGCAGAGGTGTAGAATCCTCTAAGACATTCCCAGTCACCAGTCGTTTTAAAGAGGGCTGTTTTCTTGCACCCACGCTATTCAGCATGATGTTTATTGTCATGCTGAATGATGCTGAAATGGATGGGAAAACACTCAACCTGAGGTGACTTCAAGCTATTATTGAAATTGTTTTATCATTTAAATGCTTATCTGTTTTTTGCTTGTAAGCTGCCCAGAGTTGTCTCTAGACAAGATAGGTAGCACACAAATCTAATACAGATAGTCTTGGACTTAGAGCCATTCATTGTAGGAGATACAGGCTGAGCCCAAGGGAGGGGTCAAATGCATCATAAGTCACAAAGCCCACCTTGAATGCCTCTCTTATCTCCTACTCATTTCCCTTGACTGCTAGTTGATCAGATTCTTGTAGAGAGCTTAAGCTTGCAATAAATTTTTATACTCATTTGAACTGCCTGATTTCCCCGGCATCTGACATTCATTTAGTGTCCATTCAAAATTACAATGGCACTGAAAAAAGTGACTTATGACAGTTGTTCACACTTACAACCTGTGCAGCATCCCCATGGTTACCTGATCAAAATTCAGATGTATGGCAACTGGTTCATATTTATGACATGCAAACACTTTTTGCGACCCTCTGACAAGCAAAGACAATTGCAACGATTCACTTAACAACTGTGGCAAGAAAGGTTGTAAAATAGAACAGAATACATGTATATGTCTCACTTAGCAACATAAATGTTCGGTTCAATTGTGGTTGTAAGTCGAGGATTACCTGAAAATAAATAAGTAATTAAATAAAAAATATTCAAAAGACCCTGTCATGCACCATGCATTGAACCCAATCACAAAGAAAGGGACTACTTCATTTCAATTACCTTGACAATACCCTCTCCCACATAGTGACCCTTGATACAGAAATCAACTACAGAATAACAAAGGCAAGTTCTGCTGTCGGTAGATTGTGTTCCATTGTATGGGAACATCAAGGAATTAGTGCAACATTAATATTGAAGGTGTACAGAGCTGTGGTGTTCACTGCCCTTTGATATGCCTGTAAACTGTGGACTATGTATTAAAAGCAAGCAAAATAGCTTAACCATTTCTACATGACTAGTCTTTGCAGAATATTAGGCATCAGATGGCTAGATGAAATACCAGATACTGAGTTCTCTCTAGAGCAAGTCTACCATTAATCGATGTACTGCTAGATTGTGAGTTCAAACTGAGCACAGACCTGATGATAGGTTATGTCATCCTTAAGCTAGACAAGTGCATATCCAAGCAATTTTTGGAAAACTCTATGCTGGAAAACACATGGAGGGCAGAAAAAATAATACAAAAACAAAATTGCTGTACCTGGCATGGCCTCATTCATAGGGGGTTATCCAGAATGTAAAGTAAGTGCAAGCACAACCTAAGTATGAAATGCACAAGTCTAGAGCTATCAATGCAACAACTGCAAACTACATGTTTGCTCAATATGTGCCAGGATATTCTGTGCCCAAATTGGCCTGAACAGTCATTTTTGGGCACACTTTATTTAGTTTTAACAAGATTATAATTGTTGAGGTCTTAATGAACAACAATATTTTTAAAAATTATTATTGGTTTATGTATGATTTGGTAATATTAAGCTGTTCTAGTGTAGTTGTGATCCAGTATGTACATGTATAAATTGGCCATTATTTATTTCACCCCATTTTCTCTTTCTGTTATTTAGCTAGAATGATCAATCATTTCTATCTTATTGATAACAGATTTCAAACGTGATGTGAAATAACATGCTGACGTAAGACAAATATTTCAAAGTTATTTTTTATGTGTGTGAAAGCTTTTCCAGTATTTACATCAGCAGGTCTTATTTCTTTAGATTGTATGGGTTCTATATTGTGACATTATATGCTTAGACTATGATGGAAACCTTCTTGATGCCTGCATGTGTGCTTTCTTAGCAGCTCTGAAAAATGGTAAGTTGTGTTGATGTACTTTGAGATTTACTTTAAAATTTAAATGCAATGCAGATTTAGCTCTAAATTGGATTGAAAGAAAACAGCAATGTAATGGCAAACAGGGTTTGACAAAAGTACAGGTAATCCCCGAGTTACGAGTGTTCACTTAACACTTGTTTGAAGTTACACAATAAGTGCCCCCTTGTGTTTATGAGCAAGTCCCAAAATTACAAATATTGCAGCACCATGGCAATTGTTTCCCCTTACGAACAACCACAGAGGCTCTTCAACATTCACCCTATTCCTTCCCAACTGCTTCCCCCTCCCTTCCTGCCTTGCTGGACTCACCTTGCAAAATCTGTCTCCTCTGCCGTGGTATCTTTCCCTTTGAGGGAGAGGAGAGTTGGCTTGGAAATGCTTTTCGCGCCAATGGAAGCTCCTGGGTGCCGTAATATTGCACAAGGTCAAACACCCATTATCTGCAAAAGAGATCATGGCCCCCGGAAGCTTCTATTCTGGGGGGGGGGGAGAGAAGTGTTTGCTTCATTTGCATGCCTATGGGGCAAAGCGTGCAAATGGTGTCGGCCGTGCACAGGAACCAATGCTGTCCATGGCCCAGGTCTGTTGCTCACTGGCATGCGCCAGCCTTAATTTAAGGGCAGGAACGAAGCCTTCCATTGAGTGGGGAGGCATCGCTGGGCCAGGCCCCTTATACCCGCATCCAAGGTGCCAGCAGCAGCAGCAGCCACCTGAGTGGCCATGATCCCCCCCGTCCCCAACCAGCCACCCCAGCTGCCCGACCTACTCCTCACCTGCCTAGCCAGCTGACACAAATCCTCACCGCTCTTCTCCTCCTCGTCCTCTCCACTCAAGGGCTCCGTCTGAGTGCAAAGAAGTGGAGGCACAGAGCAGGATTGCTCTGAAGTTGCGGGTGTGCTGCTTGCTCGTGTGCACTGGCTTTATTGAGAGCAGTCCTGCTCTGTGCATCCGCTCCTTTACCCTCAGAGTGGAGAAACTCAAGCTGCTGCCACTCAAGCAGTTTTTATCTGAACGGAGACCTTGGGGAAACTGGAAGGTCTGAACAAATGGGGCAGTTGAAAACACAGTGTTCCATTCTGTTTCTAAGCGTGCATAGGCAGGCAGACGGACCTTCCAGTTTCTCCAAGGTCTCCGGATAAAAAGTGTTTGAGCGGCAGCGGCTTGGGTTTCTCAGCTTCGTCCAAGTGGAAGAAAGCAGAGTCGCAGCAGCGGGATTGTTCTTAATAAGGCCGGTGCACGCAAGCAAGCAGCGCACACGGGCCTTGTTTGAGAGCAATCCTGCTGCTGTGCCTCCACTTGAGTGGAGCCCTTGAGTGGGTAGGATGAGGATGAGAAGAGTGGTGAGGATTTGTGCCAGCTGATCATGGCCACTCAAGTGGCTACCGCTGCTGCCAGCACCTTGGACGCGGGTGCAAGGGGCCTGTCCCATGATGCCTCCCTGCTAAATTGAACACTTTGTTCCTGCCCTCAAACTAAGGCCCACACACACCAGCAAGCAGTGCATCTGGGCCATGGACGGCATTAGTTCCTGCACGCAGCCAACTCCAATTGCACGCTTTGCCCCATAGGCATGCAAATGAAGCAAACACTTCCCCCACCCCCAGAATGGAAGCTTCTGGGGGCCATGATCTCTTTTTCACAGAATGGGTGTTTGAACTCGCGTGATATTACGGCACCCAGGAGCTTCCATTATCAGCATGAAAAACATTTCCAAGCTGACTCTCCTCTTCCTCAAAGGGAAAGAAACTGCGGCAGAGGAGATTTTGCAACGTGAGTGAGTCTGGCATGGCAGGGAGGGGAAAACATGAGGTACCTTAGTAGGTTGGGGAGGCCTTTGGGGGCCTTTTGCATCACTAAACCCACCATGGCCTTCCCACCCTGAAATACCTCATGTGCACTTAGCAAACTGCACATTCGCCCATACATTCAATTAGCAAATGCGTGGGCGAAAGCAGGGAGTGATCTCGTTCGAGGCACGAGATTCACTCCTACAAATTTTCGAGTTACGAATGGAATGGACTACCTGTAAAGGCTTATCCACAGAAGTTAGATGAGGTATGAATCAGGTCTGGGATAAAAAGCCTCACTGACAGCTACTAAGGGCCCACCACTGCTACAGTCAGTGCTGTTTTTCCCTTATCAATTTTTTGAACAATTTGCCCAAATGGCCAAATACTTTCTAAATTTTGTTGTTAGAAAGGACTCAATTCACAGAAGGATTTCCTTGTTCTGAACGTTTTAAAATCAAAAGCTATTTATTACATTCCCATCACTTTCTTGTGTTTATTTGAGGATGCCTCTATTTTTCTTTATAAAAATGTGCTGTATGAAACAATTTTCCAGTCTTGCTTTTTCCATATTTATCCTTTGTTATTTCAGTGCTTTTGCCTGTTGTTGCAATAAATGCAGAAACTGGTTTGGTGGAAGTTAATTTGAAAGAGAAGAATCCTTTGACTATTAAAAAGCAACCGGTGGCAACGTCATTTGTGTTGTTTGAGTAAGTAGAGATCAAAAAGTGTATGTGTAGATTACGATAGACAATACCATTTTATTAGATAATCCCAGATTTATGAGCAGCTATACTAGCAAAGAATACTTGGCTGCCTCTTCCTTTTGGAGCCTTCAAGTACTTCCAAAAAACATGATGTGAGCAGAGGGAGGGAGATTTATTTAAACATCCATAAAAATTGTTTTTGCTGTCCAGATGTTCCTCATTTAGCAACTACAATTGGGGCCAGCAATTCAGTCATCAAGTGATGAGGTCACCAAGTGAAAAATCATGTTTACAATGTTACCTTAGCATCCCCCCTCCCCCTTTGAAGCATGCACCCTGGTGCTAGGATAATTAGCAAGAAGGGGATTAATCTTTGTATTTACATTCTTTGGAAAGGAAGGGATTACAAGAGACTAAACAGGGAATACACATCAAAAAGAATGCCCTAGCACCAGCTGTATGCCTAGTCCACTGAGGCTGCTTAGGAGGCAAAGAAAAGCTGAAGATGTGAAAGTAATTAAAGTCTTTTCATTTATAGGCAGCAACTAAAGTCACAGAGCTGACCTTAGCTTTGGTTAGCATTTTTCAGGGATAGTGCGGCACTGCAATAAAAAAGCAGCTCAGTTCAGGAAAATATTATTTGTTTAAGCAATCTGTGGGGGAGAAAAAAATGAAAATGAGTCAGGCAAAGGACAACGCATACTGATTCACTGTAATAGTGAACACATGACAGAGATAGATGCTGGAAAGGAATTAAATACGGGCATTTGTTGCCAAGTTATTTTTTCATCAGTGTCATAACTTTAAACAGTCTCTGCTCAAGGTAGTTACAAAGCAAGGTCTGTGATCTGGAAATTCATCAAATAAAGCACACATCCTATAGAGCCTATTCAATCAATCAATCAATCAATCAGAATAGAGCTGAAAGGGACCTTAGAAGTTATCTAGTCCAACCCCCTGCTCAAACAGGAGATTATACCATTTCAGACAAATGGCTGCCCAGTCTCTTCTTATAGACCTCCAATGATGAAGCACCCACAACTTTTGAAGGCAAGCTGTTGAGCCACTCATCTTTGTGACAGCCCCCCAAATACTGGAATACTGCTATCATGTCATCCCTAGTCCTTTTCTCTAGACTAGCCATAACGAATTCCTGCAACCACTCTTCATATATTGTTGTCTCCAGGCATCTTAGTTGCTTAATCATCTTAGTTGCTCCTCTCTGCACTTTTTCCACAGTCTCAACATCTTTTTTGTAATGTGGTGACCAAAACTAGATGCAGTATTCCAGGTGTAGCCTTACTAAGGTTTTATAAAATGGTATAATATTTCCATGTAATTTTGATTCTATGCCTCTGTTTATGCAATCAAGGATTGTATTAGCTTTTTTGGCTGCCACTGCTAGCTCATATTTAAATGATTGTCCACTAGGACTCCAAGGCCCTCTCACAGTTACTGTTTTTTGAGCCAGTTTTCGTCTACTCTGTACTTGTACCTTTGGTTTTTCTAGCCTAAGTGTAAAATCTTGTTTTTCGCCACACTAAATTTTATTTTGTTGAATAGAGCCCATTGTTCAAGTCTGTCAAGATCTTTTTGGATCCTGAGCTTGTCTTCTGGTCTTGTCTTGTATTCAATTCAGGAAGGTTGTCTGAATGTCATGGAGAGGATGAATTGGAAAATATTATATGCCTGCATTTAAATGAAATCTTTCTCACTAATGGTCAGAAGAAATGTATATACATGAAAATGGGTCCATGCAGAATTGTGAATATGGATAAGATAGTTGCTCTGATAAATTTCCAGCTATTTTTCTGAGAGAATCGGTTTAGTTATTTTTCACTCAGTCAGGCAGACTAAAGAAATCCTTATTGCCTAAAGTTAACAATATGTCTTTTAAATTAATTTCTTTGTAAGTTTTTGAATTAAATTGAAAATGGCTTCAGCATTGATGCTTATGCTAACAATAACAATCCAAGTGGTCTGGAAATGAGCAAAAGAATCTGATGGTGCTTTTTTAATGTTGCTCTTTGTATTGTCTAATTCACTGGTCCCCAACCTTTGTGGTTTGCGGCTTGGCTGGGGGAGGGTAGAGGGGAACTAGGCCGTATGAGCGGCAGGCTGGCACACACATGCGGGCACAGAGTTCAACTTATGCAAGCAGCAGGCCAGCATGCATGTGTATGCGCATGCAGCTCGACTCGCGTAAGTCGAGCTGCATGTGTGTGCATACACACCAATCTGCTGCTTGTACAAGTTGAGCTGCATGCATGCCTATGCACGCTGACCCACTGCTTGTGTGGCCTGGTTCTGAATAGGCCACGGCCCAGTAGTAGGCTATGGCTTGGAGGTTGGGGACCCCTGGTCTAATTGAACAGTAAATATATGTAATTGTTTTGGATTAAAAAAATCTCAGAAGTTTAATTTTGGCACTTATGTGTATATATCTTCAACAGCACATTAGTGGTAGTTGACCCAACTGCAGAAGAAGAAGACTTGGCATCTGGGACTTTAACTATTGTGATTATTGAAAATGACAAACTGTGTTCTGTTCATAAACCAGGTACTAATACTAAATTATTAAGGATTAATATTTCCCAAATTCTCTAATTTAGTTTTAATTTTGTAGATGCCATTCAGGAGTATCAGTGATACTTCATTTTCCATCTCTACACTACAGAAATTATGAGATGTGTTTCAGTCATGAAAATTGAGTGGCGTGATGGCCTAGTGGTGAAGATGCTTGCCTCCTACTTGGAAGGTTGAGAGTTCATTCCTAGGTAGCAGCAGATGTTTCTCTCCTAGGGCGCAGAAAAACCCCTCGAACTGTGTGTGGCATCAGGAAAGGCATTTGGCCAGTAAACACTTAGCTCCATCCAGTCGCCCTGATTCTACCCCAGATTAAGGGATTACAGGGTCATTAAAAGGGATTTTTTCATGAGAATGTCTTGTTGAAATTAATTCTAATAAAACATTTGGTTAATCACAAATATATCAATGTAATTTAATGGGCAATTCAAAAGCTTGGATAGTATTAAATGCATTGTTTCCTTGTTTTCTGTTTCTTTTTAAGGTGGAAGTACAATAACAGAAGCAAAGCTTCAAGACTGTATCAGTCGGGCAAAAACACGACATAAAGAAGTACAAAAACTAATGGATAAAATAATCAAAAATGTATAATTAGTAAAAGGTGTATTTACTATTTGCTCACAAAACCATTACCTCAATAAACATGCTACATTTATGAAGTTCCATTATTTCATAATACCATTTCAGCTTGAAATTTGTGTAACATTTCCAGATGAATAATTTCATTTTAAAACAGTTTTCTTACAAATACCAGTCTCGGGTTTTCTTACAAATTTCAGTTGATTGCTATGCCTCAGTGTAGCTACAAATTCAGTTTCATGAAAAAATTTTTTTTTTTTTAAAAAGATGGTTATTGTATACATACATCTCTCTCAAATGCAAGTTTCAGGAGTCTGATATCAGTGAAGCTTTTTTTTTCTTTTTACTTTTTGACTGCGTGCCTAGATGATGATGTAGTAGAGCTGCTTATGCTGCTAGTGCCATAACCATTTGATGGGGAAAGAACTGTAATGGTTGCCAAGAAAAAAAGAATTTTTTTTAATTTTTTTAACTTTCATTTTTATCTCCAAAAGAATAAAATAAATAATGCAATATTAAAAACTACAATTTAGAGAATGCCTTCTCTGTGTAATAATTCACAGAAATAGTTTACTTAGTTATTAAATGTATGGATATCAAGGTATATTAAAACATTCTAAATAATAATAATAATAATAAAGTTGGAAGGGACCTTGGAAGTCATCGAGTCCAACCCACTGCTCAGGCAGGAAGCCCTATACCAGTGGTGGCGAACCTATGGCACGGGTGCCAGAGGCGGCACTCAAAGCCCTCTCTATGGGCACGCACACCGTCGCCCCAATCCTACGCCTTCAGCTGGGTTTTATAAAACCTTTTCGCTTTAGGCCTCCACCGCCTTGTACAAAAAAAAAGGTTCAATCAATCAGTCAATTTCAACTTCTTGTGGGGAAAAAAAAGATCTTGCAAAGTTGGAATTGATTGATTGAACTTTTTAGTCCCAACCACTCTGCTGTTACCACTGCAGCCACGCCCACCCAATTGGCCACGCCCACCCAATGGGCCACACCCACCTGGCACCCGACGATGCATAAGTGGGTTTTGGGTTGCAGTTTGGGCACTCGGTCTCTAAAAGGTTCGCCATCACTGCCCTATACCATTTCGGACAAATGGCTGTCCAGTCTCTTCTTAAAAACTTCCAGTGTTGGAGCATTCACCGCTTCTGGAGGCAGGTTGTTCCATTGGTTAATTGTTCTAACTGTCAAGAAGTTTCTCCTTAGTTCTAGGTTGCTTCTCTCCTTGATCAGTTTCCATCTGTTGTTTCTTGTCCTGCCTTCAGGCGCCTTGGAGAATAGCTTGACTCCCTCTTCTTTGTGGCAGCCCGAGATATCGGAACACTGCTATCATGTCCCCCCTCGTCCTTCTCTTCATTAAACTAGACATACCCAATTCCAGCAACCGTTCCTTATATGTTTTAGCCTCCAGTCCCCTAATCATCTTTGTTGCTCTTCTCTGTACTCTTTCTAGAGTCTCAGCATCTTTTTTACATCGTGGTGACCAAAACTGGATGCAGTATTCCAAGTATGGCCTTACCAAGGCATTGTAAAGTGGTATTAATATTTCGCATGATCTTGATTCTATCCCTCTGTTAATGCAGCCCAGCACTGTGTTGGCCTTTTTGGCAGCTGCAGCACACTGCTGGCTCATATTTAAGTGATTGTCCACTAGGACTCCGAGATCCCTCTCACAGTTACTATTATTGAGCAAGGTACCCCCTATACTATACCTGTACATTTGGTTTTTCTTGCCTAAATGTAGAACCTTACTTTTTTCACCACTGAATTTCATTTTGTTAGATAGCGCCCAGTGTTCAAGTCTGTCCAGGTCCTCCTGTATCTTAAGCCTGTCTTCTGGAGTGTTGGCTATTCCTGCCAGCTTGGTGTCATCCGCAAATTTGATGAGTTCCCCATCTATCCCCTCGTCCAAATCGTTGATGAAGATGTTGAAGAACACGGCCTAGAACAGAGCCCTGGGGCACCCCACTACACACTTCCCTCTTATCGAGTAGTAGGTTTTGAAATGCCCTATCTAGATTGCACTACCCATAATGGAATTAAACCAGATTATTTTGTCCTTGTCATTCTATTGTTTTAGCACAAAACTCATCTGTGTTTGATATTTTTTTCCCTAGAATGACATAGTCATGGAAACAGAGACTAGCACCATAGTGATTTGCAAACTATGGGCCACATAATGTATTTATGCCCATAGAGGACCCAAACTATACCTACACCAAATATAAATTAATTGGATTACTAGAAGAAAAAGAAAAGCGCCTAGAGATAGACTAACCACCCTGCGTCTCAACCAAGAAAATGATTCAACCAAGAAGATGAAGACTACTAGTAAAAGTGAAAGTTTGTATCCAAACTGAATACAGAAAGAAAAACAACTATAAGGAATAATGAGCCAACTTTTTACTAAATAGTTGGCTATGGTATGCAGGAAACATGCCAGTTTAGTAATGGGGGACTTTCACTATCCTGATATCAACTGGGAGACAAACTCTGCAGCAAATGGGAGATCAAAACAGGTTCCTGACATGCCTACAACTTTGTCACCCAAAAGCTAGAGGAGGGAACTAGAGGCTCCACTATGCTGGACTTAATTCTTACCCATAGGGATGAAATTTTAGAAGGGATAGAAGTTATAGGAACCTTGGGGGAGAGTGACCATATCATACTAGAATTCAATATAATGCAGGCACAAGTAATTGAACCAAGACAAACTAGTATTTTAGTCTTTAAGAGACCTGATTTCAATAAACTAAGAAAAAGATTCTATAGATGGAAATCCTAAAGGGAAAAACAATTCAAGATGAGAGAAACTCTGAAAAATGAGATCATAAAAGTCTAATCAATGCAAAACCACAGAAAAACAAAAACAAGAGACTCCAGACAAAACCAGCATGGCTGCATAAAGGCCTCTCTGACAAATTAATTGAAAAAAAGGACAAGTATAAAAAATGGAAAGAGAGACACATAACCAAAACAGAACAGGAGCAAATATTCCAAATCTGCAAGGACAGAGTTAGGAAAGTTAAGGCTCAGAATGAACTAAGGCTTGCAACAAATGCCAAAAATAACAAAAATATTTCTTTCAATATGTAAAAGACAAGAAGAAAGTCAAGGAAATGATCAGTCCATTAATGTGAGAAGATGGCAAGACTGTGATGAGCAGCAGAAAGAAAGCAAAACTGCTTAATACTTTCATACCTCTATCTTTACACAAAAGGAAAAAAAATAATCCAAACTTCCAAAAGCAGCACAATGGGAACAGGAATGCAGGTCAAAATAGGCAAGCAATTGGTAAGCAAACACCTATCCACTTCAGACACAGGGCCAGAGGGTTTACAACTCAAGGTCCTGAAGTTGCCGGCAAATGTGATCTCAGAAACACTGAGCAAAATCTTTCATAGCTCCTGGAGCATGCAGGAACTGCCAGAGGACTGGAAAAATGCTGATGGTTCTTTTTTCTCCCTGGACAGAAAGGATATATTTCTCATTGGACAGAAAAAATTGAATTTTACTTATATCTGCTTAGGGGAGATTTAGGAACGGCTAGTTGGTTGGATAAATTTATAAAAGCTACTGACAAAAAGGAATAAAATGGATGTTCCATACTTAGCTCTAAATAGTAAAAAACTATCCTTAACATCTGTCCCCAGTAGCCTCAGTTTGCCATATCACCAAGAAAATACTGATGAACCACAGAAAGAAATTCTCTCCATGTTGAAATTAATACAAAAAGCAATCACTTTAGCTTGTGATCAGGTTAAAAATAACACAAAGGAGACAAAAGAACAATTTTCTAATTTAAATCTACAAACTCAGAAAACAACTACAGAGAAGGAACTAGCAGCCCAAAAAATAGAAGGAAAACTAGGGAATGCTGACACACACTGAGGATCCAAAGGAAGAAACTAACGACCAGATTCAAATAAATGAAAACTTAGGAGACACAACGATAATATTGGAAATGGAAAAGACATTTTACAAGTCAAGGTTTCAAAACATACTGGAGGATAGGGAAGGAGAGTTGATGGAATGGAAGATAAAGCCGTTAACAGAATTGTGGGGAACTGAAGAAGGGGGGAGGCTGTTTAATGAATATCAATGGGCTAGTTCAGGGGTAGGCAACCTTGGCCCTTTTATGACTCGTGGACTTCAACTCCCAGAATTCCTGAGCCAGCTGTGCTGAGGGGAAAGGGAGAGGTTTCCATGCTGAGCCATGCTGACTCAGGAATTCTGGGAGTTGAAGTCCACAAGTCATAAAAGAGCCAAGGTTGCCTACCCCTGGGCTAGTTCTTCCAAAAATACTTTAATTAAATTGTTTCTCTTGTTTCAAATAATATATACAAAAATAGAGGAAGAATTATTTGATGATCCAAATGCATTGACTTGGAAAATTAGTTGGCAAAGGAAGAAAGGTAGAGTAAGATTGAAGGAAACAGAAGCTTTGACCTATTAGAGGGGATGCTAGATTACTAATTAGATATTTGAATATGGTTAAGAATAGATTGTTAGAAATAGAAATATTATTATAACTAGATAGATAGGATTTGTAATCAGAATATCAAATCTTGGTATGAAAAGGGAAATAAGAATATGTTAAGAACTTTGAATAAGGGAAGCTTTTGGTTACCCAAAATATAACTTGTTCTGAAATTATAAATGATTGGGATACTTTGAACATGGATGGGAAATTAAAATTGAAAAAAGCGAAAATAGGATATGGACTAAATAAATGGAAACTGAGTGCAAATGCAATTAAGATATGCTTTGGTTAGAAAAAATATTCTAAACTGATATTATTGACACTATTAGAAAAATGTAACAGATGTTGATATGCAATTGTATATATACTAACAACAATAACAATTGTATTTGCTTAGTGTGGAAAAATGGTTATTACCAGAAGAAGAGTGGATGTACTGGAGGGTGTAATATCTGACTTAGTTTGAAGAAGCTTACATGTACCATGGAATCACTAATGGACTCTCATCACGTTGTCTATTGGGCACTTGATTGTGAAAACAGAAAACCAATAAAACATTTATTAAAATAAATCACATGAAATGATGCCGCTTTTTACTGCACTAGTGGGGCCACGCTTGGAATACTGCATACAGTTTTGGTCATCTCAATATAAAAAGAGATGCTGAGACCCGAGTAAGAGTACAAAGAAGAGCAACTAAGATGATAAGGGGTTTGCAGGATAAATTGTATGAGGAACGGTTAAGGGAACTAGGTATGGCTAGCCCAGGCAACCCTGGCTCTTTATGACTTGTGGGCAACCCTGGCTCTTTATGACTTGTGGACTTCAACACCCAGAATTCCTGAGCCAGCTATGCTGGCTCACGAATTTTGGGAGTTGAAGTCCATGAGTTATAAAAGAACCAAGGTTGCCTACCCCTAGGCTAGCCTAATAAAGACAAGAATTAGGTGTGGCGTGACAGCTGTCTTCCAGTACTTGAGGGGTTGTTACAGAGAAGACAATCAACTTATTTTCCAAAGCACCTGAGGGCAAGACAAGAAGCAATGAGTGGAAGTTAGTTATAGAGAAATCCAACCTGGAACTAAGGATTAACTTCCTGATGGAATAATTAGCCAATGGAATAGCTTGCATCCTAGACTTGTGGGTACGTCATCATTGGAAGATTTTAGGAAAGGACTGGACAACCATTTGTCCAGGATGATATAAGGTCTCCTGCCATGGGCAGGTGGCTGGACTAAAATACTTCTAAGATCCCTTCCAGTCCTTGTTTGGTTATTATTGGTTCTATAAGGAACCAGTGAAAACATTAAACCTGGAAGTCTGGCTTTTGTTTGTTCAATGATAAAACAAAGGTACTCATTTATTCATTTCTTAAGTGTTTTAATAAAGTGTATATATTGAACACCGTAAAAAAAACTCATATAAGGGCAGATGTGTTTGGAGTTGTATATTTACTGCTAGAATTCTCCTATAATAGGAAACATGATTTAAAAAATGAATTTGCACAGGAACATTCCATAAAGCTCATTCTTGAATACACGTACCTGCTGCCTGAGGTTGCATAAAGTTCCCTACTCCAGTCAAGTTAACAACAGCAGTTTGCTGAGCAGATAAGGATTGATCTTGGTTTAGGGGAACTTCTTCAGAACCCTAGCAAAAAAATTTGATATATCAAAAAATATTCATGATCTGTATAGTTATTTTCCTTTAGGAAGAAATACATTTCAAAGCTTTTCTTAGTTTGATACATAAATAGTGAGTTTCATCTGAAAACAAGATTCTGTAAATGAGGAAACAGCTTCAGTAATACTTCTTAGTGATTTTGCCACTTTACTGCACAAACTTTATTTTATTAACTGATGGATGTCATACACCATGAATTCTTATAGTTATTTTATAAACATACCTCAAACAGAAGTTCTTTACTTTTAACTGTAGTTCAGTTTGTCATCTGTGTATTCATACTAATGAGGCTATAGCAATGCACAACATAGTTCTAGAAGGTACCAAAGCTAACCCTTAGTCAGAAATAACTCCCCTCTAATATATGTCTAAAGCTGAACTGAAACAGATCCAGATAATTTATTTCATCCAGGATAATCTAGAGCTGGAGCCAGACCATTGGTTGCACCAACTTCCCCAGAAAATGGAGGGTGAAGATTGAATGGAAATATCCACGATCATTGGGTAGAGTAATGGACTCTTAAGAAGACAGCCTCCTTCAAGACTAAGGTGGCTACCCCTTCTCTCAGAGAGGTGGATACCACTTACAATCACAAATCATCTCCTGGATGGCCTTGAGCCAACCATGGCAGACCTGGATCAAACAAACAGGTGGATGAGCTCCCACACTAGAGAACCCCTGTCCACTTCTTTAGAAGTCACAGACTCTAAAGGTTAACTCTAGTTAACCTTGCAAGCCCCTGCCTTGGCATCTGTTGAGTCGTTGTTCTGGAGCAACTTTATCTGCCACGTAGCAGAAATATTTCTCACAGTGGGCCTGCACATGATCCTAGTGATTCATTCCTCCCAAATGGGGACAGGGTTAAATAGAGCCGGTAAGGAGCTCTCAGCAGATGCAGTAAGGATAAAGAAATCATGTCATTTCACCATCCTTATCACCACAATATAATTCCTAATGTAGGTTCTTATTCATGTTTGGTCAATTTCACTCTTCATCTTCCTCCAAGGACACTAGATGATTCTTCTGGTGCTTCATCTCCTGGATTTCTTCCTAACGTCCTTATATCAATGCACAGGAAGAGGCCACTTAGGGGCAATCTAAACCTCTGACACTCACCCATTCCAGGCTGTGGCCAAGCTCTCAGCTGGGCTGCCCATTAGCTGGACTCATGGAATACCTCAAGCTATTTCTGGAAACCAGCTGGGTCTATCAGGTGCTTAGGGTGAACTGTCCTAACAAGCTCTATTCCCCTTTGACCTGGGGTAACTTCAGCACACCGAAATGCAATCAGATGTTCCAACTATGGCCACAGACTAATGACAATGTTCTCCAAAACCCAATCACATCACAACTATCCTGAGAGAAAAACAACATATTCCAATTTCTTAATACGATTCTTTTTGCTTCCCCCCTCCCCCAAGCTCAATACAATCATAATTCCTGAAAAATAAACAAATTCAGATATTTAATATATAATTAAATTCCAATGTGTGGCAAAACTGGCGAGTATTTTGCTCTTCCAGTAATGGGAATACTTCCTGAGGCAAGGGTATGAGTTAGGCTGGCAACTTAATGAAAGTCTCAACTGAACAAAGCCATGATGATTAGTGAATTTTTTTTATTTATTTATTAATTTACATTGCTACCCATCTCAACATCTCTGGGAAGTAAATAATAATAAAAATAAAACAAATACATATAAAAAAAATATAATACACAGAAGTAAAAAAAAAAGTTATCATCCACATGGCCAAAAGACAGGCCTCTTCACATGCTTAAGGTCCCAAGCCCAAGCATGCAGCCATATCTTTAGAGCTTTACAAAATGCAAGCAAGTTAAGACCAACATAATCTTGGAGGGAGAATGTTCCAGAGTGCACTATGCAGAAAAAACTTATCTTCTGAGCCCCATAAGCCTGTATTCCTTAGCCAACAGGATCCGGAAGAATGACTATCTTGTAGGACTGATGGGACAGGTAAAAATAACTAGAAGAGGTAAACTCTTAATTAATTCAGCTCCAAGCCATGAAGAGCTTTAAAGATGACAACCAGCAACTTGAATTGCACTTGGAAGCACACTGACAACTAACATAGCTCATGAAGTAATGGTGTTACATGCAAGAAACAAACCAGTACCATTAACTATCCATGCCACTGTATTCTACACCAGCTGCAGTTTCTGAATGCTCTTCAAAGCCAACCTGTAATGGTATGTAGGACTGATCTTGGGAGATGGAAGAGAGAGATGCTGCCTAGATCAGATAAGAGAAGGCATAGCCCACAACTGCATAATGGGCAGAGAAAAAAACACAGAAAGGAACCTCAGACTGTAAAAGTGACAGTGGGAGATTTGTATTATCAAACTTGCAAGGTTCTCTTAATAGTATTAAAAGGCTGTTGAGAAATCAACAACCAGGATGGATGTACTACCTCTGTCCTGCCCCCACCATTTCAATCCTGATGGGGCTCAGAGTTGACTCAGCCTTCCATCCTTCTGAGGTCAGTAAAATGAGGACCAAGATTGTGGGGGCAATATGCAAATAATGCTTCTATATTGTAAACCACGCAGATAGTGCTGTAAAGCTGTGATGACCCAGGGCACGACACAGAGGCAACATAGTCAGCTGGCAGTTCAAACCACCCCTTTATTGCTCCAAATGTTCCCCAAATGCTCCCATGTTTCTGGCAAGTCCCAAAACAAGTAAAGATACACACATACACACACCTTCAGCAGCCTCTGGCTGCAAGTAGTTTCAAAAGTTTTTCAGTCTCTCAGGCAGGAAAACTATATGGAACAAGCAGTCCTTTTTCAGGTTTTCGACTCACACACACGGTGGCTAGTTTAGAACAGCAATTTATTCAAGGCCAAGTAGATAACAAAGAAAGGAATCCACATCAAAATCTAAGAGTCTGTGAAAATACAAGCTTGCCTGAGTAGTTTCAGAAGAGAAGCCAAAATTCAATCTAAGGTTTGGAGCACCAAATCAAGTTTGTCAGCCAGTCCAATGGTCAGAGTTTCAGGGTTTACAAGTAGAAAGGAGCACTCGGAGGCTCCAGTTAGTCCAGAATGCAGCCGCGCGAGCGGTGATGGGAGTGACTCGTCGCTCCCATGTAACGCCGCTGCTGCGCGAGCTGCACTGGCTGCCTGTGGCCTTCCGGGTGCGCTTCAAGGTGTTGATCATCATCTTTAAAGCGCGCCATGGCATCGGACCTGGTTACCTCCGAGACCGCCTTCNGACTGGCCTAAGGGGTATTTTAAATTTGGTTTTTAAATAACTTTTAAAAAAAGGAAGAAAAGGCCCATATTAATATTTCTTTTTAATTACATTTTAAATTTTGTATATTGTATTGATTGTTTTGTTTTAAACTGGCTGTAAGCCGCCCTGAGTCCACCAGGAGAAGGGCGGGGTATAAATGTAATAAATAAATAAATAATAAATAAATAAATAAATCACAACACAGAATCAGATCAGAGAGTTGTTTCCAACGTCAGCAACAGTACACAAACCTCCAATAATTCAGCATTTGTTCCCGACAAATGCCCCTCCCACAGTGTCTCCTTAAGTCTCAGTCCCCAGGTGTGCCTTGTGGAGAGGGGCAGGGCGCTCTCCTCCCGAGTAGTCGGGCCTGCCTGCGTTGTTCCCTCCTTCTCTCCACTCTCTAGGATCAGGAGGGGGTGGCCCTTGCTCATCGCCTGAGCTCTATCTCTCATGTTCATCCTGCCTCTGTTCCTCCCTGCCTTCAAGCCGTCCCAACCCTGAAAGGCCCTGGCCTGCCTCGGCCTGCTCCTCCCCATATTCCTCCAAAGCCAAGGATGCTCTCCATCGGCTCCAGTTCCAGCTCATCTTCCTTAGCAGATTCAGGCTCCAACGGGGGCATGACAAAAGCACTATGGGGCTTTATATAAGCTACTGCTAAATAGCTTATATTGCTAAATGCTATTGCATGTGCAACTGAACATATGAACAATGTTAAGCAGCCCTTCCCTCTATGGAATGATGGGATATCAATATGTCAGAAAACCAGCTGGTTGTCTAAGGTACAATGTAACTGCAGGTATGGGAAGGCTCCCTGTGGCAGCCAACATTCCCTGTGAGCTGAAATTACATCACCAGGATTCCAGGCCATACAGAAACTTTCACACATACACAATAACTTTTCTTTGAAGACAGCTCCATTGTGTTGTGGAGATTAGTTCCCCAGTGATATCATTAACATAAAGGAATCATGTTGATATCTACATGCAAACATATGAGACAACATGGCTTATTTTTTATCATTATGCTCAATGGGTATGCCTACCTGATCTCCCTGTGGCTGAGGACTAGAAGTTGTAGGCAGCTGAGATGAAAACTGGGAGAGTTGTTGTTGCTGTTGCTGCTGTTGGAGAGGGTTGAATATCAGTGAGCCACCTGCAAGCTGTTAAAGTTTAAAGAGATATTAGGTGTTGGCAGGGTTGAGTATTTTATTTGTGATGCACCCAAATATACAGAATTTAGAATTTATATTTGTGAGCACCCAATATCCTCAGTCCCTTTCCACTTCAAGAAAACTGGGGGTCAGAGATTTTACACAGAGTAAAATCACACTAAAAAGTAAACCTAAATCAAAGTGACCACAGCACTTTTGTTGTTTTGCTGTTTCCACAGCAAGTATCATTTTATGCAACAATAGATGTACATGCACACAGAATTCATATCACCTACATCAGGGGTGTCAAAACTGCCGGCCCACGGGCCGGATGCATCACGCGAAAGCCGCGCCCACCCCATTGCCGGCAATGGAAAAACAGTCCCGATATGTTGCGCGACGTCATGTGATGTCGCGAGTTTGACATCTCTGACTTACATGAACTAATTCTGTTCCCCATTAGGTAAAACATATGTGTTTACTTCCAATGAGACCAAAGCCTGGAATCTGTTACAGCTGGAAGGAGGAGTAAGAGATATAACTGAACAAGTGCTGAGCAGAGCTTTTAAACTAGTTTGTTGGATGTCCCATAGAATAATCTCTTTGTGAAATAGCAGTACTTTATTTATGTTCCATCTTTTACCTTACAGGAGACTAAAAGTAACAAACACAATTTTATAAAAACAGTTAAAGGCAATTATTTAACTCAGAGGAATGTGTTTCAATATTTTCTAAAAGCAGAGTTAAGTCTGAGTGCAGTTCTGAAGGGGAGTACATGTCATTGCTTGACAGCAATACAGGAGAAAGCATTCTCTGTGTGACCAAAGTTGTATCTCAGAAAGTAAGGAAATTTTAAGAGCCCAATCCTCATGACCTCAATGTCCAAATAAAATAATATCAATTAGACAATCTATCTAATAATGAAATTCCAAAGTCATTATTAATATTAAAAGCATTATCAACATTATATATTTAAGCTTGCTTCTGAAGATATTTCAAGGGTAAGCCCATATAGAGGGCAAGGTATTACCAAGTCAGGATATAACAAAAGCTTGGATAATTCAATGAGAATCCCAACATTGGAGTCATTGGCGTTGGGCAGTCAATAAATTTAAACTACCATATTTTTCCGTGTATAAGACACTATTTTTTCCTGCAAACACCCTCTTCAAAAATCAGGTGCGTCTTATACATGGAAAAATAATGGTAACCTCTGCAGCCCAGGGCATGCCTGTGTGGGTTGCCATGCCACCTGGTGCAGGTGTCAAGCCCCTGTGGGCTTGCCACTAACGGGAAGGGGCAAGATCATCAGCCAGCCAAACTTCTGGATTTGCCGGCTCAGCTGTTCGGCACTCTGCCGAACAGCTGATCAGCACAGAGAAGCTCGCATGCCAGAGCGTCTTATACAAGGGTACGTCTTATAGACGGAAAAATACGGTGATTAATTAAAATAATAACATGGGCAGTGAGATAGTTGAGCAGAGGGAGCTTCCCCTAACCCCAGTTGTAAAATCTCCACATTTTTGCAGATTTGAAATAGAGAATTGGCTTTCCAGATCCACAATGTCCTTGCCTCTATGTTTGGCGATGAAAATCTTTTATTTTCACATTTTTTTCCAATCTCATGTCAAGAGAAACATATATCCTTCTATATTTTTGACAGGATAATATGTTTTACTAATTAGTCAATGGATATAAGGGTGTTTGTATTTGCATCTAATTTTCCCACTCAATGTCTTGCGAAATCACACAGAAAACAGGCCCAAGTATATTATCATACCTGTAGAAGATTCAATGGGCGAAGGCCTGGAGCATTTTTTAAACCAAAAGGAACACCTGCTGAGATTAATTTAGGTAAGAAAATGTTGTGGTTTTTTTCTTCTCTTTAATTACATCTAAAGTGGAAGCGAACAGTGTAGCTAACCATTAATATTGGCAAAAGCTATTTTGGCCATTTCAACAGAAGCAACTATTTTTCCCCAAAATACCTCTTCTAGTGAAAAAGAAAAAAAAGAGTTTTAAATGCTAAAATATTCCAACTTTAAAGCTCAGCTTTAAAATTTGGAATATTTTAGTATTTAAAACTCATAAAGAAATTTATGAGCTTTAAAATTTAAGAATTCATTTGCACTGAAACTGTACAATGTATCTTGTTTCAATAAACTGAATTAAAACACCTTAATTCTTGAATCCTAGTAATGATTCAAGCTTTCAGAGTACTGTAGTTTTTCTCTACTGCCATATCAGGGTAGAGGAAGGCATATACGTGAAATAGAAAAAAAATACTTTAATATATTTATAATACCTCACAATTGCTTAAATACAATGCACACAAAATAATTGATTAAAAAATAGAGCACAGATTGAAAACATAATAGCAGATAAAATATACCACAAAATGCTAAAATTATGAAACCAATGTAGCAAATTAAAATGCTTACATAAATAAGATTTTAATTTTAAATCAAAAACTTGATTAACAGCAGGTTATTTGGAAGATCAGTGCCACTATATAAAATGGTTACTCCAATATTATGAGATGATTGAGAAGAAAGTAGAGCTACCAGAAGCTACACTATCCTATAGAATGAATCCTAAAATTTGTCTGGGTCTGTGTCACATTAGAAAATTTAGTTGCATATGCTTACAAAACTTAAAACTCTGGGGGACTGCCACCTAGGGCAATAATTAAGATGGTGTTAATGCCCATCACTATATACTATGCAATTTACTAGTTAGTATCCTTCTAGATTCTTTTCCCAATTTGCACTTTCAATAGGCATCATCATCCCATTACAGCATGTCTGATTTTCATACTAACCTGGCTGAGAGGTATGCTGCATTGCAGCAGGGAGTGCATTTGGCACCAGATTTCCTGATGGTAAAATATTACTCAGGTTTATACCTGCAGGGGAGGCTGCACCAGTATTACCCCCCAACATGGGACTTGAACCACTCATTAATGTTTGTGTTCCACTGTACAAAAGGAATAGGCAAGAATTAGACTAATATGTCATGAAATAATATACAGTTTTACTAATCAAGTTACAACAAAATATTTTGCTTCACTTGAATAAATCTCTTCATATTCCATCCCAAAGCCAACTAAACAACATAACATGTGAACAGTGCTCAAGGAATGAACAGAATGCCAGATGCTCTCCTTATTCTTAATTCTAACTCCAATGATGGTAAGAAGGGAGGACAGATTACACACACATAGAAATAATACAATAAATAATAAAAATAACACTAATCTTAACCAGTTTTCTAAAACTTACTCTAAAGCTTTACTTTTTGTATGTCCACATAATTATGATCATCAGCTAATGTTTAAGAACATGGAATGAAATAAATGCACTAAAATATGTTAAATTTCATTAATTGGTTAACCCATCTCAAGTTCATCACTCATCAGTGGGCTCACAGCAACATGGAACATGGTGGAAAGTAACTCTAAACTATAAAATAACCAACTTACCACACAGAGCCCACTACATTGATGAAGTTAAGTCCTGCAGTGTTTGTCATGACCTGGTTGGAAGATGTTCCTGTAGTAACGGAAGTTACCATGGTGGAAAGAGGAATGGTCATTACAGGCAATGTCTGGCCCAGAGACATTTGCTGCTGAGCAAACGGGGTAAGTAAAGTGGGCTGAGGGGTGAAGCCTGAATCTTGGGGAGTAAGGGTAGCAGAATGGGTAATCAGAGTTGAGCTCTGAGCATCAGCAGGGTGTGGGGTCGATGAAAGGGTGTTGGTTGGAGTAGGAATAGCTGGCTTAGGAGTTCCAGATCCTGCTCATTGAGAAAAATAAAAAGCACTCATTTGTTATAAAAGGCCAGTCCTTTTTTAAAACTAAGGTTAGTGGACTCTTGCTTAGCTTGATATTTTACTCCACTTAAAAAACACCACCAACAGCCCAGCCAACTTGGTTAATAATTGCTGTTTCTGATGAATGAAGCATATGGCACAAAAATATCACTATGCTTAATCTGCAACTCGAGTTCTATTTATTCCATTAAATCATTCTAACATTGTTGACACATTTACATCACTCCTCTGCTATTAACTATCTCATGTCAATTTCAGTATTTTTTTTTAATAAAGCATTAAAATGCTATAAACAATAAACAATCTAACATTGTAACATGTACATCTTTTAACATCTGCACAATAATGTAACATTAGAAAAGCAGCTTGAATAAAAATCTGGACAGTGAAAAAGAAAATACAAATTATTATCCATCACTGGTTTGCTTAACTTGCAGACAGAAAGAAAGCAACAATCAATGATTGCATTTAAAATGTAAAGTTGGCATGAAGCAATAATATCAATGAAATTAAGACAATAAAAGTTCTAAAGCTACTTTAATTTTGTTGTTTTTTTTAAGCATTCATGTCTTGCAGAAACAAAGGAAAGAAATGTGAATGTTTAAAAGCCGGGGTATACAACAACACTTATATATCTAGAAAAAAACACTCCCACAAGTTGAGTTTGGTTCCTGATGAATACGTGGATATGCCCATGACATTTTCTTGACATTGCCTTCTTCCAGAAAACTTTTTGACTTCCAATCTAGTCCCTGGGATTTCCCAGCTACATATAAGGAGTGGAATGAGAATTAAGTTAATCAGATACTTGGGAAAAAATTACCAAAGCTCCTTTTAAGTTTCTTTGTGCAAAACAGGAAGGCATAAAAATGACATCTGTTAAGTCCCTTTCTTACAATTTTAGATTATGCAACACGCAAATCACAGGACTACATTATGCAGCAAACAAAGAACTGAATAGACAAATTATCCATCACTGGCTGGCTGAGAAATTCTGGGAGTTGAAGTCCACAAAATCATAAAAGGGCCAAGTTTGAAGACCCCTGCTCTAAGGGATTCTTCCCCACCTCCCATATATTTCAAAGGGTGGTTAAAAACCCACAGCCGTTATTTTTATTGTGAGATTTATCAAACTGATGCTGCTGAAAAATCCAAACCAGCTTTCTAACAGCTCAGAAGACATCTAAGAAATTGCACTAATATCCGGAAATTATTCTTATATTTTTGTCATCAGCAATGATTTGTAAAACAGTATAGGAGTGTTTTAAAAAATCAATTTATAAACTTTATTTTATTACCATATTGGGACTTGATCATATTATATACACATATAGAGATACAACTGCACCATAATTGACGACATTCAAATAATTTTACTTTCTTAAAATATGCAAATTAAAATTGTTCTTAATGAGCTATTATTGACATGTTAGTGAAGATATGTATTTTGGAAACTTCTATGATTACATTAATCATCAGGCTATATGAAAGACAGACCTCGGTTGGTTGCATAAAATGAGTCAAAACGTATACACAGAGGGTGCATACATATATAATTATACAGAAGAACCAAATACAATTACAGCAAACAAAGTACATACAGTGAACAAGAGGCCTGCTTTGTGCTGCACAATTAATACACAATTTAGGACATGTGCTATTTAGTTTCTCCAGATCAGCCGATTAGGAAGTTTACCATGAGAAGCCTATGAAGATTTAATGGAGAATTTAGGGCGAGACTCACTTTGTGAAGCACTTGCAGGAGACCCAGAAGCCGAAGAAAGCAGGCTCAATTGGTTCAGATCCAGAGATTGCTTCCGAGATACACAGGGAGGCTTAGGAGGAGGAAGAGCAGAAGGAGGAGGAGGAGGAGGAGGAGTTGGGGATTTGAGATGACTGCTTGACTGCTGTGGACTAAAAATATTACCTGAAAAGCATAATTAATAGATGGATTTGTTCTGTGAACCAACATCAGAAAGATTATTTCATTTTCTAAAGTTGTTTCCCCAGTTTTGCTACAGTACATATTAGTTATGCAATCCAATACTTGCTTATAAAAAATGATGCAGACCACCTCACTTTTTTTGCAATTGTTTGGAATGTAAGTAACTTCTTTAGACTGCAGTTTCACTATTCCTACTGGAAGGAAGCTGAATATGTCTTTTTCTCTTCCTTCCAAGCAATGTTACTACTGTGAGAAATTATCTGCCACAGCTTTCTAGAAAGCTGTTATGGAGTCCTGTTTTCCTAGCTTCCAGTCTGTTTATCTTATCAAGTGAGTGACAGGACATTGGAGAAGGCATATAATTTATTATGTTAGGGCAGGGGTGTCAAACTGCCGGCAGGGGCACACATCACGAGGAAACCACACCCACCCCATTGCTGGCAATGGGGAAAAAGTTCCGATATGTCGCGCGACATCATGTAACATCGCGAGTTTGACATGTCTGTGCTAGGGGAATGTGCTCTGAGTAACTTGCTTGCAACTTTTCCTATCAATAAGATTATAAATGTACGTTCACATTCCCTGAAAGATTCACTAACAAATTCTAAACAAGCAAAGCACAACTTATTCCACAAATATCTTCTCAATATAAAGGAAAGTGCTTTGAAACAGTATTTACCTGAAGAACTGCTTGCTGAACTTGAAGGTAGCTTGATGGGAGGTGGTCTGTGTTTCACACCTTTTCCCAACACTGAAGACTGAATATAACCTGCCACACCCTCAGTCTGCTAAAAGCAAGCATACACCCTTGGAATCAGAAGAAATCTACAGAGGTAATACTAACAAATAAATATGGAAACTGATATGCCAGTCAAAATCAGCATATTTGCATTTTTTCAGGAATGGGAATAAACACTATTAGTAGAAAGAGTTGTTTATTGTATTCCTAAAAAGAGCTCACTTTTTCAGAACAAGTTATTTTTAATCAAACCAGTCAAGCCAAGAAACATGTCTCTATACTGCAAAACACTTTCATCTCACATTTTAACATCATTTAAACGTTGAGCCTGAGCCTAGAATTTAGTTCAGATCCATAGAATGATCACCTAGAATATTTTTAAAAATTTAATTTTACATAATTAATTCAATTCTGAAGCATTTAACAATTTATCTAATGATATTAAATAAGTTTACAGGTTGTCATATTATTTTTTATCAAAAATTGAATATGAACTTGTTTTCCAAGTTGCTAAAAGAAAATATAAACAGAATCCTCCCAGCTCATCTTTTCATCTTTAAAACTATCCCAATTGTTTTAATCAATTAACCCCTGGATTTCAACTCACAGAATTCCCCAGCCAGTGTTGCTGCTTGGGAATTCTGGGATATCTTCATTATTTTCTCATCACATATTAATTTTCTCTTCTAGATGAACATTTTTAAGATTGTTTTCTATTAAGGAAGATGATGTTCATATTTGCAAATGCTTTCTTTATTTGTTAAGATACATACAGCATAAAAGATTAGGAAAGAAGATTAATTTCTGAAAGGAAAAATGAACAACAACCTCCTTAACTTTGCATATGTTTCTCCTCAAGCCCTAACCCTAACCCTCACCTCAATAACCAAAAATCGTAATGGCTTGCCCACAGCTCAGTCCTTCCAAGGTCAGTAAAATGAGGACCCAGACTTTTGGTGACAATATACTGACTGTAAACTGCTCAGAGGATGCTGTAAAGCCCTATGGAGCCTTATATAAGTCTTATTGCTATTATGATTTACTTGATAACATAGAGTACTTAATTTGTTACATTCTAGCACCAGATTATAATAATTCATCTATAAAAAATAAATAGGCAAAAGTCAAGTAATTAAGTCACTAATAAAAAGTGAATTTGCATGTTTTTTTAGGCAGGGCTTAAATGAAACTGTGATATTTTTAAGAGTACAAAGTTATCCTCTAATCCTAAAAATAACTTACTTCTAGTTCCTTCCCAGGAGAAAGTTGACTGACATGGATTGATCCACTTGAGTTATGAAAAATCTTCACAGGACATTTAGCTTCATTTTGAACCAGCTCCTGGTATTGGTTCACTACTCTATAACATGAGATTAATACGTATTTCATGAAATTGCAGAAATTCTATCTAGATAATGAACAATAGCAGAGATCTGCTTATTTTTATATTTCTGCTGACTTAATTTTTATATATTCATAAATTAAGGAACTGAATGAAAACAGTGTATTTAACATAAAATGCTTACTAAAAGTATTACCTGTGAAATATATTCTACTTTTCTACACAATCATATTTTAGAAACAAATTCTAATTCATCACTTTTCTTTATTCTGAGTTCAGTGTTTGAGTGGATTCCAAGAATAGTTCCTAAGTTTCTGTTGTTATTATATAATGGCAAGAAAAGCATGAATAACAAATGAAAGTAATTAAGAAAGAAATAGGCAGTTTGAAATACAAAATGTGCAATTTAATCAATAAAAAGATTATACCTATCTTTTAGAACTACACTCCAGTTCTTTTGCTAAATTTTCTGCAAAACATTCCATACCGCACTAGTGGACAACATCCTAACATTTCACCCAAACATTGGAAGTTAACTCCCGAGCAAAACACAGAATAAGAGACACACTATCCTATTCTGAGGATGTATGCATTTGATAGGTGAGAAAGGTATATTCCTACTACACAAAGATCACGGGTTTTAAGATAAACTTCATTTCCAAGGAAAAGAACAAATAAAACATAAGGACAATCTGGGGAATTTTTGCAAGAGCAAAACCTAGCTACCTGTAGAATCATGCAAATAGTAATCAGGTGCTTACCTTTCTGCTTCTGACTTTGAGCCAATAAGAAAACTGTAAACAATATAATACACTAATTAAAGTTAAGTAAATGTACAATATAGATTATATATGCCACATCAATTAAGCTGAACGTACATGATGTTTGCTTAACACGGAAACCCAACTTCAAGCAGTTGGGTTGGGGGCAGCATGTCAGAACCTGTCACTTTATATGCATTGGGGTTTCTGTTTCTTTTCGGGTTCTGCCAATCTTCTGGGAGAGGGAAGGGGAGCTCAGGGCTGCTACAGTGTATTTCCTTTGCTTTGTTCCTTGCTCTATCCTCTTTGATGTTTTTTTCGTGAGGGGTGAGAATGGAATGTGCCTCTGGCCATCTGCCTTATCTCTGGAGGAGAAAAAGTTCGGAGACTTATCTTCCATTTCCACAACATTTTCACACCTGTGGAGTGGCCTGTTTGAATGTCTGGAGGGACAGTTGGTGTGGGGTTTTCATTGTCTCTTTTAAACTATTGATTCGTGCAAGAAATTCTCAGATCCTGCCTTCTACTACCGCTGTTAACACCTTCCAATAAAAGTTTCTTTTGGAATGATTTTCGTTTCAAGAGTTCTGCTTTCTTGGGAGGTTTAATTGAGGCAGGTCCTTACACAAGGAATAATGGATTTTAGTTATTATAAAGCAGATTCCAATTCAATGCTAGGAAGGGGGTCATAATAGTAAATGCTGTCCAATCATGGAATGAATTAATCGGGAAGATGGTAGATTCCAAATCTATGCATATGTTCAAGGCAGACATCAGTTTGTGCTGTTTTAAATTGGATTTCAGTACTGATATGGTGTTGAGCTTGGTGACTTAAATGGTTCCTTCCAACTATAATTCCACTATTCTGTGATACTATATAAATGCAAATACTAGCAAGTATATAGATATGCATGCACACAACATCTCATCTGTTGTGATCCACAAGGTGAAAAAGACATCCACTCCTACAGTAAAATACATGGAATGAAATGGAAGCAATCTTTATTCTGGAAGGCAATATGTGAGATCAAGGTCACCTAAGCTCATTCAACTAATCATATACTTTATTGGTATTCATACACAAACTATAATATATTATTATGTCCAACATTGTCAATGTTTACATTGCCACTTACTGTGATGGACTTTCATTATCCTCATCATTCTTAAGAGTTTGTATTTTACCATAGTACAATGGATTTCCAAGTGACTGAAAAATTGTCAATTTTGTTTTCTGAAAATGATTGCCACTTTCACATTCAAAGACATAATCATCTTTCATTTCCTATCAAATAGAAAAAGAACATTTATAAAAGCTATTAAACAACATATTTATGACATGCTTAGTCTGTTATACAGTTGTACAGAGAACAACAAACTTGGGACTCTTGAGAATACAAGAGTCTTCATAAACTCTGCTTGGACATGTTTAATTTGGTAATGGATAGGATTACTGTGTTATGTAAAAAACTAAATCCAACATCCTATTATGTATGTATCCTCTTATGTCCCCCTCCAAGATAACCTCATCCCACACCATGTAGGGCTTTAAAGATAACAGCAGGACCTTGAATTGAACTTGGAAGCAAATAAACAATGATTGTAGTTCCCTCAAGAGAGATGGCACATGTTCAAACCTAGACCTGCACAAACCCATGAGGGCCACCATATTTTAAACCAATTGAACCTTCCAGATACTTTTTAAGGGTAGCCCCAGGTAAAGCACATTATAGTCATCCAAACAGAGAATCTCCCTATCCAGGAAAGAGCATAACTGGTCACAAAACAAAGTTGAGCAAAGGGTCTCCTAGTCACAGTTGCCACCTGCTCTTTGAACAAGAGCCATGAGTCCTGGAGGACCCCCAGATTATACATGGGGTCTATTTGGCATAGTGCAATCCAACAGAGAAGGCAGTTGTTTCTTCTGCTGAAGTTCAAATGTTAAATTTTAATCTAGATGGTTCTAATTCTAATTCTACCAGTATCTTGTTCAACATACGCATCCTCGCTATGCTGCTGGATTTTCAAGTTGAATAGTTGTAAGAAGTGATTACTTGAATGGGGTTTCATCTTATATATAAGGTAAGTTAATAATTTCAACACACTAATTCTTTTTATATTTATAAGTGTTTCTGTACTAATATTAATGACTAAAATCAAAAGGTTGTATCTTTGATTTGTCCATAAATATAGTTTTTAAAATAAGAGCCTTCCACTACCCTTCATAGCTCTAGCCAACACAGAATTATCAGCAAACAACTAGCCAAGAACACCAATATTCAAATTGACAGTTGGTCACAGCCAAATATTTCAAAATACTAAGGTGTCAGCTTATTCCTTTTTAACAGAATAGCAGAGTTGGAAGGGTCCTTGGAGGTCTTCTAGTCCAACCCCCTGCTCAGGCAGGAAATCCCTTCTCTATATTTTGGGAAACAAAGTTGTCTGCTAGGTTTGTCAGGAACCTGTTTGATCTTCCACTTGGTGCAGAGTTTGTCTCTCCCAGTTGATGTCAGGGTAATGTCCCCCATTATTATTGTGAAGTGCTTCCTACATACCTTAGTTAACTGGCTAGCAAAAAGTTCATCTATTTCCTGTTTGATTGGATATACACCTATGGCAATGTCATCCCCCCCTCCTTTTATACTGACCCAAATGCATTCAAGACAGTTTTCATCATTGTACTCTATTTCTGTATAGATATACCTGTGCTTTCCCGAAAATAAGACTGGGTCTTATTTATTTTTTTGCCTCCAAAAGAGGCACCAGGTCTTATTTTCCGGGTGTGTGTGTGTGTGTTCTTTTATACTCACCTCCAGCACCGACAGCACCGCCTAGCCAGTCCACTTCTTCTGCGACCGAAGGAGCAGCTTCATTCTTAAAGGCAGTCAGGCCTTTCCAGAAGGCCTCTGCAGACAAGTACCAAGCTATGGATTCAATTCATAGCTCGGTTCTCACCTGCAAAGGTCTCTTACAGAACCGAGCTATGGGTTGAATCCATAGCTGGGTTCTCGGCTGCAGAAAGGCCTGTGATTGAGAAATGCAGGCCTGGCTGCAGAAGAAGTGGGCCGGCGAGGATACCTGGCTGCAAGGTAAGTGGGTATAGAGCATGTGGGGCAGCTCCAGACCCATATCCCCACCCTAGCTTGATCTTTAGGTGTGTGCCTCACCCCAAAACTAGGGCTTATTATTGGGGTAGGGCTTATATTAGACCCACCCCCCAAAATCAAGCTAGGGCTTATTTTCAGGGTAGGCCTTACTTCCGGGGAAACATGGTAGTTATTTCTTATATAAAGTGCAACTCTATCTCCTCTTTTATTTGGTCTGTTTCTTTTAAATAATTTAAATACCTTTAGTTTATATTCCATTTGTGGGTTTCAACCTATCAAGTTTTTGTAATGGCAACAATATCATATCTGTCCTCATGTAATTAAATTTTTAATTCACCCCGTTTATACCTCATACTCTGTGCATTGGTGTATAGACATTTGAGTCCTTTTTGACTGACCCTGTGTTTACTTTCTGTTTTGTGTTTTGAGTTCCCCTACTTCCTTACCACCTGTTTGATTAGTGCACATGGTTTGGCACACTCTATCAAAAGCTTGATTTTCCTTGACAGCAAGATTGATATTCTTACCCGCACAATCATCTATGTTACAAGTACTTTTTATTTATTTTTATTCAAACATAAAGCTGTTAATTACAAAAGATAGGAATTATCATTGTTGGATAACTGACTCTTTATTCTTTGACTGTACAGTATTTATAGTTCAGAGGCAATAGAATTCTGAACACAATAAACTGGTTTATTCACACACTCAACAGCAGCTCCTAAAAAATTACATTCTATTGCTAGGAAGTTGGATACTTGAAGAATTCACAAGATCAGTTTTCCATTTTAATGAATAACTGAAAATGATCTTTAGAATTTTTCTTTAATCACCTAAATATAATTATGAACAAATTATTCATTATACTGCATTTCCATTTTTTCTAAAGAAATAGTTCTTGGAAATTAACTAAAAATCTACTACTACTCACATGAATCGGCCAGACACTTGGTTGTGAGTCATCAGCTTTGATAGATTTTTCCACTTTAGCATATTTTTCCACCTTGAGAAATAAAAAAACCAAATTAAAGTGCAAATGAATAAAAGCAACACTTGAATAAAGTATAAAGTTAATACATTATGCCTAGGTTTTTTTTTTTTAAAAAAATAGTATCATACTGGTTATTTAAAGACATCTAATCAACATAGTTCAATCTCCTTTGGAGCCTGACAGACATGTAGCCCTGTTCTATCTGGGCCTTTCAACCCAAAAGACTATCTACCCTGGATTAACCAGTTGATTACGTATAACTCTAATGAGGATTTTTTTAAAGTTACTTGTAATTACATAGATCTTTAGAATTAGGGACGATAAAACATTCCCAGAAAAACTGTCACAACAAATTTACTAACATCATCAAAAGAATCCTTCATTAATAAATATTAAAAATATTCACTATTTTAAATAACGACATAATTAGGAAGTTTTTATTAGAATAAATTAAAGTGTCACAAAATAGCAAGCAGGTTTAGGATTTCACTCAAACTCCTCCACCAACTTGGATGATAGAAGGAAAGCTTGCTAAATCTGTAAACTTACATCTACTTCAGATGGTGCAGTCAAATAGCAGGGGTTCTGTTTCCACATATCAACACACTAAGGGGACAAAAATATACAAACAGCCATCAGGATAAAAACATTTCACAAATGTATTACTTTAAAGCTTCTTAAAATAAGCATACATTTCCAGCTTTGGAAATTTTGAGATCATACTGTTGGTTTCCTCTCCTTTCCTTTCTTTTTTGTAAATAATCAAACAGCTTGAACTGTGGTGGAACGGTACTTTGAGACACCTCCTGCTGGTGATTCAGAGATGGCCTGGAATATCTCTTGAAACATCTATAAGATATTGCAAGATTAATATAAAGAAAACTAATATTCTGGAACATATTTATACAAGCATTTATAATCATGATTTAATAATGTAGTTGTAAAGCTGCTGTGCAATTCCTTTTAAGTCAAGAAAAGTAAGTCAATTGCAAGCTTATATCTTCAATGTATAAAACATATTTGTATTTAATTTTATAAATATCTATTGAATTTGTACCTATATTCTATTTACAACTCCTTTTGTGTAGTGGTTGAGATATCAGGCTAGAAACCAGGTGACCGTGAGTTCTAGTCCTGCCTTAGACACAAAGGTAGCTGGATGACTTTTGATCAGTCACTTTCTCTCAGTCCTAGAAAGGAGGCAATGGCAAGTGACTACTGAAAAACCTTGTCAAGAAAACTTCAGGGACTAGTCCAGGCAATCTCCAAGAATTGGATACGACTGAACAGAAGAAAAAAAACTTTTATTAACTAATATAAGTTTACAATTGTATTGGATTTCATCCATTTTTTTCCTGAAATATATTTGCATTCACTGTTCTAGGTTATTGGCTTTAAAAGTTATCTAATTTGAATGTAATCCACTTTTTTTCCTAGTATAAAATAAAGCAGATTTTTTGCAAAGATCCTCTAAAGATGAATATTTTCCAGTACCGTTTCATTGGCTGAGTGTTCATTTTCTGCTTATTATACAAAAGCCGGTTTGCTGTGCATGTAACAGCAACTGATGGATCCAGACACAGAGGTTCTGCTGTTGCCAGTATAAGTTGACTTTCTAATAGAAGTTTGTCTTCCTAAAACACAAATTCAGAAGATTCTAAAAGGGCAATAATTCATTAATGCTACATTTTTACAAGTAAGTCCACTGAGGTCAATATATTTCATTTTCAATATTTATGTAGACAACAATTAGTTTCATTCTTTTCAATATACTAGAGTGACTTGATTCTTAAACATACTGTATGTGTGAATATTAATAGACAACTTTTCCTTTTGAACCTATTGAGTTTGACTTTTTAGTTCCAATAATCTTCAAGTCTGTAAGTACTGCCATTTTTGAAGTAGATAAATTTTATTTAATATTATCTTTTAGTAACATATTTAATATCTTTATTCTAGTTACACAAAATAAAAAAGTACAGCAAATCAGAAATTGCTCAATTTCTAGAATTTAAGAGCTATAGTTACTGTCAAATATTAACAAATTTATTAGTATGTCTTAACCAGAGAAAAGGGAAGGAAAACAAACTAGAAATTGGTCATATAAGTATGATTATTAATTCATTTAAAACTAATTTATTGATGAGTTGTTCAACTTAGAATTGTTAAATAAAATATTGCTTAACGCAATGTGTGCATGAAGATATATAGGTCACACAGAAGAATTGCAGCACATGTACAACCACTGTTTGCCATCCATCATATCAGTTCAGATAACAAATGGGGCTCTATGGGAATGTACTTATTGATCATGGTTTTCCTACTTCTTTCTCTTTGCAGCCTCTTTTGTTGTTGTCTCCCCAAATGTTATCCTGGAAGATCAAAAAGTCTCCCAGAATAGAATAAAATATAGCATGGAAAAGATGCAACTAGAAGGAGAGGGAAATAGGTATATTTTCAATTCATATGAGAAACTGTCTCAATTTTGCCCAATGTTATACTGGGCAAATAAAAACAAGGTCAAATATGGGTATTTCTACAACATGCCATATCATGAGAGATGTGTGGTGCCCCAGCCATCAAGGATATTGCTCATATTTTGTTTGACTGTTAACCATGTGCTCTCTTAGGCCTAGACACTTAATATCCTTACTTGAAGGAACAGCCCCCTGTGATTTGAATCAGATTATCCTACATTTCCTCCTGGATTCTAATCTATGCATTGGGAGCAGAACTGCTAAGTTTATAGTTAAGACAGTTAAGAACCTGTTATATTGAACAGATTGGGGCATGCTGTAAAGGTGATGCACTTATCTGAATGTTGATTCTTTGTGTTTACCACACATGTATTTTTTTTTTCATGATACAACTTCCCTCTTTAAATGATACTATTAATATTACTTTAAAGTTATTATATTGTTACACAGTGCACATTCTTTCAATAAAGTATATCCTAGTAGTTAAATAACTTTTGGTTCTATCTGATATAACAAATATTAAAATAAGAATTTCTAGGTTATCTACTTAATCATCAGCCTTTGTCCCAGCGTACCTCTTTAAATCCAACCAATTATACACTTTATTCCAAATTTCAAAGTACTCTGTTTCTGTTTTATTTTTGAGCTCTAATATCAGTCTGTCCATTTCCGCACAGGATAGAATTTTGTTTAGTATTTCTTCTTCGGGGGGGGTGGGGTTCTTTTCTTTTACAATTTTGAGCATATGTTAATCTTGCTGCAGTTAAAATGTGCAGAATTAAATATAAAGCTCCTTTGCTGAATTTATCCATAGTGATCCCTAATAAAAAGAGTTCTGGTTTTGCTTCAATTTTTAATGATAGTATCTCTTCTAACCAATTCTTTATCAAGTGCCAAAATTTTCGAGCTTCTGAGCATTCCCACCACATTTGATAGTAAATCCCTGTTATTTTCCTACATTTCCAACATAATGGTAAAGATTTTTTTGTCTATTTTTGCTAGCCTTATAGGGGGGAGGTGCCACCTATAAAACATCTTGTATAAGTTTTCTTTGTAAGTAGTAGCTAATGTTAATCTCCTATTCCTGTCCCACAGTAGTTGCCAATAATCTAACTCGATATTATAGCCAAAGTTTTTATTCCAAATTAACATTGTATCTTTTACCAGTTCTGCTGGAATACTTTGTTCTAATAAATATTGGTAAATCTTTTTTATCATTTTGTCTTCAGTTCCTAGCAGAATTTTGTCTAGTTCTGTATATTCTAGTTTAATCCCAGGTTCTTTTTTATCTTTTCTATATCATGCTTGTATTTGCAAGTATGCCCACCATTCCAACTCTATGCCATCTTCTAATAGTTCCCCTCTTGTTTTCAATTCTCCGGTCTCATCTAGAATGTTTTTATATGTAATTACCTTTCCCAGGTTCATAAATTTTGGGTGCAAAAAAATCTCCAGTGTTGAAATCCAATTGGGTATTTTCATGTAATTAGATTTTTTAATTTTAATCCACACATCTAGTAGTGCTCGTCTAATATAATGTAATGTAATGTAATGTAATATAATATAATAAATATAATAATATAATATAATATAATATAATATAATATAATATAATATAATATAATATAATATAATATAATATAATATAATATTATAATATAATATAATATAATATAATATAATATAATATAATATAATATAATATAATGTATACACACATGTATTTTATTGCTGTATTTTCTTTTCTTTTATCCTGGAATTAGATTTTGTCCTTTTTTATGGTTGTAAGACTAATCAATTGTCTGTCTATTTAAAATAATCAAAACAGGTTTGCTATAGAGTTACGGTATATAGGCTGCTATAAGTTTTCTGAGTTTGGGAGATTTTGTTTCACATTATTTAACAGTTTTCAAGAAAAGGACAAGAACTAACAAGGATGAAACTTTAGAGGAGGAAGTCCAAACTCAAAATAAGAAGGAATTTAGTGGTAGACAGCCTTTCTTCTGAAACTGTGAATGCTTCATCTCTGGAGGTTTGCCAGCAAACATTGGACAACCATATTTAGAATGGTACAAAAATTTCTGCCCTGGGCAGGGGGATGAACTAGATGACTTCTAAGATCTCTTCCAATCCTTCAATCAATCAGAATAGAGCTGGAAGGGACCTTGGAGGTCATTTAGTCCAATCCCCTGCTCAAGCAGGAAACCCTATGCAATTTCAGACAATTGGCTGTCCAGTCTCTTCTTAAAAACTTCCAGTGTTGAAGCACCCACAACTTCTGATTCTATAACTCAAATGTTCTGCCATAAGAAACAATTGCAACTAGGAACCAAATCCATACTTTTTTATTCTTGGTTTCTGAATAAGATGCTAAACTTGCACCTAGGTTGTACAGGTAGTCGACAACTTATGACCACAATTGAGACTGTAATTTGGATGGTAAGCTGTGGTCATAAGTCAGGCATCCACATGACCCAACCCGATTTTATGATCATTTTTACAACAGCCATTAAGCAACAACCCATTAAGTTTCCAACCCATTGGAAACTGACAAATAACACCAGAAACTGGCAAAACCATTCAAATCATAGTCATATGCCCATGGGATGCTACAGCTGTGTGTGCAACCGAAAGTGCTTTATGGGCCATAAAGCACCCTTTTCAAGTCTGTCGTTAACTCTGAAGAGTCGTAAAATGATCAGTTGTAAGTTAAGGACTACCTGTATTCTTTACATAAATGAATTTCCTTTGAATAAAGTATTTTTTCAACATACAGTGAGGGAAAAAATTATTTGATCCCCTGCTGATTTTGTACCTTTGCCCACTGACAAAAAAGTGATCAGTCTATAATTTTAATGGTAGGTTTAACAGTGAGAGACAGAATAACAAAAAAATCCAGAAAAACGCATTTCAAAAAAGTTATAGATTTGCATTTTAATGAGGGAAATAAGTATTTGATCCCCTATGAATCAGCAAGATTTCTTGCTCCCAGGTGTTCTTTATACAGGTAATGAGCTGAGATTAGGAGCACTCTCTTAAAGGGAGTGCTCCTAATCTCAGCTTGTTACCTGTATAAAAGACACCTGTCCACAGAAGTAATCAATCAATCAGATTCCAAACTCTCCACCATGGGCAAGACCAAAGAGCTGTCCAAGGATGTCAGGGACAAGATTGTAGACCTACACAAGACTGGAATGGGCTGCAAGACTATCGCCAAGCAGCTTGGTGAGAAGATGACAACAGTTGGTGCAATTATTCGCAAATGAAAGGAACACAAAATAACTGTCAATCTCCCTCAGTCTGGGGCTCCATGCAAGGTCTCACGTCGTGGAGTTTCAATGATCATGAGAATGTTGAGGAATCAGCCCAGAACTACACGGGAGGATCTTGTCAATGATCTCAAGGCAGCTGGGACAATAGTCACCAAGAAAACAATTGGCAACACACTACGCCATAAAGGACTGAAATCCTGCAGCACCTGCTGCTCAAGAAAGCACATGTACAGGCCCGTCTAAAGTTTGTTAATAAACATCTGAATGATTCACAGGAGAACTGGGTGAAAATGCTGTGGTCAGGTGAGACCAAAACCGAGCTCTTTGGCATCAACTCAACTTGTCGTATTTGGAGGAGGATGAATGCTGCCTATGACTCCAAGAACACCATCCCCACCATCAAACATGGAGGTGGAAACATTATGCTTTGGAGCTGTTTTTCTGCTAAGGGGACAGGACAATTTCACCGCATCAAAGGGACGATGGATGGGGCTATGTACCATCAATAGCATGGCAATGACCCAAAACACACGGCCAAGACAACAAGTCTCTCACTGTTAAAATAAACCTACCATTAAAATTATAGACTGATCATTTCTTTGTCAGTGGGCAAACGTACCAAATCAGCAGGATGTCAACGTGTGACAATCCAAATTGAAGCCATTTTTCACTTTGTCTTGCCACTTAATTAGTTAGAAAAAGGAGGAAGGGGGTAGTTCTCAGTTAGCCAAAACAATTCACATGTAAGGGAACCAAGGTCATTGCTGATAACATTTTGGTGGGCTGGAGCAGTTGGGAGGAATTGGTGAATGTGATTTATGACAGCAATTTGGGGTGGGAAATGTAGGTTGCAACTTTGTAACCTAGGGGAGGGGAATTTAGTCTTGGGTTCACCTTTGTATGTGCCATTATGTTGTAGCCAAATAAAAATGTTCTTTAAGGAAGAAATTCTTGCCTTGAAGTTCTTTCAAATGGTTTCATCTATTGGAACCATGATACAAGGGATCAAATAATTTTTTCCTTCACTGTAGATATTTGGAAAATTGGTTCTTTTTTCTAACATGCTAGTTTTCATTATGGAAGAACATTCCATCATAGTCGAAAAGCTTTCTATTTGAACAGAATTTGTTCAGTGATTTATTGGATAAGCTAATACCGATCTTACACCAGAAATACAGCTTACACCAAAAATGAATCTTAGATCAGAAATTTCTGGATTACCAACCTATAATATCACAAGGCTTATATAACTTTGTACCTGTGTCCACTTGTGGTTGTCACTTGTAATGGAATGCACATCACAAATCAAGGTCTAGAAAAAAGGAGGGTAACCATTTATTATGAAATACTGACGATATAAATAAAAATTAATTGAAGCTGTAGCAATGGCAATTCTTGAAAGCATGAAGAGTTTACCTGCATTGTTGGGCGCAAAAGAATGTGTTTGCTTTGATATGTTGGAGTTTTCAGATTGCCAGACTGTCTATAGTCACGTATTTCTGTTATGACACACCCACAATGGAAAATATTAATCTGTTTAAAAATAAACATAAATAAAATTACACAATTATGTTTTTTTCTATATACTTGGGTTTGGCTAGTCTAAAGAAAAGAAGAAATAGGGGAGACATGATAGCAGTATTCCAATATTTGAGGGGCTGCCACAAAGAAGAGGGGGGTCACATTATTCTCCAAAGCACCAGAGGGCAGGACAAGAAACAATGGTTGGAAACTGATCAAAGAGAGAAGCAACTTGGAATTAAGGAGAAACTTCCTGACAGTGAGGACAATTAACCAGTGGAATAGCTTGCTCCCAGAAATCGTGGGCACTCCATCACTGGAGATTTTTAAAAAGAGGCTAGACAGTCAGTTGTCTGAGATGGTATAGGTTCTCCTGCTTGAGCAGGGGGCTGGACTAGAAGACCTCCAAGGACCCATCCTATCCTATCCTATCCTATCCTATCCTATCCTATCCTATCCTACCCTATTCTATTCTATTCTCATGGTATAATGTAGTGTTTGGTATCTGAGCAACATTTTCCTACTGTCAAGACTGATTCGCCCTTTCACCTACATTTTCTCCCTCACTCATAGCTTGACAAAAACAGAGTAAAGATTGTGGAATGGAATGCAAAGGTGGGAGGGATGGTAATCTAGGCAACCGAGGCATCCTTCAGAGCCTACAAGAATGCCAAGATCACTAACATAGGTGCTCAATGGAGAAATGGACTTATCCCATAACAAGAAGAAGCATTACTATTGGATAATGTGAACACCCACTGAGTGGGGGCAAGGGAATCTATTGTTTAATTAAGTAAGCTTTCACACAGGAAAACCAGAGCTGGTTTTGCTTCTTCTGTGCCAATGTAAATTTTCAGTAAAGTATTATACTCTTAGTAAAATCATGTCCCAGGAGTTTCTTTTTCTGGAAATGTCAACTGGACAGTTGACACCTACAGCTAAATTTATTGCTGTATCAACTTTTGTATCAGCTTTAAGAAGAGGTATGTTTCTTGTTTCTGCCTGGCTTAGGTAGAAATTACTCTCATAGTAATTGAACAGTATTGACCATGAAAATATTGCAATCAGGACACATGACAACATTTCAGGCCAAAATGTCTTTCAGTATCTTCATGGCCACTTCCTAGCAGTATACAGAGGTTTTTCCTTCTTATATGTAACATTATTTCCCATTTGGATATATTTCACACTGTATTGGCCTATTATGTTAAAAATAAATAAATATAATATATAAATAAATAATGAAACAATGAAGTATGTGTGTTAGCTGCATATGAATAACTCTAAGATGTATACCCTCTTCATCAACCAAAAGTCACTTAAGATGAATGACATACTTCATACTTTCTAATCACATCTAAGAAAACTGAGACCAAGAAGAATTAGCCAGAACTGCAAATATCACAGTACAATGGGAAAATTCTTGATTACAACTACTTCCTTTATCATAAGGCATCAAAACGTATTTTTCTTCTTTTATATCTTCATTGCAATGTGTGAAAGGCTAGAGTCTAGACAGTCAGTTGTCTGAGATGGTATAGGTTCTCCTGCTTGAACAGGGGGCTGGACTAGAAGACCTCCAAGGTCCCTTCCAGTTCTATTCTATTCTATTCTGTTCCGTTCCGTTCCGTTCCATTCCATTCATACAGCGATTTTGAAGTTTGATTATATTTAAGCAGAACCAAAATGATCATTACATCTTAGGATCAATTGTTAAATGTGTCTTCTATCAATACATCAGTGAGAATAAGGATGGTACCATGTGATATAAAAACTGATACTTGCTTTTATTGTTTTTTTAGACAATCTCAAAGTTCTAAATCGTTTACTAAGGATCAGTTATAGTAAAAATATGACAAATAATAGTTCAAAACAAATTTCTTTCTAATATTTAATTTGGAAATGCCTTAGAACAGTGGTGACGAACCTATGGCATGCGTGCCAGAGGCGGCACTCGGAGCCCTCTCTGTAGGCATACGTGCCGTTGCCCAGCCTCGCCTCCCCCCATGACCCCCTCACCGGCAGCCCCCCTGGAGGAGAGTCACCCCCGAGCGTGGCCCACATGGAGCAGTGCAGCCAAGGACATGGCAGCCAGGCAGCATAGACAAGACTCTGCCCTCACGCCCCATCATGCACAGTTGATGCTGCGGGGCGTGGGCAGAGGGCGTGGCCGCCATGGCGCTGCTGGGCTGCCTGGGCGATCTGCGGTGGGCCCTGGAGGCAGTGAGTGGCCCTGAGGGCAGGTGGGGTGGGGGACAGGGTGGGGCGGAGCAGGGGGTGGAGCGGGGGCAGGGCCAGTTTTTGGGCACTCAGTCTCTAAAAGGTTCGCCATCACTGCCTTAGAAAAAGAAACTAAGTAGGGGGAACATAAGGAAGTAAGTCTTAGTACACTGATCTATTTTTGTTTTGCTTTGTCTTGCCATTGAACTTATATAACTATAACCATACTCACTGAGGCATTACCCAAATCACTGTTCAAATCATGTTTTCTCACTGAATCAGAAAACATAAGCTTATCAAGTTAAACATTATGTTAATTATGTTTGCCTTAGCCGTGTTTTCATGTGAACTCTAAAATGAGTCTGTGAAAATAAGTAATTAGTGTAATGTTGCTAGTAATATTACCAGCAATTTAAATAATATTTAAGGCTAAAGCCACTATAGAAATCTAAGTAACATTTTTTGCCTTAAGGCCATATGGAGCCTAAGATGGTGAATTACAGCTTTGATTTTACAAAGAAACAGGGTGTTGTCTTACCTGAACGCCTTTTCTCAGCATGAAGATGTAGCCTCCACCAATGGGTTATCAAAGCCTTCCTGCTCAGTTTAGACTAAGACCAAACTTTAGCCACGCCTCTCCTGGGGCGGTCCCTTCCCAGTTTTGGACGACGAGGCGAAGCATCCATGGTCTGACACAACTCCTCCTGAAAAAAATGCAGCCTAGACCAACTATCAAGGGTGGGTGTGGAGGCTACATCTTCATGCTGAGAAAAGGCGTTCAGGTAAGACAACGCCCCTTCTCCAGCATGATAGATGTAGCCTCCACCAATGGGACATACCCAAGCCACCCAAGTCCCTGTCGGGAGGGAAGTCTAGGCTGATGAGTCATGAGTAGAAACCACCTGCTGCAAGACTCTCCTGCCGAAGGAAGCGTCTGCCGCAGCGAACTGATCAAGCTTGTAATGCCTTATAAATGAAGAGGGGGAAGACCAGGTGGCTGCCCTACAAATCTCCTCAACCGAAGCCTGGGTAGACCAGGCCGAAGACGTAGCTGCGCTGCGCGTTGAATGAGCTGTGATGTTTGCTGGAACCGGAAGATTTTGAGCCCTATAAGCATAAGAGATGCACGCTCTGATCCACCTTCCAATGGTGGAAGAAGACACCTTCAGACCCCTGGAAGAAGGCTGGAAAGACACGAACAGTGCCTCCGTCCTGCGAAAAGGCTCAGTTCGCTTCACATAGTGATGCAAGGCCCTACGCACGTCTAAAGTGTGCCATAACTTTTCCAGACGATGAGACGGTCGGGGACAAAAATCTGGGAGAACCAGATCCTGAGACCTATGGAACCATGTGTTGACTTTCGGAATGAAGGAAGGATCCAACTTGAGAACCACCCTGTCATCCAGAAAGTTACATAGATCACTCCTGACCGAGAGCGCGGCCAGCTCAGAGATATGCCTTGCCGATGTAATGGCAACCAAAAAGGCGACTTTCAGGGAAAGAAAATGTTAAGGAACAAGATCTAATTGGTTCAAAAGGCGAACCCGCGAGAACTTGCAGCACCTTAGGCAAGTCCCACGTGGGATATCTATGTACCACAGGAGGAACAGTGTAAACAGCTCCTTTAAGGAATGCCCTAACTGCCGGGTGATGCGATAGTTGCATCTGATTCTCACAAGTGAGAACCGATGATAATGCAGCAATCTGCCTGCGAATGGTGTTATGAGACAGACCCTTGTTCAGGCCCTCTAAGAGGTAGTCTAAGAGGATCGGGATGGTGATGGTCAACGGTCAAGCTTTCGAGAGGTACACCACGCGCAGAAATGTTTCCATGTGTTATCATAAATCCTATTAGTTGAAGGACGTCTGGAGACCTGAATTACCTTAATTACTCCAGAGGAATAGGACTGTTTGGCCAAACTCTCCCGCTCAAGTGCCAAGCGGCTAATTGAAGCCACTGTGGATCCGGGTGCCGGAGCTGACCCTGACTGAGAGAAATGAGATCCGGTGGGATCTTCCATGGCGGGGAGACCGACAGATCCACGAGGTCGGCAAACCAAGGTCTCCTTGGCCAGTGCGGGACCAGCAAGATTAATTCCGCCTGTTCCAAGAGAAGCTTTCTGATGACAGCTGGGATCAGTGGAAGTGCAGGGAATGTATATAGAAGCCCCTTGGGCCAGTTGCTGCGGAGAGCATCTGTTCCCTCCGCCCCCCGTGATGGGAACCTCGTGAAGTATCTGGGCAGTTGGGTGTTTGTCAGTGAGACAAACAAGTCCACCAGAGGTGGACCGAACCTTTCCACTATCTCCCTGAAGAGGGCCGGGTCCAAGCGCCACTCTGAATGGTCCACCGTTGCCCTGCTCAGAGAATCGGCCTGGTGATTTGCCACTCTGGATATGTGTTCTGCACAAATGGATGCCAGATTGGACTCTGCCCACAGGCCCAGAGTCAGGGCTTCCTGCATGAGGGACCAAGACCTGGTCCCCCCTTGCCTGTTGATGTGAGCCTTGGCTGCGACGTTGTCCGTCATTACCAGGACATGTTTTCCCGATACTATGTGGGAAAATTGGCGAAGTGCCAGGTGTACTGCCCTGAGTTCCAACCAATTTATATTGTGAGATCGGACTGAGACCATTGGCCCTGTGCCATGTGTGTCTGTATGTGCGCGCCCCATCCGAATAAACTGGCGTCCGTGGTCAGGACGAGTCTGTGAGGCTCCTTGAAAAGTGATCCCTGGTGCATAGCTGGCGACGCCCACCAGTAGTGTGTGATGAGGAACTCTCACCTTCCGTATGGAGGCACTCATGTTCCTCTTCTGGAAAGGGAGTAGGAACCACTGGAGATGCCTGGTGTGAAGTCTTGCCCAAGGCACTATTCCCAGACATGAGATCATCTTTCCCAACAGCTGAGACAGCTGGACCAGAGGAACCACCTTGCCTCTCTGAATTTTGTGAACAAGAGATTTGATGCTGTCCTTGCGTTCTTGGGATAGATAAACCTTGCATAGGTTTGAATCTATCACTGCGCCTAAGTGTAAGATCCGAGTGGTCGGAGTGGTGTGACTCTTTGAAATTCACGGAGAAGTCGAGTCTCTGAAGAGTCCGTATTGTGGTCTGCAGATCTATCTGCGCAGAACGGAATGAACTGGACTGGATAATTATATCGTCCAGATAGCATTGTACTCTTACCGGTATCAGCCTGAGATGAGCCGCTAATACCGCCAGCAGCTTTGTGAAAACCCAAGGGGGCGAGGATAGGCCAAAGGGTAGGGCCTTGTATTGATAATGCCTGCGCGCATGGCAAAACCGGAGGAATCTGCGGTGATGGGGTCGGATTGGGACATGAAGATAAGCCTCTGTCAGATCTATGGAGGAGAGATAATCTCCCTTCCTGATACTGGCCAGAATGGACCTGAGAGACTGCACCTTGAATCTCCTGTAAGATATGAAGTGGTTTAGTCCCTTCAGATCCAAGATCGCTCTCCAACCCCCCGAGGCCTTGGGGACCACAAAGAGGATGGAGTAAAATCCCTTTCCCCTTTGGTCCAGAGGCACCGGTTCTATGGCCTTTATATCTAACAGATGGGAAATGGCCGTGGGAACTAGCCTGGCCTTGCTTGCGTGTCTTGAGACTGGACACTGAATGAAGCGGTCTGGGGGAATGGAATTGAATTCTAGGGCTAGGCTGAATTTTATGGTCTCCCTCACCCAAGTATCGTTGGTGGTGACCTCCCAAGCGTCGCTGAACAGAGCCAAGCGACCTCCTATGGGAGGATCCAAATTGGCGTCACTTGGACCTCCTGTATGGGCGTCCCCCAGCTCCCCTGAAGGGACGCTTGCTCTGGAACTGTCCCCTGGTTCCTGAACTCTTGGCGGTCCTGTTGTCGATCCTGTCTGGGGGAAAAGGATCGGGAACCTCTGGGCCAATCCCAGGACTGCCCTGATCGAAAGGGCTGCTGCCAATCCCAGGAACCCCTGGCACGAAAGGACTGTCTGCGGAATTCTTGCTGAGGTCTCCTATCCGCCTTTTTGGAGGGATGAGCCAAGGTCTTTCGTTTGTCCTTCCCTTAAACTAGGTACGGTTCCAAGACCGCCCCGAACAATTGAGTATCACTATATGTATATGTGGCCAGACGCCATCTTGATTTGAGATCTGCCCTCCACTGTTTGAGCCACAATAATCTACGAGATGCTACCATGGCCGCGATAGACCTGGCGGAATACTTGACCGAGTGGAGGGATGCATCTGCCATATATTCCGCAGCAGCAACTAGCTTACCTAGAGTCTGTTGCGCACACACCTGATCTGGAGGGATTAAGGCCTGTAACTCACGGAGCCACATAATGGAAGTCCTCGCGAAAAAGGATGAGGACGTTGCTGCCCTGATGGCCCAGGCTGAGGCCTGATGAGCTCTGCGGAGAGAAAACTCGAATCTTTTATCCTCCGCCTTGAGGTTCTCTGCCATGTCACCAGGAACTGTGGACGTGGAGAATAAAGAGGTCAAGGGGGCATCCACCGTAGGTACCTCTAGGAGGGAAGAGAAAGTAGGTGATACATTAAAAAGTTTCTTTTCCGTGCTGCTGGGTGGAGGTAGAGTGGACAATGAAGCCCACTGTTTCTCCACCGTGGTGTGGAAAACCGCGGGGCAAGGAACTTGCTTCTCCTCAACAACCTGCACCGCAAACAAGGGATTTGACTCCTGCGCAGTGGACGTAGATGGTTCAGGTTCCTGCTCTGCGACCAAATTGGCTGTGGTGCAGGCTTTTAACAATAGTGATCGAAATAGAGAAGGATCAAAAAGACCAGATGTTGGAGTCGGATCTGGTGCCACCTCTTCATCCTCTGACATAGGTAAGTCAGATGTCTCCAAGTCAACAGACTCGGCTTCTCCTAGTTGAGACGAAGTCTCAGAAACACCCAAGCCAGCTGACTGGAGGTACCCAGTGCAACCTGCTGGCAAGGGTGGAGGAGGAGGGGATGGAATCTGTGAAGGCCCCTGACCCATAGAGGATGCCATAAATTGGTTGAAGGCCTGTTGCATGAAAGAGTTGAACTTTTGTGCCCAGAAGGTTTGCTCTGCAGGGGCAACACCAGAGGCAGAGGCCTCAGAAGCCTGTGGGGTGATGGAAGCAGCAGGAACTGAAGGATCAGAAGGAAAAGAAGGAGAACCGGGAAGGGAAGGAGGGAGACCAACCTGTTCAGTTCCCCCTTGAGGAGACCAAGCTCTGGGGGCTTGATAAGAAGGCACTAGTGGAGGCTCAAATGGTGAACTGTCCACAGAAGCAGGGGGAACCACTTCAGTTTCACTGGACCTGAGCCTTTGAGCTCTGGAGAATTCTTTCTCCAGTGCCTGATGTCTCCTCGAGGCCTCTCGCTCAGCAGCCTTGGAGGGTTCTTTAGATAAATGCTTGGTTTTGGCTTTTTTCTTTCCCCCCGTGCCCATATCAAAAGATCTGCGTTTGGATTGTGCGGGGGGGGGCATCAGAACCCTGCGAAGTCTGAGGAGTTTCACCATCTGCCATTGTGCACTGGACCTTCCAAATAGGAGAAGCCCTGTAATGGGGGTAAACACGCAGATCAAGTTGTCCGGGAGGGAAGCTTCCCACGCCCTAAGACAACCACAATGACAAACAGCCAGACAGCTCCCTAAAACTGTCTGCCCAGGCCCTGCAGGCACAGCGCCGCGAGCTAATTAGAACAGGTTTGTTAAATTCTCCCTAGAATTACAACCAGTAATAAAGTGATTTGAATGATACAATAGAGATCAGAAAGGGAAAACCCCTCCTTTTAAGGGAGTCCTTACAAAAAGAGCAGAATAAATCCTTCAGATGAAACCCCCCTTGAAAGCCCAACACAGTAGGCTATAGAAATCCAAAGGCCTGATATCTGCCTGTGTGAAGGCCTCACCAAGATGGCGACCACACCCAGCGCTATTCAAAATGGCGGCCGCGAGTCTTCTTGCCGCCTAAATGGCGAAGCCTTAAGAAAAACTTTCAATTTGAGCCACCACAAGTTGTTCAGGGAATCCCACGGGTCCCCACAACCTTGTCTTCACACCCCCTTGATTTATAAGGCAATTCAAAGAAACTTGCGGTTTGCTGTGTAGACAAACAGCGGCTCGATCTTCTCCGGAGCCTCGTGGCCACGAGGCAAAGGGGGAAACACCTGGCCGTTCAGGCCGATCTTCAGGAGCGTCTGAACGATTCGCTCCCGAGCGCTCGGGGAACACCCGTCGCAGCGCCAAACAGCTGATCTGAAGAAATCATCCCAGATGCTCAGGGAACTCCCGTCGCAGCGCCCAACAGCTAGTAGGAGCTAAGGCCTGAACTCCCCAGCGAAGCTCCTAGGGAGATTGCGTCCCTGCAGTCCCCAGGGACGCGCTCACAAACTGAATCCTGTCTTCAACCTTCCTGGCCAATACTATGAAACAATAAAAAACGAAAAATCCAAAACTTTCCTATCCTAAAACTGACTAATCAATTTAATCTATTGAGGAGCTATTCTAAGTTATGTCCTACTGAGCCGAGACTAAGACAAAACTGGGAAGGGACCGCCCCAGGAGAGGCGTGGCTAAAGTTTGGTCTTAGTCTAAACTGAGCAGGAAGGCTTTGATAACCCATTGGTGGAGGCTACATCTATCATGCTGGAGAAAAACACATTCACTTGTGCCTATATGTATCCATGTACACACACATTCATACTCTTACATACAGGATATAGATTTATGTACACACAGTTTGTCAGGGATATTTCTCTTTTTTCTATTAACAGCTATCACTCTTATTCTACAAATCGCCTATATAGTGGTATCTGTGTATATCCCAACTGACTCTATCATACATGCATAAGTAGTGTTGCTATTATATCCCACCAAAAATGCATTAACAATTCCACAAACAATTGTGCAAATTCTTTTCAAACCTGAGATTTTTCAAGGAGGTCAACTAAAATAGGAGGCAGCTCCTCAGCATCCAAATATTCAAGTAATTCTCCCTCTTCATAAGGAAGCCGAATGGTTTCTGAATCTGCATTTAAAACAGAATAAAGCTCAGCGAGCATCTATTACTCATAACAAAAGAAACTCTGGTATGCTTCGAATCAGGCTTCCATCTAATACTTCAAAATATTATTTAAAAAGACTCTACTTAGATCAAAGAAAGATTTAAAAGTCAACAATGCTTGTTTTACCTGAGCCATTTTTTCCTCTGAGCATCAAGGAATAGCCTTCATTTCCTGGATAAAGATTCACTACTAGGCATGACAACGTCTCTTGCATAACTAGCTTCTCCAACAAGTTCACATTTCGTCTCAGCTTCTGCTTTAAAATGGGGGCAACAATTCATGATATATCAAAATTAGATTAGCACAATCTATGTATTTATATTTAAAATGTTCCAAGTCAATGACAAAACCCACACAAACACTGCCCCCAAATAAAAGCTATTTTATAAGTTATTTGTTAATTATTTTCTACCTTTCATGCCAATACAAGTAGTCTACTTGACTATTTATTTGATTAGGAAAATGTATTCTTGCTGACCAAGTTCACAAGATACAGTAAAGGCAGCTTTATTGTGAAAACAGCTGCTACCATTTTTTCCAAAACAATGTTTCTTACAAAATAACCCAACTATGTTTATTTTCATGTAAATTTACATTTACAATATAGTTAACTATACTGTTCAAATTGAAGGTACTTGCTATTTGCAGCAGGAACTAGTCAGGAAATGTAATCAAACAACTCATGACTAATTCCTATGATTACTATAAATTGCCTTGAGAATTACATTGCTATCCAGCAGCCAAAGAAGCATCTTATCTCTGTGTTTCCCATATATGTTACTGTTGAGGGCCCCTGGGGAGCTTAGAGCAATCTGAAACAAGACTAAGGGGAAAAACTTTGTTTAAAGCTCCCTGCACAGAAAAATTGATAATCATTATTATTATTATTATTATTATTATTATTATTATTATTATTATTATTATTATTATTATTATTATTATTATTATTAAATTCAATTTATATCCCGCCCTTCTCCTTCCGGACTCAGGGCGGCTGACAATCGATTAAAATACACAAATAACAATTACAAAATTAAAATTAATTAAAAAGAAATATTTAAACATAGTCCAATTAAAATATAATTAAAACCCCTCTAAAAATTACCCTAGGCCAGTCCTGCAAGCTGGAATAACCAAGTCTTAAGGGCGCGGCGGAAGGAAGGGAGATCAGGGATGACC
>NW_015386291.1:1417859-1428765 GCF_001527695.2 Protobothrops mucrosquamatus
TTCGGTCGGATTCGGTTCGGGTAACCCTCCAACTGCTCTCTAGGCGTCTTTTCCGGCGTTTCATCTCTCTCAGCCCCTCGGTGAACCAAGGGGCCAGTTGAGATCTACGCCGGGTCAGAGGCCGCAGCGGCACGACTCGGTCCAGTGCTGCGGCTGCGGCCACATCCCAGGCCGCAGCCTGATGTTCCGCCGAGTCGTGTTCATCAACTGAACATATCAACATCATGTCCAATTACTGACACTTTTGAAGAATTATAGAAAGTTCTGGTCCTGTGTAAGAGCCTGAGAACAGTGTGATACACCCTCCTCATTTAAATACGAATACTCCTATATTTTATACTCAGAACGTGGTTGCTCTTTCTCCAATTCTTGACACCTCCACAATGGACAGTAGGCAACATGAGTGAATATCTATTCCTTATTCAAGGATAGAAATTCTTCTAAATTTTTCATGAGAATGTTTTAATGCTACTACAATCTATAAACAGAATAGTTATATGTAACTGGCCTTTCCTGGTCCACTATGAAAAACATAAAATAGAAATTTGACAATGAGATTTCACTTACCTTTATTTCAGGCTCCTTGTCACATTCTTCTAGATACAATTCATATAACTTTTGAAATACTGATTTTCTGGAATTAGAAAAAAAAGCTCTTGAGTAAACATTTCCATCTGTTAAAGTAAGAAAAATGCACTAAATATTTCTTACCTCCCACTAGATAAATACTTTCGTTTTGGAGGCCGCTGCCGAGCACTTTCAATGATATACTGAAAAAAGTGTGTGAATATTAATATATTAAAAACATATTATCAATGCACAGTTAATTTCAAGTATTTGAAACACAATTCACTTATTCTTGACAAGTCAAATAAGACTGAGGAGAAAAGTGGAAACAGAATACAGGTAGTTCTTGACTTATGTCCACAATTGAGCCCAGAATGTCTGTTGCTAAGCGAGGCAGTTGTTATGTTAGTTGTGCCTCATTTTATGACTTTTGCCAGTTAAGCAACTTCTGTGGTTATTAAGTGAATCATGCAGTTATTAAATGAATCAATCAGCATTAAATGAATCTGACTTCTCCCATTGACTTTGCTTATTGGAAGCCAGCTGGGAAGGTTACAAATGGTGATCATGGTTCCAGGATATGCAACTGTCATAAATACCTGCCAGTTGCCAAGCACCCAAATTTTGATCATGTGATCATGAGGATGCTGCAATGGTCGTATGTGTGAAAATTGGTCATAAGTCAGTTGTTTCCAATGTTGTTGTAACTTTGAAGTCACTAAACAAATGGTTGTAAGTCAAGGATTATTTGTATATACTTAGCATTTTGCTTAATATTATCCTCATCTCAATTACATCTCAACTACATTCTACACATACTTCCCACAGATCTCACCAGAAACCATTAAATGTTTCATTTTTTGAGTTTTGCAATATATTATTTCTCCATCAATAACTCCATCAAAAAATATCAGAAAAACCTAAAATAATTCAAGCTACAGTAATCAGTAACAAAACTACATCTCTTGCATCTTTCTAGGATATAGTGGGCATTATCGAACCAGAATAAATGTTATTGTAAATGTTTACAATAAAGCAGTTTAAATATTTAGGAATTGTACCTTTTTCATATACTTTTAAATGAAATTATCATGAAGAGAACAATGGCCTTTTCTATTGCTAGTACTATAATCAGAAACGCCTGTATAATTTAGATAATCTATAATTTACCTCAGCACGATCCAGTGCAACTTCTAAAATCTGCTGCTACAAAAATGAAAACAATATTCTTATTCTTATCAGTATTATAAATAATTGAGCAAATGAAACATTATAATTAATCAACAAAAACTAATATATTATTTAATATTCTAAGGCTAAAAAAATCCTTCATATAACAAGCTGGAAAAAAATCCTACTAGAATTTAGCATGTTTTCAGGGTAAAAGGTTAGGTCTAGACTGAAAGCAATCCATTACCACAATATTGGTTTAAATGTGAAAGTTTATCTACATTTGGTTGTAAAACAACAAAAGAAGGAAAGTAGGATATATCAAAGTATCACTGCCAAGGGCAGATAACTTGAGGCCACTAGTCAAATGTCCAAGCACAACTGCCAGAGGCATTGTTTCTATTATTTTGATGCAAGAAAACTGTAAAGCATACATTTTTTAAAAAACAAAAACCAGAGGGGAAAAAAATCCATACATGTTACAAACACATTCACTTTACTTCATCATCCTTTGGACAGTTCTGATATTAATCATAGTGAATGTAATATAAGTTAAGGTAATGGATCTAGGCAGAAAAAATGCATAGGTACAGAATATGCAGTATCTGACTTAACAGTACTAAGTGAGAGAGATCTACTGTAGGTGTCTTAGTAGACCACCATTTGAGTATGAGCCAGCAATGTGCTGCAGCTGTCAAAAACCTGAAATAACTGGAAAACTAAAAATATAGCTATTGATATTTGTGCATGGAAATAAACCAAGGTTATGGTCATTATTTTCTGAATGAGTTCTTGAAGTTCCATACATAAAATTGGAAAGAATGAAAGTAACAAACACACACAAAATCTTACCATCATGTCTGAAGTTCATTGATAAAGGAAGTCAATGACTTTTTAAAAACCTTTTAGATTCTGAAATGAGGAGCAGGGTCTGAATTGTTAAGGTCCATGTTTAATACTTCTACAACTGAAAGAAATAAGGAAATAAAAGTGTATTATACAATATAAGAAATAATAATTAAGATACAAAAGAAATAAGGATACTAGCACACTATTTTTCAATTATTTGGAACATATGCATTTTCTAAAAATGAAATACAGACATATTAAATGGATTAGATCCAGTGGTGTTCTGCTAGAAGAATGCATTCCTAATATTCCATCACCCTTTACATGCTCACATCATCCTTTGCATGCTCATATGAAGAGATATGGGATCAAACAAGGGAACAGAGCAATAAAAATGTCTATTCATTTAACATTGGCAAAATAAATGAGGGGATAATCAAAGATTTTTATCATACTAAATTACAAAATATACACAATTTTGATATATAAAGTATCGTAGTAACATATTCAGATTTAGACAAAATCCACAGAACTACAGGATTAGAGGTACATACTGAATACATCTAAAATCATTAAATACATTCATACGGTCTCTATTCTATGGACTTAGTATAGTGCTTGAACAAGCTTGAAACTATTCACTTTTTATTCTTCCTACAGCATTATCAATTCTTATAGGTTCTTACAATGCACTTAATGGCTAACATTCAAGAACATGGAGGTTAACCTTTAGAAACTTACTGACCAGCTAATTCAAGAGAGTTCCATCTTAAAAGAAACAGAACCTGAGCTAGGAATGCAGATTATGTGTTGAACTCATTTCTCAAATGCATTCAGAATTCTGAAAATGAATTCTGAATTCTGAAAATGCAAATAGATTGCAAATTTGGATGTACCTGAGAAGAAAGAAATTATGGTCCCTGCATTGTCCAGGAGCCCTAATTCGGTATTTGCTGCAACCTATAACATCAAATACATTAGATAGCAATTTATACTAAAATATTAGCTTTATTTTTGGCCTTGCTAATACCGTAAATTACATTTTTGGGAAAATTAAAACAGGAACTAGCATCTCTACAGAATGGCTTACTTGAAAATTTTGACTGTATTTGATTCTCAAATAGTCTCCAATATCTGACCGATCAACTGATTTTAGAAAACAAAATTGGAAAGAAAATGGGTTTAACATAGTTATTAATATATTAACTTTTGATCTTATGTATTTTTGAGCATGTTGAGCACTTTGAACAATTGTCTAGTAAATCAGACAATTATTTTCATTTCTTCTTTCATTTCATTTCTTGACAACTTTTCCCATAATAAACTTTAGGCTGTGTTACTGTACACACGCACTATGTGTAAATCTCTTAATATGTACCATGATTGATTCCTATAGAAAAGCACACATTATCTTTCTTGTCACCCTGACATGACTGTTGTATCTACCTTTTCTGACAAATTTTGATGGGTTCTTTTCCCTATAGAATAGAATAGAGCTGGAAGGGACCTTGGAGGTCTTCTAGTCTTCTAGTCCAGCCCCCTGCTTAAGCAGGAGTACCTATACTGTCTCAGACAGGTGAATGTCTAGTCTCTTCTTAAAAATATCCAGTGATGAAGCGTCCATGATTTCAGGGGGTAATCTTTCCACTGGTTGATTGTCCTCACTGTCAGGAAGTTTCTCCTTAATTCCAGGTTACTTCTCTCTTTGATCAGTCTCCAACCATTGTTTCTCATCCTTCCCTCTGGTGCTGTTGTGAACAACCTGACCCCCTCTGCCTTGTGGTAGCCCCTCAGATACTGGAATACTGCTATCATGTCTCCCCTGTTTCTTCTTTTCTTTAGACTAGCCCAGGGGTGGGCTCTTTTATGGACTTCAACTCCCAGAATTCCTGAGTCATGCTGACTCAGGAATTCTGGGAGTTGAAGTCCATGAGTCATAAAAGAGCCCAGGTTGCCCACCCGTGGACTAGCCAAACCCAAGTCCCGTAGCCGCAGAATTTATCAATCAGCACAAAACAGCAATTGAAGTGTTAAACTAGGAAATCTCGGTTAGAAATCTGTATGCAGAAACAACAAAAAATATTTACTGGATGGCCGTGTATTAAATCAAAAGGTGGTTACCGGACCATCTCAGTGCATATTTTTTTCAGAAATAAATTAATAAACATCAAATAGCAAAACGGTCGCCTACGTAGTATTATCGTCCTGCTTTACAATCCCGCAGTCGTAAGTAGCTTCCCAATTCCGAATATTAAGCAGTTTTTTTTTAAAAAAAGCAAAAGCTAGCCTCAACCCCCCCCCACCCCCAACATTCACACAAAGAGATACCCCATTCGCAACAGCAGACAAGATTAAAACCTACCATCCCCCTTTTTTTCACCCTCTTGCAACTTCCGCTATAAGCACTTCCGGAGTCGTTTAGATGGGAATTAACGTAGCCGGGTGGAACTCCGCGGCGGTCGTCATAGGAACGGAGGAATGTTGAATTATACCTTGTGATTTTTTATGGAGACCAAATTAATTCGAGCTAAGTTGATCTGGCAGGCTCTAAAAATCCATGTTATCGTTATAAAGTCAATTATCATAGTTGGTAATAGTAATAAATAACACAAAATAAATCACATTATTATGATTGCTATCAGTCAACTGACACTATTTAAGATAAGATTGACTGTAAAATATTCGTTCAGAAGCAAAAGATATACAGATGAAAGGAATTGAGTGCTATTCCTGTGTGATGTTGTTCTTTTATTGGGTAAAAGATGTGAACTTTTTACCAAATGACAGGAATATTTTAGGAAATAATGGAATGGAAGTTTTCTGAAACTTTATAGAAAATGAGGCCAGTGATACTGGCTATAGATGTCACTGGGCATTATCAAGTGATATGTGTGATATATCTAATTGTTTTACTCCAGGATTTGTTTAACATGAAGGACCGAAGTGACACAGATATGAGGTGGTGTGAATTTGATCCGTACAGGAAGTGTTAAAACACTTCCTGTACGGATCAAATTCACACCACCTCATATCTGTCTTTCAAAAAAATGGAAACAAACAATTTCAGAAAAAGAAATAAATTATTGACCGACAATCTTTCTTATTATACAATCAATTAACTGTCCCCTTAGTATTTATTGTATGAGGAAAAGTATGTTAATGGCAAGAAATCAGAAGTCTCTTTAATTAAGAAATTTTATTAAAAGACAAGCTTTTGTGAGTTGCAGCTCATTTCATCAGATGCACAGAGTGACAAGGAAATAAATTGGAATAAAGGTAGAAAGATATATAACTAACCTATTTGTCCTGGATTTGTCTTAAGAGTATGTGTTCATTAATTCTTTTTCACGAAGTTTGAAAGATTTGAGTAAAAAATCCAGATATCTGTTATGTCTTTACATCTACACTAGGAGCATCATAGGCCACAAGAAGTAGAGATTAAAATCCTTTACATGCTCTTCTTCCAATGTGATTGATGCCCTTATCTTCCAGCAATTTTCCCCTGGAAAATATCACATACAAAAAATTAACAATCACAAGTTTGATTTCAGGACAAAGTGATATTAGGCAGTTTTAACCCTGGCATACTGTATGGTAGACTTCAAAATTACTATTTTGGGAAAACAGTCCCCCTGAGAAATTGCTGAACACTGGTGATACATCAAAAGGTTTCAAATGATCTCAGAAGGTTTCAACAAACAGAATGGGTTTGCAGTTGTTGATTGATAAAATAACTTGGAAAAAGTTCAGAGAAGAGTAACTAAAGTGGTCAAAAGCCTGGAGACTAAAACATATGAAGAACAGCTGCAGGACTTGGGTTTGGCTAGTCTAAAGAAAAGAAGAAACGGGGTGACATGATAGCAGTATTCCAGTATTTGAGGGGCTGCCACAAAGAAGAGGGCATCAAACTATTCTCCAAAGCACTAGAGGGCAGGACAAGAAACAATGGTTGGAAACTGACCAAAGAGAAGCAACCTGGAATTAAGGAGAAACTTCCTAACAGTGAGGACAATTAACCAGTGGAACAGCTTGCCTTCAGAAATCGTGGGTGCTCCATCACTGGAAGTTTTTAGGCAGAGACTAGATAGTCACTTGTCTGAAATGGTATAGGTTCTTCTGCCTAAGCAGGGGGCTGGACTAGAAGACCTCCAAGGTCCCTTCTATTCTATTCTATTCTATTCTATTCTATTCTATTCTATTCTATTCTATTCTATTCTATTGCTATGCTATTCCATTCCATTCCATTATCTGTATTTTCCACTAGATACCCCCAAATATAGTCAGTATGTATGGCTTATGATTCTAGCTCTTTTTTGGTGACTGACATGAAGTAGTTCAGTGTGATTTTGTTTTGTCAGTATGTAATTTTCCACTAGAGGTCAGGATTGTATTGCTAAGTAGAATAGTAGTATCATTTAGTTTTTAAGTGCTAATTTTAATACAAATTTCATGGAGTTGTTAAGAATAGAAGAATCTGAATCTGATCATTCTTTCATTTACTTTTAGTTTGGCCAAGTTACTCAGTGAAGAGAAGCCAACTCTTTCTATGCCATATCTGTGCCATTCTCCATGTAAGTTCTGTTAAAGAAATGTTATAGAATCATAGGGCTAAAAAGAACCTTAGAGTTTTCTAGTCCAACCTCCTGTCCAAGGCAGGAATCCTTATGCCATCCCATTGGTTGTCCAATCTTTTCTTGAAAATGTCTAGCAATGGAGCACTTACAACTCTAGGACGCAAGCTGATCCATTGGTCAATTGCTCTCACTGTTAGGAAATTTCTCCTTAGTTCCAGGTAGGAACTCTCTTTAATGAACCCATTGTTTCTTGTTCTGCCCTCAGATGACTTGGACAATAACTCAACCCCCTCATCTCTGTGACTGACCCTTAAGCGCTGGAAAACAGCTAACATGTCATTCATAATCCGTGTCTTCATTAGTCTAGATCATGCTGTCTCAGGAATTCTGGGAATTGAAGTTCACAAGGGACCATAGTTCCTCATCTCTGGTCTAGACATACCTAGTTCCCCTAACCATTCATCATACGGTTTAGTTTCCAAACCTCCTGTCATCTTTGCTGTTCTTCTCTGCACCGTTTATAGAGCCTCAGATTTTTTTTTTGTATTGTGGCGACCAGAACTGGATGCGTAACAAGTGTGGATTCACTAGTCCAGTATAGAGCAATATTATCACCTGTCTTAATCTTGATACTATCCTTCTGTTGATGCAGCCTAGAACTGCATTGAGTTTTTTCGCAGCTGCAGCACACTGCTGGCTCATCCTTAAGTGGTGGTTGACTAGGACACCTACTTTCTCAGTTACTACTGATGAGCCAGGTATCACCTATTTTATAATTGTGCATTTGGTTTTTCCTGCCTAAGTGCAGGATCTTATTTTTCTCACCACTGAACTGCATCTTGTTGGATAAGACCCAGGGTTCAAGTCTGTCAAGATCTTTCTGAATCTTGAATCTATCTTCCAAAGTGTTAACAATCCACCCCATCCCCGGCCTGGTGCTGTCTGTAAATTTGAGGAGTTCCCCTTCTATCCCCTCTTCTAGATAATTTATGAAGATGTTCAAGAGAGTGGGCCCAAGACAGAGCCTTGAGGTACCTCACTATTTGCTTCCCTTCATATATATGTAGTTCCATTGAGGGCTATATGCTGAGGGCTGTTGGTCAGCTAATTGCAAATCCATCTGGTGGTGGTACTGTCTACCCCACATTGTTCTATCTTACCAAGAAGTAGGCTCCGATCTACTTTGTCAGATGCCTTACTGAAGTCTAAGTATACTATACAGTATACACAGCATTTCCTTGATCCACTAATTTAGTTGCTTTATCAAAGAAGACAATAAGGTTTGTTTCGCATGATCTGTTCTTAACAAACCCATGGTGGCTTCTGTTAATCTCCTTGCTCGTTTCTGAGGTGTTCAGAAATCCGCTGCTTGATTGTCTTTTCTAGGATTTGATATCAAGGTATTGATATCAAGCTAATTGGTCTATAGTTTTATGAATCTGCTTCCCCCCCCTTTTTTTGTAGATTGGAACTACATTAAGCTTTTTTCCAGTACTCTGGCATTTCCCCGGTTCTCTAGAACAGGGCTTTTCAACCTTTTCACCCATTGTACCACTTTTAGGATATGGCAATATCCGAGTACCACCAGTCACCTAGCAAGGTGTCAAAAACTTGATGACCAAAAAAAAAAAAAAAAAGGAAAAAAGTGATAAGGTACAGGTAGTCCTCGACTTACAACAGTTTGCTTAGTGACTGTTCGAAGTTACAATGGCACTGAAAAAAGTGCCCCCCAAGGCACAGCCAAGCAAGACACCTGCCTGCCCGCCCGGCGGCGTTCTCATTCCCCTCCCCCACTACCACTTTTCTAGGATGGTCGCATACCACCTGCCAGGTGCCAATGTACCACAGGTGGTACCCGTACCACTGGTTGAAAAGCCCTGCTCTAGAAGCTCTGAAATATCTTGTTCAATTAGTTCTGAGATCACATCTGCCAGCTCCTTGGAAAGGTGTTCTCTTGCTAATTTTTTGCCTATGTTGGCTATTCCTGCTTATGTTTTTTGCTTACTTTCCTGTTCTGTCTCCTACAGTGCTGTTTTTTTATTGGATAGACTATTTTTCCTTTTGCATGAAGACAGATGCAAAGAAGGAATTAAGCAGTTCTGCTTTCTGCTTGCTTCCCATCACTGTCTTGCCATCTTCTCTCATTAGTGGACCTATCATTTTCTTGGCATCCTTCTTTGGCATTTGTTGCAATCTTAGTTCATTCTAATACCATCTTCCGCCTGCCTACTCGCAAAAAGACATCCTGGATGCACCCACGCTCCAGGCACTGGCATCTCATTGATTATATCATCGTGCGGAGGAAAGACATGCAAGATGTAAGAGTAACTAAGGCCATGCCGAGTGCTGACTGTTGGACTGACCATAGACTCATCATTTCCAAGTTAAATATTCACATCAAGCCAAAGAATCGTCCACAGGGAAACAGAGTTGTGATGAAAAAGATCAACGTCAGTACACTGGAAAACCCCGACGTAGCAGCTTCATTAGTAAAAGATCTTGACAATCAACTCTCAGAGCTGCAAATACAGGAAAATGCTGAGAAGGACTGGGAATGTTTCCGGGACATCTTGCACTCTTCTGCACTTAAGGTTCTTGGACCTTCATATAGGAAGCAGCCGGACTGGTTTGACGAAAACGATGAAGAGATTAAGGCCTTGCTTGCTGAAAAACACCACCTCTACTGTGCTCATCAGAATGACCCATCTTCAACTGCAAAGAAAAATGCTTTTACTAACACTCGCAGGATTGTACAGAGCAAGCTCCGCAAGATGCAGGACTCCTGGTTGAGTGCCAAAGCAGATGAAATCCAGAAGTTTGCTGATAGAAGCGACACCAAACGGTTCTATGAAGCCCTTAGATCCCTGTACGGACCTCAGCCCTCAGGAAGCTCCCCTTTACTGGATTCGAGTGGTGCAGCTCTCATCACTGAGAGGACTCTGATTTTACAGCGTTGGGCTGAGCATTTCCACTTTGTGCTGAATCACCCATCCACTATCAATAATGAGGCGATCGACAGATTACCCCAGGTGGATATCAACTATAGCCTGGATGTCCCACCATCAGAGGCTGAAACCTCACAGGCCATCAGTCAGTGTTCCAGTGGTAAGGTGCCAGGATCTGATGCAATCCCAGCGGAAGTCTATAAGGCTGGTGGTGCTGTGCTTGTTGAAAAACTCACCCAGCTGTTCCGGTCTTTCTGGAAACAAGGTTCCATCCCTCAGGAACTGAAAGACGCGTCCATCGTGCACCTCTACAAGAGGAAAGGAAATCGACAAGTCTGCGATCATTATAGAGGAATATCACTTCTCTCCGTCGCAGGCAAGATCTTTGCACGAGTGTTGCTAAATTGCCTGATTGACCATCTGGAACAGGGTCTACTACCTGAGACACAGTGTGGTTTCCGCAAAGAGCGTGGCACGGTGGACATGATCATTGCAGCTCGACAACTACAGGAGAAATGTCAGGAGCAGAATCGTGAACTATACACCACCTTCGTGGATCTCACCAAGGCTTTTGACACAGTTAGTCGTGAAGGATTATGGCACATTATGTCGAAGTTTGGGTGCCCTGACAGATTTATTCTGATGGTACGGCAGTTCCATGATGGCATGGCGGCTCGTGTTCTGAGTAATGGTGAAGCTTCAGAGGCTTTCCCTGTCACAAACGGCGTTAAGCAAGGCTGTGTGCTGGCACCAACCTTGTTCAGCATGATGTTTTCAGCCATGCTGTCTGACGCCTTTCAG
>NW_015386291.1:1429489-1433932 GCF_001527695.2 Protobothrops mucrosquamatus
ATGGACGAACAACAGTTCATTCTGAACCTTAGCTTTCCTGACTACATCCTTGCAGATCCAGGTTATTCGTTGGTATCCCATTTTTGCTTTTATATATTGTTTTTTTTCCCAGTGAATATTGAAATGATATCTTTAATTCTCTCAGTTATGTCTTTTGTAGTGGGACATCATGTCTTTTGCATTGCACACAAACACTTTTTCCTGTGAGAAAGGGAAAACACTATTTTGAAAACATTATAACTAAAGACAAATACAAGCAACTTCCAATGTGGCTGTGAGTTGAAATATAGCAGTATCACAAGGAGATTTGGGGGCACTGTTTCCATGCACAACATAATGCAAAGGGAGGATCGGAATGATTGCTGTTTTCTTTTTTCAAGGTATGCTGCAATATAACCTGGGTGCCAGAAATGACCTCTAGTTTATGTTTTACTCTTCTTCCACTTGTTTTTTTTTAGCTTCTTGTTTGGCTTATGTTTAGAGTAAATTCTCCTTTACTGTTGCTGTTCTTCATCATTTAAATGCTTTGTTTTCTTGCAATGTTTTTCTCTCTAGATTGTTTTTGGAATGTTAGCCCGATAGGTGATAGGGGAAGGAAGAAGGGACAAGGTGTCAAGTAGGAATATAAGAGGTTAGGGTGGGATGGGATGCTGCAGCACCTGTAGTGATTGAGATAAGATAACCTTTATTGTCATATTTTTTTACTGTGGGCACAACGGCATACATCAAAAAATAAAATTTAGTTGCCCACTGTCAAAGTGAAACACATACATGACACACACCTAAACAGACTGTATACAACATATGTATGGACCCACACCCCTACATATATGTAACAAATAAATATTAAATACTGTCCATCTTGAATATATAACAGAAGGAAGAAGTTTGAGAGTTCACAAGGTTAATGCTGTATGGAATGAAACTATGGCTGAATCTGAATGTTCTGCTACGGATACCATGAAGCCTCCTCCCAGAAGGTAACAAGGAAAACAGGTCATGAAGAGGATGTGTAGTGTCCCAGACAATCTTGCGGACCCTGCTCAAGCAACGCTTCTGTGCTATGTCCTGGATGGGAGGGAGGGAACTGCCAATGATCTTTTCGGCCATCCTCACCACTCTCTGCACCGCCTTCCTGTCTGAAGCAGTGATGCTTCCAAACCAGACTGTGATGCCGTATGACAGGATGCTCTCGATCGTCCCCCTGTAGAAAGTGGTAAGGACAGGGGAAGGAAGATGTGCCTTTCTCATGCGATGGAGAAAATGCAGGCGCTGCTATGCCCACTTCACCAGTGTCTTGCTGTTGAATGACCAAGCCAGCCTACTCGTTAGCTGCACACCCAGGAATTTGATGCTGGTAACCATCTCCACAGGTGAATAATTAATGCACAGAGAAGTGTGGCTGTGCCTGCCTTTTCTGAAATCGACAATGATCTTTTTGGTTTTTCCTGTATTTAAAACTAGGCTGTTTATTTATTTATTTATTTATTTAATTGCATTTATATCCCGCCCTTCTCCTTTCGGACTCAGGGCGGGATATAAATGTTAAGTTTTTGTTTGAATTGAGGTTGGTGAGCTGCTATTTCTTGGTCTTTTGTTCTAGTCTCTATTTTCCCCATTTCATTCTCTTCCATATCTCCTGCTACCTGCCTGAACATTGGCCAATGGACCAGTGATGTCATGAAACTTTTCTAGTTTTTTTAACTGCAAAGGATATTAGATGTTTCTTGGATGAGATAGGCAGAGACTTTGGATTCCTTGAATTCTGATTTTTGACTCTGGTATATGATTATGTACTGCCAGAATCACTGGTAAATAAAGCTAACTGGGACATTTATTAACTGAATCATGTTGTCTTAGGTACAGGGCCAGAAAATTTCTAATTAGGGATTTGTGCCAATTCTCATGAAACTCAAGAAGAAGTTGCTATAAAAGCAATTTCACATTTTCACCAGAAATTAAATTATCTCTGGTTTTTGCCTTTTAAATATCTTTTTAACACTAGAAATGTCTTTTCCCAGGCATTTCTGTTATTTGGTACTGTAGTTAAGTATCCACTCTACACTGGAATTATAGCTTTAATGTTTGCATCTTTCTTGAAGTATTTATTCATGGAATTTCACCTGTGTTTTCTTTAATGTTTTAATATTTTTAATTGTTTAAATAACTCTGCTCAGATTATAGTTCTGATCTAACCAATTTAATTTTGGATAGATTATAATTATAATTAATAAATAAATCTACTAAATTATAGATATTCCAAATGAAGTTAAATTTCATAAAAACACAAAATTGGAAGTGGTTTGAGTCATTTAAACTAATTGTTGTTTCTTCATCTAAGTTAAATTATCTTTGGCAATGACTGAAATATTCTGTACAAATGCTCCTGCTGCATCTATAATAGATACTACTTGATGGAATATTTTAATGTACATTTTTTAAAAAAAGACCATTTTTAAAACATTTTCTATCTTGCAAGGATCATTTCTAGTCTCAGAAGAATAGCTAAAAATGCAGAATTCTGCTTGGTGGTTTTTATCTTTCCTTCTTGTCACCAGTGCATGTTAAAACTCTTTCCCTATCTCCTTTGCAAAAATTCTAATAAGGAGAGACATGTTAGTGTGTGATTGCCAAAAATCAGAAAGGTTGCTCCTTTTCAGATCAACAAATTTAATTAAAAAAAAACATAAGCTTTCCTGAGCTATTGCTCACTTCTTTGCAAAGTAATTTTTTATTGGTTGTATGAAGCTGTGCCTTGTAAGAGACACGAATCTTTATATTTAATGTGTTGTTTATTTGTCTTGTTTTGAAAACTCTTTTAGAAATATTCCAGAAGAATATGGCACAAAAATATAGTGGTATGTTTCCCATGACTGAATACAGCAGATAAAAATATACAGTTTTTAAAAGGCACATAAGCAATAGAAAAGGAGGAAGAATTGCATTTGTAAGGACCCACCCCACTTTGCATCTTAAGAAGACAGAACTCCTGGAATATTTCTTCCAACAGGCATCTTTATTAAGAGAAAGCTGGATGCAGGCGTTCTAGACAGGACTTGGGTCCAAGCTCTCCCATTCAAGGTTTTAAGGGATCCCCCATTAGCCACACCCCATCACCCCCTTCTCCCAGCAACAATCCCAGGCATTACATTCTCACCCCCTTTTCCTCACTGCTGGGAGGAGGCTTCAGAAAGGATTACATGAAAGCTAATGACCCCCATTGTTATTGTTAGTCCTTTTGGTGATATCCACATCCAGTCCCTTTGAAGTAGGCTGAAAGAAGTGAGGGCCATAAAGCCCCTTTGTTCACCCCCTTCCCTTCATCGTATGATCCAGAGCAGGCAGAAATGCGGTTTTTCATAGTTGATAACTAGAGATGGAATATATTTGGATTCTGACATCCTGCCCCCTTAAAAATAAGAGAGATCCACCTGAAAGAAAACAAAACAGGTATAAAAGTTAGGCTTGTTAGGATACTCTGTGAGAAACTTCTTTAATAGCTTCGGGGCTCTGACATGATGTTTATGGACCCACTCGTTTTGCGAGGCAGGGAGGTGTTTCCATGCAACTAGGTACTGAGTCGCTCCATGATATCTCCTAGAATCTAAGATTTCCTTTATCTCGAAGTGTTGTTCGCCCTCTACCATAATTGGAGGTGGTGGTGGTGGGATTTTAGGCCGTAATGATGACTGATGCTCTCTTTTCAACAAGCTGCAATTGGGTGTATTTGCCTGAGATTTTTTGGTAATTCTAATTCTACTGTTACTGGGTTTATGATTCTTTTAATTGGAAAAGGCCCTATATATTTTGGTCCCACTTTTTTACAGGGTTGTAGGGACTTCAGGTATTTTGTAGATAAGTACACCATTTCTCCTATAATGAATGGTGTAGGCTCAATCCTTTTTTTATCGACTTGTGCTTTGTATGCCTGCCTAGCTTCATCTAGTGCTTTTGGCCTAGCTTCATCTAGTGCTTTTGGCCAGGTGTTTTGTAATTGTTCCATCCATTCTTTCAGTGATGGGATCGTTGGTTCGTTTGGGGTTAATTCTGGCATGGGGTGGAAACTTTGACCATTGGCTATTTGAAAAGGAGTGTAACCTGTGCTGGAGTGGACTGCATTATTGTAGGCAACTTCTGCGAAAGGTAGTAGGTCCGTCCACGTTTTCTGCTGATAATCAATAAAACATCTTAAATATTGCTCAAGTACTGAGTGACACCGTTCTGTTTGTCCATCCCCCTGTGGGTGATGGCTAGATGTCAGTCCCTGAGTGGTTCCTAAGAGGGATAAAAATTCCTTCCAAAATGCAGACGTAAATTGCACTCCCCTATCAGAGATGATGCGTTGGGGTGCTCCATGCAATCTGTAAATATGCTGGACAAAAAGTTTCGCTAAGGCTTTTGCAGTGGGAATCTTTTGGCAAGGGATAAAGTGTACCTGTTTGG
>NW_015386291.1:1437359-1441428 GCF_001527695.2 Protobothrops mucrosquamatus
GTTCGCGTGTCAGCTCAGGCGGTGAGCGGCTCCATTGTTTTCCTCGGTGGTGCCTCTTCAATATGTCGATCTCTGCTTCCTCTGCCAAGACGTACCATTCCTCAAGTTGGTGTGGGTCCCCTCGGGGCAGGCAAGCATCATATAGGTCATAATTTAGTCCGTCTTTGAAATGGCTAAGGAGGATGTCTTCTGGCCAGTTCAGTTTGCTGGCAATGGCCCGGAATTCTTGTGTATATTTGGCTACCGGGCGTTTGCCTTGCCTCATCGTTTTTATCCTTTCGCGGGCTTTGCGATCAGCCAGGGGGTCCTCAAATCGTCTTCTCAGGGAGGACATAAAGCGGTTGAAGTCGTTGAGCTCTGGGACATTGGAGTCATGCAAGTTCACCACCCAATCGGCGGCCGGCCCGTCTAAGGCAGATTGCACAATCCGGATACGGGCTTTGTCGCTTCGGATGTCCTGCCCATATTCCTCCATGTAGCTGAGGACTTGGGTTAGGAAAAATCCCAAGCGTGTTGGCTCCCCTTTGAATTTCACCTCCAGCGGCGGACGTCTTTGAATGGATCGGTGCCTTCGTTCTGGGTGGTAGTCTCTTCCATTCAGATTTCCATCTGTGGTTCGGTGGAGAGTGGGGACTACTGGATCAGCAGATGTCCCTGGGGTTGCAGGTTCCACTTCCCCTTCGTTGTCTCTCCCTTTGCGGCTCCAGGAGCTGGGGTGGGTGTAGGGCTCAGGATTCTCCTCTCCTAGGGAGCTGAGAGTTCGCTTCATTAGGTCGATTGCTTTCTCTAGAATCCAGCCTGAGTACAGTGCCCAGATCCCTTCTTCTTCACTTGCATGCAGGGATTTCTCCATCTCCTGCTTTCATTCTCGTTGTTTTGGCCCCCGTCTCAGAGTCACCTTTCTTGATTTCTTTCCCCACTCGCCTTTCTTTCCAACGTCCATTGACCCACCGAGGTTTGTGGTCCCGTGTCTCCACCACCTCTTCTCCTGAGGATTCTGACCTCTCAGATCCCGACAGCTGGCAGGGTTTCAACCGGGGCAGCAGCTCCCTTTCCAGGGAGTTTTCTCCCTTCCTTGCTCCACTGTCTGACATGGTAATTTTTGCAAAGTCCCCCGGCAAGGGTCTTCCTTCCAGGTGGACTAATTTTGCAAGTCCTGTCTAATGTAAGGACCCACCCCACTTTGCATCTTAAGAAGACAGAACTCGGCTTCCGGTTTGAATTCCGGCACCGATGGCGGCTTTTTCCTTTGCCGCCCGCCCCGAGGACGCGTAAAAGCCGCAGGAGCAGCGCCAAACAGCTGCTCCGCGGCTTGGAATCCCCTTCCCTGGGCAAAGGGGAGGGGGGAGCCTCCCTGATAGGGGTAGAACTCCCGAGCTCTCACAGTTTTACAGCTGTGGGGGTGGAGGTGAGTTCCCCTGGAGTCAGGGACATCTCCGCGTTTCGGGCTGCCTCCGTTCCAGTGAACGAAGCAAGACGCGGATTCAGCCTCTGCTTTTGGGAGATCGTGAGTAACATTTGTGAGTAGACAGAGCGATCCAGGTGTTTGGGAGCTGCAAGGATTTGAGCCTTTAGCTCTGAAGTTAATGACTTCTCCATTGATGGAGAACCTTTAAAGGTTAAGAAGAAAGAAAGAAAAAAAAATGGCCGTGGAAGGGCGTTTTGCTCTCTAACAGAGACTTTCACTTTTTGAGGACTTTCACTTTTGTTTTCACTTTCTGCTGGACTATTATTGTATTAGATCTATTTGTATTGTTGGTGGGCAAGCTATTTGCTTCTGCTTTTGGTGGCAGTTTTAAGGAAATCTTATTGGACATTATTGGATATTATATTATATAAATCAAATTAGAGAAGAGGGGAAGAGAAAGTAAAATGGCTTCAAAGCGTGGGGGAACTTTCCCTCCTCAGAAAGGCTTGAGCTCTTCCTCTCCAGCTGTTCAGATATGACAGCAGACAAAACCTACTCCCCCACCTTCTCCCCCAATGCCAGCCTTAACATTGAAAGATTTACAAGATGCTTTAAAGGACACTGCCAAACAGATTAGATGTGAAATGGACGAGCTGTTTGAAAAGAAACTTGAGGAAAAACTTGAAGAAAAAAATGTTGAGCTGAGAGAGGACATAGTGTTTGCATTGCAAGGCCTGGCTGACCATGTAGATCGCATTGCAGTGCGGGTGGAAGATGTGGAGGAACATGTTGAAGTTTTGGATATCAGAATGGGGAAAGTGGAAGAGAGCACTGATATAAATCAGATTGAGATTCTTATGTCACAATTTAGAGAAATGGAACATGCGTTGAGAATAAGAGGATTGAGAGAAAATGCTCAAGAAAAACTGGAGGAGGAAATAGTAACAGAATTAGCTTTGGTTTTGTCCTGCCAACCTGAAGAAGTCAAGAGAGAAGTGGAAAATTTTTTTAGAGTCAATTCATGGGTAGCGAGACAGAGAAACCTTCCAAGAGATGTTGTTGTTTATTTTTCAAAAAAATCAATCTGCAATGAAATTATTCAAGCTTTTTATAAACAGAGATTTCAAATTTTAGATCAAGATGTGATAATTTTAAAAGAAATACCACCCAAGATACTCAGAAGAAGAAAGGATTTTGCTTTTCTGGCTGAAGAATTGAAAGGGAGACAAATACAATTCAGATGGGAGATACCAGCTGGTATAATGGTTAATTATTTGGGCGTGCATTATCGGCTTAATACGGTGGCAAAAGCAAGAGATTTCTATAGTTCAATTTTGAAAGCAGGCCCATCAGCATCTCCACAAGGTATTAGGAAGGAAAGAATTCAAGAAGATAAAGATATTCAAGGAGCTACATCATCATCAAGTGCTATCAACTTACAAGATCAAATCCAAGCAGAGTTACAACTTTTGGAAATTAAAGATGATCCAAAATCACAGAGAATGACCCGTGCAGCTCATAGACGTAAAGAAAGAGAGCAAAGAAGAGTGGATGCGGTACCTATAGACCAGCAAGTAACTTCAGAGCCAGTGGGAGGAGCGAGACCAAAGAAATCANAAGGTATATGAAACATAATACATTCTGTAATGCAAATAAACCTGGAAGGTGGTTGTCTTATCAGCTACGGAAAAAACAGAAATCAAGAATTATAGAGAAAATAGATTATAATGGTAAAGTGACATTTGAACAAAATTTGGTTAAGAAGAGTTTTTTGGAGTTTTATTCTAAGTTGTATGCCTCTGAAAAAATACAAATTAGAGAAATAGATAAGTACTTACAGGAGGCACACTTTCCTAGATTGTCAGACAATCAAAGGGAAAAAATGAATAGTTTAATTACAGTTGAGATTAAGGGAGTAATTAAACAATTAAAGGTTGGTAAAGCGCCAGGTACAGATGGATTTACAGCAGTTTATTATAAGACACTAATGGAAGAAATGATAGAACCTTTACAGGAACTGTTTAACAGTATATTGCTGGGCAAGGAGGTACCTTCTACTTGGAGGACTGCTTTTATAGCTTTAATACCAAAGAAGGGTCAGGATTTGACGCAACCTAAGAATTACAGACCTATATCTTTATTGAATATAGATTACAAGATTTTTTCTAAAGTATTGGCAAATAGATTAATGCAAGTGTTGTGCCAAATGAATCATAGTGATCAATCTGGATTTATAACTGGAAGATACATGAAGTATAATGTAAGACAGATTACCAACTTATTGGAATATTTGGATAGGAATAATCAAATTCCGGCTGCTTTTATATTTTTAGATGCTGAAAAAGCATTTGATCAATTAGATTGGGGTTTTTTGTTTCAGGTTATAGATAGAATGAATTTTGGGGAAATTTTTTTTTCTGCTCTTAAGGCCATTTATCAACAGCAGTCAGCACAGATTATAGTTAATGGGGGGGGGGTAACGGAAGCATTTAAAATTGAAAAAGGAACTAGACAAGGATGTCCTTTATCCCCATTGTTATTTGTGTTAACAATGGAGATTTTGTTAATTAAAATTCGTGAATCTTCTGTAATAACAGGAATTAAGGTTAATAAGATTGATTATAGATTAAGAGCTTTTGCAGACGACCTAGTGTTAACACT
>NW_015386291.1:1442786-1446413 GCF_001527695.2 Protobothrops mucrosquamatus
TTTGCCGGTAGGACGAGATTGGCAACTTAAATCTTTGGGAGATCTGAAACAAGAAAATATTGAATATTCTTGGTTTTATTACAATCAATTGTCTATGAGGTGGCGTTTGGATCAAAAAGTTGGTATTACAGTACAGGATGTGAATTTGATTAAACAGATTAGAGATCAATCTCAAGCTCATATAAAAAGAATTTATGGAATTGGATTCGGAAACAGAATTGGTGAAGGATTGCATGATAAAATGGGCTCAAAATATACAAGAGCCGATCTTATTGGAGACATGGGAGACAATTTGGATCAGGAATGTAAAATTTACTCAAGCTCAGAATTTAAGAGAAAATTTTTACAAAATGTTTTATAGGTGGCATTTGGATCCTCAAAAATTGTCCCGCATGTATTCTAACTTACAACCTAAATGTTGGAGATGTGGAAATTTAGATGCAACTTATTTTCATGTGTGGTGGACTTGTAGGGTGGTTAAAGCATTTTGGATAAAGATATGGTGGAATATTCAAAATATTTTTAAGAAAAAGATAAAGTTTAAGCCTCAGTTATTCTGTTGGGCATTATGGAAAATTTGGATAAAAAAGAAATGGAATTGATGTTGAATTTGATAACTGCTGCAAGATTACTAGTAGCCCAACATTGGAAAACGGAATGTTTGCCCACTATAGAAGATTGGGTATTTAAAGTTTCAAATTTAGCAGAAATGGCTAAGATTTCAGCCTATGTGAAGGATTACTCACAAGAAAGATATATCTTGGTGTGGAGAAGATGGATAGATTATATTGAGAATAAATATGGAACTAAAGTTTCATTTGGTTTTTGAGTAAATTTTAGATTGTTAATGTAGTTTAATTTTTTTTAATTAGTAATAATAATGTTTAATATGTTTGTTTAGAAGAGAGCTAAAGGATGTTATAGAATTGTTAACTTAAGGCAGAAATGCGGTTTTTCATAGTTGATAACTAGAGATGGAATATATTTGGATTCTGACAGCATTACAGTTAAAAAATGTACACAAACAGAAATCCAAATGAATGAACTAGGCCCTACTGTTGACTTAAAATAAGTGGAGGAACAAATAAAAGTAATGCTCTCCTCCTGTCTAGGAGAAAATTTAAAAAACAGCTTTCACAAACAAATAACAGGTCTTTCAGATCCGTTGTATCATTGTGGCAGATTTTAAACTGCCTAATATCTGTTGGGAGACAAACAATGATTATTTTCCCAGAAGCAATGCATAATTTCAAGAATCTTGTACAAAATAATAGCAGTGAAAATAGGCTTTATATCATTTTAGTGAGTCTGAGTGATGCTATGAAAGGAATAACAGAATAACAGATTTGGAAGAGACCTTGGAGGATTTCTAGTCCAATCCTCTGCTCAAGCAGGAGACCCTAACCATTTCAGATAAGTGGTTATCCAGTCTCTTTTTTAAAAACTTCCACTAATGGAGCACAACTTCTGAAGGCAGGCCATTCCACTAGTTTCTTGTCCTCACTGTCAGGAAAATTTTCCTTAGTTCTAGTTTGCTTCTCTCCTTGATTAGTTTCCATCCATTGCTTCTTGTCCTGCCTTCTGGTGCTTTGGAAAATAGGTTGACTCCCTGTTCTTTGTGGCAGCTCCTCAAATATTGGAACACTGCTATCTTGTCATCCCCAGTCCTTCTTTTCACTAGACTAGCCATACCCAATTCCTGCAACTGTTCTTCATATGTTTTAGCCTCCAGTCTTCTAATCATCTTTGTTGCTCTTCTCTGCACATTTTCTCTGTTAATGCAGTCAGCCTGTGACTGCATTGGCTTTTTTGGCAGCTGCAGCACATTGCTGGCTCATATTTAAGTGATTGTCTACTAGGATTCCAAGATCCCTTTCGCAATTATTGTTATTGAGTCAAGTTTCATCTGATCCAGGGGTGTCAAACTGCCAGCTCACGGGCCGGTTTCATCATTCTGAAGCCGCGCTCACCTCATTGCCGGCAATGCAAAAAGAGTCATGATATGTCACGACATGTTATGTGACGTGGCGAGTTTGACACCCATGATTTAATCTGTACCTATACATTTGGTTTTTCTTCCTTAAGTGTAAAATCTGATTTTTATCCACACTGAATTTCATTTTGTTAGATAGAGCCCAGTGTTCAAGTCTGTAGAGATCCGTTTGGATCTTGAGCATATCTTCTGGGTGTTGGCTATTCCTGCCAGTTCGATGTGGTCTGCAAATTTGATCAGTTCCCCTTTTATCTCCTAAGACAGAACATTGGGGTACCTCACTGCTTACTTCCCTCCATGTAGATGTAGTTCCATTAAGGACTACATGTTGAGTGTGGTTTGTCGACCAGTTACAAATCCATCTGGTGGTGATGCTCTCTGTCCCACATTTTCCTAATTGACCAAGAAGTAGGTTGTAGTCTAGTTTGTCAAATGCCTTCCTGAAATCCAAATATACTATGGCCATAGCATTTCACCGGTCCATTAATTTAGTCATTTTTTGAATGAAAATCACTAGTGCAGAAATAGCCACTGCCAAACATAATACTTTATAAAATCTCTAACTTGCTTTGCTAACAGTATTCTTCAGAAAATGGGAGAAGCCAAAGAATCAGCTATGAATACTAATTAATAGGGAAGATTTATTTGAGGAATTAGAAATATCAGGAATATTGGAGGATTCCCAAAATCTCAAAGCACAAAACTTAATTTGAGCTGCCAATGTGGCCTATGAGGTTTTGCAAAGAAAAAAGAATCCATGCAGGAAATGGATTAGAATGGATTACAAAAACATGAATAACTAAACTGTCTTCCAATCAGGGCAGTAATGGAGAGATGGGCAGTAAAATACATATCAAAATTAAAAACCTTATGTCAGGACTAGCTCTAAACATCTTGGCACCTTTTTCGAAAAGGATGTCTTCAAGTTAGTCTTGATTCCTGGCAACTACCTGGATAAGTCCCTGCAGCTTTCCTGGCAGGATTTTGGAAGTGGTTTCTGTTAAGTCCGGAGAATAATAGCGCTTGAGACGATGCATTTCTAACAAGTCTTTATTCTCTGCTTCCAATCTACGAACAACCCGAGCAGAGGCACGCAGGCCGTCTTCCAGGGACACCTCGTAGGACAGAGGCCCCGAGACCTTGCAGACCACAGCTGGGACCCAGAGGTGTCCAGGCCCATAGTTCCTGGCCCAGACAGGATCACCTTCACGCAGGACCCGTGGTGGGTGTGGCTGAGACACCTGTGAAGCTACACGCTCCGGATGCAGCCTGTCCAATTTAGTCACGAGCCGACGACCCCAACGGAGTTCGGCCGGGCACTTACCCGTGGCAGTGCACTACATTGGATGTAAGCAAGGCTTTAACCTCATTGAAACTGGCCTCATGGACTTTGGTCCAGCGCCAACAAGCATTTTTGTCAAGAAGTCTGTGCAGTGGTTCAGCAATAGCAGCTTTATGAGGTAGAAAAGCATGATAAAAGTTCAGTAAACCCAAAAAGGCTTGCAATTCGCCCTTAGACTTGGGGCTTGGAGCCTTCTGAATAGCTTTGAGCTTAGCATCGGACGGGTGGATACCCTGAGCATCTATCCTGAATCCCAGGAAATCAGTGGAGTGCACACCAATCTTACATTTGT
>NW_015386291.1:1447585-1451797 GCF_001527695.2 Protobothrops mucrosquamatus
TGGAGTGCTTCGATTAGGCCGCATGTTCTTGACCACCCCACCTGCAGCTTCTTCTGCTGTAACCTCTCGCAGAGCATCTTGGAAAGAGACATCTTCCATGGCGAACAGCTTCTGCTGTAAGTCTCTGTTTCTCAGTCCGCACACAAAACGATCACGCAGTCTTTCCTCTAAGTCCCTGAAATCACACGGTTTAGCAGCACTTCTCAAAGCTGCAATGTATTCTTTTGCTGATTCCCCAGCTCGCTGATCCCTCTGTTGAAATGTGTGCCTCCAAGCCATGACAGATTGCTTGGGCTGGAAGTGTTCCTTTAAAACATTCTTCAGATCGGAGTATGACACCGTTTCCAGCAAGGCCGGGGCGATTAGGTTCTCGGCGATCTCAAAGGCGTCTTGCCCACAAACGCACAACATTGTGGCAGCCTTCAAGCCTTCCTCCCTTATCTGGTTTACGCGGAAGTAAGTCTCGACTCTTGCAACGTAAGATTCCCACTTCTCGGGGTGAGAGACGTCGAATTCCGCTAAACGCCCAACTTTTGCCATGATGGAGGATCAGGGTCTTCTTCAGCCGCACGCACCCTCCAGCGATTTCGTACTGGCAGGATAAACGCTGACTTCCACGCCGTTTTCCTCTTCCGGACTTCTTTGGGTGAGTCTACAAGCTTCCCTAGCTGTATAGACTGAATCCCATCCTCGTCGCCAGTGTTAAGTCCGGAGAATAATGGCGCTTGAGACGATGCATTTCTAACAAGTCTTTATTCTCTGCTTCCAATCTACGAACAACCCGAGCAGAGGCACGCAGGCCTCTATTTATTCCCTCTGATCCCCGGGCAAATCCAACCAATCACGAGGCGGTCTTTTCCCGCCTTGCGCATGTGCGCAAGGCCGGCGCCACTCAGTCTGGTCCCGGGCAGCTTTTGCAAATGCCCGGGACTCTTGCAACGTCCCGAGCCTGCTTTTGCAGGCTTAGGACACAACAGTTTCCCTTGCCTCTTTCCCAGGGCTGAGAGTGATTGTCCCAAGGTCACTCAGTTGACTTGTGCCTAAGGCAGAACTAGAACTCAGGATCTCCTGGTTTCTTGTCTGGTACTTAAGCATTACAAATAAGCCTCAACTTCACTGAAAATTATGACAATGCTGTACAAAGAGACTTTTGACCCCTGCCCGAAGTTATGGCTGCTGTAGTGCCACCCACAGTAACATGAACAAAATTTGGGCACTTGGAAGTCAACCCATCCTGATGACTGACCACAGGGATGCTGCAGCTGGCTCTTCATCTATCTTTCTCCCATCCCACCTCGCTGGAACCCTGTAAGGGCTGCTTCCTACCCCACCCAATCCCCTCCTACTCTCTATCCTTCCATCACAGCTCATTTATCTTTTTGGTAGATCTCCTTCAGGAAGTAGCTGCTCCATTGCATGGCCTTCCCACATAGAGGCTGTGTGGGGCTGTCTTGACAACAGGGACCATTTTGAGAGTGGGAGGCTGAAGAATGGATTGGTTGGCTTTCCTTCCTGAACACAACCTTTAGATCTTCACATTTGGGAAGGAGAGCCAGCTTCTTGGTTGCTCAGCCTCTCTATACTGTAGAGGTTGTGTGGTGCTGTCCTGAAAGCAGGCACCATTTCAGAGCAGCCACTATTTATTGCCTTTCCCCCTCCATGATTTGGCTCATCTTCCAATTTTAATATGAATTTCAAAAAGCCCTGCCCCCCCCCCCAGTTCACATGATTTTCAGCCCTGGATATTTTTTTTCTTTTCTCAGACATATTCACCCTATTTACACTAGGAAATTATATTCAACCTTCAAGATGGCATACTAACTCATAGAGTGCACTGTTACTGCTTTTCACTTTTTTATTGTATTTTTTGGAATCTGTTCAATTTTGGCATCCCTTAAAATTTGGCACCCCTACCCCAGTGCCAGCCCAGCCTTAGCCTACAGTTGGCCCTGCCCACATTCAAAACTCAGCAGAAATTTGCAAGCTATTGAGCAGCTGTTTGGCAAGCTAAGGAAGGTCCATGGTAAAATTTTTAGCACTTGTTTCAAAACTCCACACATTTATTTCAAAACAGTTCCACACCCATTTTTAAAACCCTACTGATACCTTGGATGCCACAGATGCCACAGGTGAAGAGAGAAAATGAGCTGATTTTTTTAAAAAAAGTGTTGGATGGAATTTCCTTTAAGGACCATCCTCTTCTTCGTTTTTTTCTTTAACAACAAGAATTACAGACTTCCGGTTGGATCGCGGCGCCAATGGCAGCTTCTCCATGAGCTGTCTGCCCTGAAGACACGTAAGAGCCACAGGAACAGCGTTTAACAGCTGTTCTGCAGCTCGGAATCCCCTTCCCCAGGCAAAGGGGGGGGTGAGCTTCCCTGATAGGGGTAGAGCTCCCTAGCCCTCATATTTTTACAGCGGTGAGGGCTAAGGTGAGTTCCCCCGGAGTCTGGGACTTCTCCGTGCTTCAGGCTGCCTTCGTCAGAACAAAGCCAGACGCGGGTTCAACCTCTGCCGCTCCAGGAAAGCATGAGTTGAATTTTACAGGCAGACAGAGCCTACCAGGAGGATTTAAAACTGATTGAACTGAAACTTTAACTCTAGAAATAAGGAATCTTCTTCGCTTCTTATGTTAACTTGAAGAAGGAGAAGGAATATGGCTGCCGAAGGGCGTTTCTGTTTTTTCAATTGAAAACATATGAGACTTTCACTTTTTGGAGACTTTTTCTTGGACTATCTACTGTAACAGATTTAGTTACTTTGTGCTGGCTGGACAAGCTTTCTGTTTCTACCATTGTTTGATGTGATTACAAGACTTTATAAGACTTTTACAAGACTTTTGTAAGATTTTATATTATACAAATGAAAGTATAAGAGAAGAAAGAGAAAAGTAAAATGGCCTCTAAGCGTGTGGGAACTTTTGTTCCTCAGAAAAGTACGATCTCCTCTCCAGCTGCTCAAACATCACAGCAGCCAAAACCTAAGACTCTTCCGCCTTCCCCCCCAATTCCAGCACTCACATTGAGAGATATTCAGGATGCATTAAAGGACAATGCAAGACAGATTAGAACGGAAATGGAGGAGTTGTTTGACAAGAAACTTGAAGAGAAGAATGTAGAGATGAGAGATGATATATTGTTTGCATTGCAAGGCTTGGTAGTTCATGTAGAACGTATTGAAGGATGGGTGGAGGAAGTGGAGGAACATGTTGAAAGCATGGAACTTAGACTGGGAAAAGTGGAGGAGAACGTGGATTTAACTCAAAATGAGGTCATTTTGTCACAATATAGAGAAATGGAATATGCTTTGAGAATAAGGGGGCTGAAAGAAAATGCTCAAGAAAAACTAGAGGAGGAGATTGCAGCAGATCTGGCTTTGGTTTTGTCCTGTCAACCTGAAGAAATTATGAGAGAAATGGAAAAAAAATTTAGAGTCAATTCATGGGTGGCAAGACAGAGAAACATTCCAATAGATGTTGTCATCTATTTTTCCAGAAAATCAATTCGTAATCAAATTATTCAAGCTTTTTACAATCAGAAATTTCAAATATCAGGACAAGATGTTATAATTTTAAAGGAGATACCGCCTAAAATACTCAGAAGAAGGAAGGATTTCGCCTTCCTGGCTGAAGAGTTGAAAAAGCGACAAATTCAATTTAGATGGGAGATACCTGTTGGTATTATGGTGAATTATATGGGAATACGTTATAGGCTCAACACCATTGCAAAGGCAAGGGACTTTTATATCTCAATCTTGAAAGCAGGTTCACCATCATCTCCACAAGGTACCAGGAAGGAAAGAATTGGTGAAGATAAAGTGGCTGAAGGAGCTATATTGTCATCAAGTTTCATAGAACTACAAGATCAAGATCAAGTTAAGCAACAATTTATGGAAATTAAAGAAGATCCGAAATTACAAAGAATGACCCGTGCAGCTCATAGACGCAAAGAAAGAGAGCAACAAAAAGTGGATGTGGTACCCGTCGCACAGCAAGTCATCTCGGAGCCAGTGGAAGGAGCGAGGCCGAAGAAATCAGTAACAGCTGATTTACAAGGAGCGTTCCAGAGGCTCGCTGCCATTAAAGATGGCAAGGTTCCTGACATGGAATGTTAATGGTTTGAATTCTCCACAGAAAAGAAAAAAGATATTTTATTATTTGAAGCAACATAAAAATGATGTTGTTTGTTTACAAGAAACTCATATTACAGCTAA
>NW_015386291.1:1451973-1467863 GCF_001527695.2 Protobothrops mucrosquamatus
TGGAGAAGATGGATTGTTTATATTCAAAAGAAGCATAGCGTGGTAGAATATAATTTAGGTTTTTAGATTTTCTAAGTTTGTTTACCCTTTCTATCTTTTAATGTAGATTAAGATATTTTGTGGAGTTAGAGATATTAGTATTTGTTTACTTTTATATGAATATTATCCTGGGATTAGGTTTGGGAAGTCCGGGGGGGGGTTGTTATTGTGTTTACTTATATTATGATTGTTTTTTATGCTGGAAAAAAAAATAAAATTTCTTTGAAAAAAAAAAAAAAGAATATTAAGATTTTTCCTAGGATATTGTCAGATCATAGTCTGGTATGGATGGAGTTATTTGCTGAAGAAGGGAACAGAAGAACTTGGAGATTGAATGAAAATTTATTTAGATATGATATAAACTTACAGAAATGTAGAGATCAATTGAAAGAATTTTTTTTGTTGCATATGTATAAAGGTACTTCAATCTCAATGGTCTGGGATGCTAGTAAAGCATATATGAGAGGTAATTTGATTTATATGAATACTGTTTACAGGCGTAAACAAATGCAAAAACGTAAAGAGTTAGAGGAAGAGATTAAATTGAAAGAACAGGCTTTTATTTTGAACCCACTGGATAATAATTTAAAAGTATCTATTACTGTGCTTAGGGAGCAATTTAATATGTTAATAGCAGATCAGACTGCAACTAGTTTATGGTACATGAAATATAATACATTTTCTAATGCAAATAAACCTGGAAGGTGGTTGGCCTATCAATTACGAAAGAAGCAGAAGTCAAGAATTATAGAGAAAATAGATTATAATGGTAAAATGACATCTCAACAAAACTTGATTAAAAAGAGTTTTTTGGATTTTTATTCCAAGTTATATGCTTCTGAAAAAATACAATTTGAACAAATAGATAATTATTTACAGCAGGCACATTTTTCTAGATTGTCAGATAATCAAAGGGAAAAAATGAATTGTTCAATTACATCGGAGGAGATCAAGGGGGCAATTAAGCAATTAAAACTTGGTAAGGCACCAGGTACAGATGGATTTACAGCAATTTATTATAAGATGTTATCTGAAGAAATGATAGAACCATTAAGGGAATTGTTTAATAGTATTTTGTTGGGTGAAGAGGTACCTCCTTCTTGGAGAATTGCTTTTATATCTTTAATACCAAAGGAGGGTCAGGATTTGACTTAACCCAAGAATTATAGACCTATATCTTTACTGAATACAGATTATAAATTTTTTTGAAAAGTACTGGCAAATAGATTAATGCAAGTGTTGAGCCAATTGATTCATAGTGATCAATCTGGATTTATAACTGGAAGATATATGAAATATAATGTAAGACAAATTATTAATTTAATTGAATATTTGGATAAGAATAATCAAATTCCTGCTGCTTTTATATTTTTAGATGCTGAAAAAGCATTTGATCAATTAGATTGGGGGTTTTTGTTTCAAGTTATAGACAGAATGAATTTTGGCGAAAATTTTTTGTCCACCCTTAAGGCTATTTATCAACAGCAATCAGCACAGATTATAGTTAATGGGGGGGGGGGTAACAGAAGCATTTAAAATCGAAAAAGGAACTAGACAAGGATGTCCATTATCTCCATTGTTATTTGTGTTAACAATGGAGATTTTGTTAATTATTATTCTATAATAAAAGGAATTAAGGTTAATAAGATTGATTATAGATTAAGAGCTTTTGCAGATGACTTAGTGTTAACATTAACTCAGCCAATAGACTCGGTAATTGACTTGGTTGAAATTATTGCACAATATGGGAAAGTTTCTGGTTTTAAGGTTAATTGTAATAAGACTAAAATATTACCGAAAAATATGTCTATGAATGATAAAAATGTTAGTTACGCTTACAGGTTTTGAAATGGTTAAAAAGGTAAAATATTTGGGAGTTTATATTACAGCCTATAATGCTAAATTGTACAAGAATAATTATGAATCTTTATGGGTTACGGTGCAAAAGGATTTAAATGACTGGAAAAAATTGCAATTATCTTTGTTGGGGAGAATTTCAGCAGTAAAAATGAATATTCTCCCAAAGTTTCTTTTCTTGTTTCAAATGATCCCTATTTTAAAAAAAGACGCTAATTTGGAGGATTGGCAGAACGGTATTAATAAGTTTATTTGGGCGGGCAAGAAGCCAAGAGTTAAGTTTAAGATTATGCAAGATATAAGGGAACGAGGAGGACTTAAAGCCCCTAATTTAAAATTGTATTATGATGCGGTGGTTTTGACATGGATCAGTGATTGGTTAAATTTAACAAATAAGAATATACTTTCTCTTGAAGGATGGGATCTGTTATTTGGTTGGCAGGCATATTTAATTTATGACAAAAAGGTAGATACAAATTTTAAGGTCCATATCTTAAGGAGTGCTCTATTGAGAGTCTGGAAGAAATATTACTATAAATTAAATTATAAAATTCCTATCTGGGCAACTCCAGGACAGGTAATAGAGGGGATATCTAGGGGAGTTAATTTGGATAAAGTTTCTTACAAGGAATTACTTCGTCCGGTAGGACAAGATTGGCAACTTAAATCTTTAGTAGATTTGAAACGAGAAAATATTGAATATTCTTGGTTTTATTATAATCAATTGTTAATGAGGTGGCGTATGGATCAAAAAGTTGGTATTACTTTACAGGATGTAAATTTGATGAAACAGATTAAAGATCAATCTCAAGCTCATATTAAAAGAATTTATAATGCACTGATTGAATTGGATTCAGAAACAGAATTGGTTAAGGATTGCATGATAAAATGGGCGCAAAATATACAAGAACTAATTTTATTGGACACATGGGAGATAATTTGGGTTAGAAATGTAAAATTTACCCAAGCTCAAAACTTAAGGGAAAATTTTTATAAAATGTTTTACAGGTGGCATCTGGATCCTCAAAAATTGTCTTGTATGTATCCTAATTTACAACCTAAGTGTTGGAGATGTGGAAATGTAGATGCAACTTATTTTCATGTGTGGTGGACTTGTAGGGTGGTTAAAGCATTTTGGATAAAGATATGGTGGAATATTCAAAATATTTTTAAGAAAAAGATAAAGTTTAAATCGCAGATATTTTTGTTGGGTATTATGGAAGACTTGGATGCAAAAGAAATGGAATTGATGTTGAACTTTATAACTGCTGCAAGACTACTAGTAGCTCAATATTGGAAAATGGAATGTTTGCCCACTATAGAAGAATGGTCACTTAAAGTCTCGAACTTAGCAGAAATGGCCAAGATCTCCGCTTATGTGAAGGACTATTCACAAGAAAGATATATATTGGTTTGGAGAAGATGGATAGATTATATTGAGCGTAAATATGGGACCAAAAAATATCATTTGGTTTTTGAGTGAATTTTAGAGTATTATTGTTGTATAAAGGTCAGAATAGTTTATTTAGTACTATTTTTAATTATTAAAGTGATGTTATTATTATTGTCTTTAATAACTGTATATTTCTCTAAAAGAGAGTTAAAGGAGGTTATAGATATGTTATCTTAATAGTTGATTAATGTTAGTTAGAGTATGATTATTTTATTGTCAACCCTGTGATTGGCTCTGGGAAGTGAGGGGGGAGTGAGGGGGGAGTGGAAGGGTGGGTTTGGGGAAGGGGGGGATTTATATTGTAAAATTTTATAAAATTTTCAATAAAAAACCACAAGAATTACAGTAAGTCTTATAGTAACTACTTTGGGGAATGACAATGTCTTCCTCATGGCTCCAGACTTAGAGTTGCACTTTCTCACTTTTTGTCACAGATTGGGTCTGCTTCACTCCTACGATGGTTTTTTTTCCACCTGAGCATTTCTTAGCTTTTTTTTTCCTCCTGGGAACAACCTCATCAAAACCATGTGGAAGTTTCTAGTCTCCATCTTTCCTCTAGATATTCTTACTCTTTGGTCCCTTCCCAGGCAATCTGGTTTGAGAACCTACAGTGCAACTCCAGTATGTTTTTTTCATGTTTCTTCCACTCACCAGCCCTTAAACTTGGATTTTGCAATCAGAATAAATCAGCCATCTATGACATGAATGACGAAGCAAATGTGGGTTTTGTCTACCTTGCAGTACAGGCTTGGGTGAATGGCTAAGTGAATGTGATAGAGGAAAGGGCTTGCTATGCCTTTGCCCATTCACCACTCATTCAAGCATACTTTTTTAATAATAAGAATTGTTACCATTCTGCCATCTTCTCCTAACAGTATGTGTACCCCTTCCTTTTATTATTAACTTTTAACTATTAAGTAAAGACCACCCAGAGTCACCTTATTGGTGAGATGGGTGGGATATAAATGAATGAATGAATGAATGAATGAATGAATGAATGAATGAATGATAGATAGATAGATAGATAGATAGATAAATAGCCAAAAAACTCATTTGTTAGTTTCCCTTACATTCCTTTTATGCTTTAGATTTTCTAATCTTATTTTTGCATATACTGCTCTTGGTACTTTTTTGGGGGTAATTACACCCATCTTCATTTCCTATAGATGTGTGTCCCTCAATCAAAAGCTCCTGATACACCCACAGCAGCTTTCTAAACTGTCCCCCCATTTTTTTCTCACCATATTTGGTTGTATTTCTAGTATCAGACTTTTGAGATTATGTTTCCAGTATCTTATTTTCTTATTATGTGTAATTGCATTTCCAAATTTTTACTTTTGCTGTTTGTCTGAGGATTTCTGTCTAGAGGATTCAGTGCAGCACTTTGGGAAGCTTATTGAAATTGGCTCCTGAAACTTAGTGTTCATAGACAACTTTGGTCCATTATTTTTCTTTCTATAATAAAACATAGATAATAAAAGATATAGAAATCAGCTGTTTACTGGTGCAAAATATATTGGGAACAGTTTTGGAGTTGGAAAATCTGGACAAGATGCCAGTCCTTTTGGGGGGGAAATGCGTTACTGTTAAGTTGTGGAGCCATAAATGGTCTAGGGCTTGACTATTGGAAATTGCCTTTCCTATTCAAAAATATAACAAAGTAATATAAAGGTGTGTGAGAAGGGTCCTTTTGAAGGTATCCCGATGGTATTAGGATAGTGGAAGGCAGCCTTCTTTTGTGTCACTCCCTAGTTATCTAAGCAGTTGTGTTGGGCGGAGGTCCCGGGTGCTCTCTGAGCTTGTTTGTTTTCTTGCAGATGTTTCATTGCCCAAACTTGTCTTTGGGTCGTACTTTCTCTACCTTTAAGAAATTTATAAAAGCATATCTCTTTCAATAATCAATGGTTCTATGATACATGTTTTATTTCTTTGTATATGTAGTTTTTCTTTGTGCATTGTTTCATTGCAAACTGACATAATCGATTTAAAACAGAAAGTTTGCACATACATCAAAAATCAATACTAAATAAATATTAAACAGGTGACAATCCTCACATATTTTTTTATAATTCACAATTCTTTTGTTATTTTGTTTTGAATGGGTTAGCGTTATGGATTGAGAAAGCTATGTTTGCCAAGTATTTGCAGATTGCAAGAAATATTTCTCTTACTGCATAAAATGAGTTTTTAATTATATGGTTGATTGACATTTGGCAAGAAAACATGTAGTTCTAAATAACATACACACATACACATACAATTGGATCTGCTATAAAATTCAGATTCTGATTCCTTCAGGACAGGGTGTACTTCATGAGTTTCTCTTAGTCTATTTCCAAATCATAAACATTTCTGCAGTGATGTGTTTTCCAGGTGGTGACCAGAAAGGGAAAACTGGAGGAAACAACAACTCTTGTAGCACCCCTAAATTCAGTTAGCGCAAATTCGTTCTCAGTATATTTGTTAGCTCAGCAGAAATCCCAGTAAACAGATCCTTACATCAATAGCTTACATATCAGTACCTTTGTGAGCACCTTATCAAACCAGTATTTACAGCTGACTTATGTGATGAAAAGACAGAAAATGGCAGCATTCTCAAAAGTCTTTCAGCAGAATGTGATCAGAATTGAATTCTTTTGAAAGGCCACTTGATTAAATAGAAGTAGTTTTACATCGAGAGACTGTTTGCTTCCATATTGAAGCTTGGAGCCTGTGGAACCAGAAGGCATGGAGATAAGTCTATTGGATTTCAATAGTTAAAAGGATATACAAATAACAAAAGATGACCTGGATAACTTTTGTATATTGGATTTACAAAAGTAGGTTGTTAAACCCTTAAAGGTTTTGTGAAAAGGACAAAGAAAAAAAATGAAAAGAAATAAAATTCTAGGAAATTATTTGAAGGGAATGAAGATCAAGATCGTTAAAAGTAAAAGGAAGAACTATAATGTTGGTTTACTTGATCAAGGTTAAAAACCATATGTTATTCTTGTAACTCCTAATCAACTATTGCTCATCAGAACTGAATTATGAGGTTTTGGATTTGTTCATATATAAGAGATGGGATCTGGGAAAAAGAGATCATTTGTTATACCGTAATTTAAGGGAAGTGATAAGTCACTAAAATCATTTATATGTGTGATGAAGTCTTTTCTTTATATATTTTCCTTTTCTTTACTGTATTCTTTCTTTTTTTGTTTGGAAATTTCTGTTTTTGTATTTTATTTTTTGTATTAGCTTTTATCTTTTTAACTATAATTTTTAACAAAATTACTATTAAAATTATCTTGTCTGGAATAGAAAAGACTGGGGAGATATGAAAGCTTTTTTCAAGTATGTGAAAAGTTGCTATGTAGACGATTTCTTTGGCAAGTTAAAGACAAGATAAGAAACAATTGGTTTAAATTATAAGGAAACTGCTTTTGATTAGGCATTAGGAAGAATTTCCTGATTCAGTAATGGAACAGACCTGGGATGTGGAGGACTTTCCAACATGGGAAATGCTGGATGGCTGTCTAATGGGGATGCTTTAATCATGGATTCCTACACTGGGCAGAGGAAAGACCGCCCCAGGTGATCTCCAAGGTTCCTTCTAATTCTTACCATGCTATGATTTTATTGACCAAAACATGGTCAGGGAATATCTAATTACCCTTTTATTTTACAGACTTATAGAAAGTATAGACCCAATTTGGTTTGGTGATTAAGGCACCAGGCTAGAAACCAGGAGAATATGAGTTGTAGTCCTGCTTTAGCCATGAAAGCCAGCTGGGTGATTTTTGGACCAGTCACTCTCTCTCAGTCCAATTTATCTAGGAATATTAGGTATGTTTGCCACCTTGAGTTATTTATAAAAATAATAAAAGCAAGATAAAAAAACTAAACTAAAAGTTAAAAAAAGTAGAAGGATGTTTATATGCCACCCAGAAACACTCAATAGTGAGATCGAATGCTGGGATGCTAGTACTTTGAATGAATTAAAACTCCAAAGTCAAAATGAATTGCATCCCAACTTCGTGATAGTCAGGCCAAACATTAGATATGTTTGCTACTTTGAGTTGTTTATTTAAAAAATAATGTAGACAGGATATAAATAAAATAAATGTTAAAATATAGCTTTTCTTCATAGCATAAATGGAGACTAGCACTGTCCACTAGTCGGCAATAGCATGGCTTGGTAAGTCTTAAATTTTTAAAACAAAATTTTTTCCTAACGTATTGCTAGGCCAAATATTATTATCTGTGAGAATATCTTTGTAAGATAGATAGCATCCCCATCAGATGGAATTGTAACTGGTTGACAAACAGCACTCAATGAATCTACATCTACATGGAGGGAAATAAGCAGTGGGGTACTTCATCACTGAAGGTTCTTAAGAAGAGACTAGACAGCTACTTCTCTGAAATGGTATAGGGTCTCCTGCTTGAGCAGGGGGTTGGACTAGAAGACCCCCCCAAGGTCCCTTCCAGCTCTATTCTGTTTCTGAGGTTCTGTTTTAGGCCCAGTACTCTTCAATATATTCATAAATGATTTAGATGAGGGAATAGAAGGGGAACTGATCAAATTCACAGACAACACAAAGTTGCCAGGAATAGCTAACACCCCAGAAGATATGCTCAATATTTAAATGGATCTTGATAAGAAAAATGGATTTCCAGTCTCTTCTTAAAAGCCTCCAGTGATGGAGCACTCACAACTTCTGAAAGCAAGCTGTTTCACTGGTTGATTGTTCTCACTATCAGGAAATTTCTCCTTAGTTCTAGGCTGCTTCTCTCCTTGATTATTTTCAATCCATTGATTCATGTTGTTATGTATTGAATATATATAAAGTTGTGTTAATCCATGCTAAAGTGAATCTAACTTAACTCCAACTGCTTGTGAAGCTAAAATGAAACTAACCTTTAGATGACCTTGACTCTTAACTCCAACTGTTTTGGAGGGAAACTTTAAACATTCATATTTGGGCGGGTTTTTCAAGTATTGTGATTGGTTAAGGCCCTGTGAGCTTAGAGTATAAATTACAGGCAATTGCCTGCAGTTCTCCAGTTCTAGTTTGAGTCAATAAATAATGTTGCAACTATGCTGGTCTGCTCCTTGCCTAGTGAAGCCCACTATACAATACATGTCCTACCTTCAGGTCCTTTGGAAAATAGGTTGTAGCAGTGCGTCAGATTTTGGAACCCTGCTAATCTTTATAAAGCAGTATTAACACTTCACGTGATCTTGATTCTATCTCTTTATTAATGCAGCCTAGGATTGCATAGGCTTTTTGGCAGCTACAGCACACTGCTGGCTTATATTTAAGTGATTGTCTACTAGGATTCAAGATCCCTCTTGCAGTTATTGCTATTGAGCCAAGTTTCACCCAATTTGTATTTGGTTTTTCTTTCCTAAGTGTAAAACCTTGCTTTTCTCTACACTGAATTTCATTTTGTTAGATAGGGCCCAGTTTTCAAATTTATCGAGACCAATCTTGAGTCCTTTATTCTTTATTATTTTCACTATAGGATATGATGGCAACACCAAATGTTGTAATAATACCCATGAAAAAAAAATTAGGATGGTACTTTTGAACTGATCTTTACTTAAAAATGCTCTCTTTTGTCTCTTGCTTGCTATCTTCTAAATATTATCTTATTAATATTGTTAATAGATATAGACTTATTTTCCTCTGTCCAAGATCTGCCTTCTTACTCTGTACCACTCTTTATGTGACAATTCTTTCTCAGATTATACATGTTTCTTAGGCTTATAATGTAACTTCTTATGACCAAAATTGTGGTGAGAATTATAAAAATAATATTGCTATGGGGGACCCTATTTCATTTTCCGTTTCTTCCAGCAGTTCATTCTCCATCTCAAAACCTAAAGGTAAGTAATGGTACAAACATGTGCAATAGTAACTGCAAAGGGTTACTAAAAAGCTTATTACTAGCAAGGAGTTTTGGCGCTAAACCCCTATAATGGTACGTCAGGTCTGGCAAAACTGTAAAATGAACACGACCCAAGCAGCATATAGAAGATGTTTTTCTGAAATCCTCTTATGTCAGCTGATGATATCTACAGCCCTCTGCCAAGTTAGTAGCCCAAGCCTCACGTGAAAATTGCAGCCAAATGACTGTGAATCCTCCTTTCTGAAAAATCTATATCTACAGTTGGAGTGGCTGAACAAGTCAGGATAAGGTTGGTTCAGTTGCTTCTCCAGTGAAACTTGAAGTTTAATAAAAGGCTTTCCTCACATTTCCCCATCTTAATATAGTGCCTTTGCTTTTGATATTTCAAGAAATCTCTCTCAATGGATATCATTCTTACCTGCAGTAAGATCTCTTGTCCTGGTCCCAAACAAGCAGACTTGATGTTAGCCTTGATGTTAGAATAGATGCTGCTTCAAATCTTCAAAAAATAATTAGCTGCTCATATTATTTGTGTAAGTATGATAATGTCAGGATGAGAAAAAGGGACAGGGTCGATTTAGTGCACAATTTTTATTTATTTATTTATTCTCATCCCCATCCATGCATTCTGTCTCTCAATCCCTAAAGGAATGATAACACAGAATAAGGTATAACTGAAACTGAAATATTTCCAATTTTGGGAATAGGGTTCCTCTAAATCCAGACCAATGCTAATGAGTGAAAGCTAATTGCTTACCAATTTAATAAAACTGTTATTCACCCAATGGGCAAATAAATAAACAAATAAAATTATGCTGCAATAAAAAAAATCTTTGAACTATTCATTTTATGTTCACAGCTGTCTCTGTCCCTAAGTTGAATTTCAACAGGTTTCTTTCACTGCTTTGGATTATTTTAAATGCTTTTGATTTTCTATATTTAATCTGTGTTTGACATATATCCTAAGCAACATCATGGGTTATTAAGAAATCACAGGCACATATTGCACACATATGTTTTCTTTCCCAGATGACTTTATAAATCTGCTGTTCTCTGCAAAATATGAGGAACAGATCCACATGTTCCACAATGTCTTTGCTCAGATTTCAGTTTAGGCTTAATGTAATAGTAACATGTTAAAAAAACTTAAAGGTCCTAGTCTGGAAAAACAAATGTTTGAAAAGAAAGGCCTTTCTACATCCTGACAACATCCAAACCTTGGTCTACATCTTCTTCAGTGGTCTGAGTTCCAAAAGCACAAAACTACTGTCTTATGGTGAGGGCATAGTAGGGAATCTAGACCAGGGATCTTCAAACTTGGCCCTTTTATGACTTGTGGACTTCAACTCCCAGAATTCCTCAGCCAGGCTGGCTGAGGAATTCTGGGATTGAAGTCCACAAGTCATAAAAGGACCAAGTTTGAAGATCCCTGATCTAGACTCAAGAGATGTGGGAGAAAGAGAGGGAATTCTACCATAGGCCCATTGCATGATGGGCTGAGGTCTATGCTTCATGTGTTCTGCCATTATTCATTTCAGTACAAAGGTATTCTAGTTCAAAAACTGAGTTATCAAGTGAAAACAATGTTTACAGTTACATCATTTCAAATTTAAAGAGAGACCTTTTTCAATTAAAAGCCCTTATTGTTGCCAAATGCCAAATGAATTAATACTACTGGAATGTTTGAGAAAGCTTGAGAAAGGGTGTGCCAAACCTATTTGCTTTTTCTACTAAAGCTCATACGTTTAATCACACATGTTTCTAATTTGCCTTAAAAATATAACATATGTAGAAACAATAGCATTGTAGTTTATAAGACAATTCCAAGTTATGCAAAATTAAATTCTCCATCTTGTTAAAAAAACCAAAGTAAAAGCACAATCAATTGCTGTTTTACAAATCTCAATAAATTAACAGCAATGACAAAGTATGTTACAAAATAAAAGATTGTGAGGCCCTAGAACAGGGGTGTCAAACTGCTGGCCCGCAGGCCGGATGCGTCATCCAGAAACTGCGCACACCCCAGCTCTGGCAATTGGGAAAAAGTCACGATACATCACAACATGTCATGTGTCAGAATCCATTTATATTTCATTTCTATCTATATCCTCTGATCTAAAACCAAATCTCACCTTCCCCTGGATTCTGCCATACTCCGAAGGGGGAGGGGGGGTATGCCTGCGGAGTATGACTTTCACTTCCTCTATTCACACAATATAACCTTTTGTTTATTGCATGCTGGGTCTGTTGCCCATTACAATGTAACAAATTGCCTCCTGCACTATGCATCTCTCTGAACTTTCTTCTCTCTAACCTGGCAGGTAGGAAAAGACGGGGGGGGGGGAATACAAACATCCGGAACCTGGCTTATTTCTCCAGTCTCAAAAGGAGGTGCGAAGAGTTGTGGAACATCGTATTACAAATGGAGCCGGACTGATGATATCTTCCCTTTCCCACGATGGACTCAACACCTGGGGATTGGGCGGTCTGAACCATCCGGGTGAACTGTCAGGTGGGGTTTGCATAGGGACCCTTTAAAGTATTGATCTGTAAAGAATCCCTCAGATCCTGTCTATTATGCCTGCTATCAATTACTCTTAATAAAAGTTCATGTTGGAAGAAATTGTTTCCAAGAGTTCTGCTTTCTTAAGATGTGGAATTGAAGTGGGTCCTTATATCACGTGACGTGGCGAGTTTGACACCCCTGCCCTAGAAAGAGTGTAGAGAAGAGCAATAAAGGCGATAAGGGGTCTGGAGGCTAAATCGTAAGCTAAGGGAACTAGGTATGTCCAGCCTATCAAAGAGAAGGATTAGGAGTGATTAGTTGTCTTCTAATAGTTGAGGGGCTGTCAAAGGGAGTAGGTTCTGCATAGCCACCTGAAGACAAGACAAGAAGCAACGGGTTGAATCCCATCAGAGGGAGTTCCAAAGTAAAAATAAGGAGGAATTTCATGACACTAAAAACAATTAATCAATCAACAGCTTACAGCTTCCAGTTCCGGATTGTGGCACTTGCGGATGCTTGGGGAGAGTGATCTCTCTGCTGCCCGGTTTCCCTTCATCGGGTGACCCTGAAAGGGTCGTAAGTTGTCTTGGAGGGGCGATGACCGTGAGGAGGACCCTCAACAGATCGTGGAAAGGTGGCAGCCCTTCCGTTTGATCTGAGGCACCTCCTTTGGACCGTCGGAGAAAAGATCGGCCATCAACATGGCCCATCACTAAGCCGTGCCAGCCGAAAGCAAAAATTACCACCAAGCACAACAAAAGCACCATGGAGGATCTGGGTGAGACCTACCCTTACCTTTCTTTTACCCCAACTACCTTCCTGTGAAAGCCTCCTGAAATTGCTTCCCCGCTCATAATACAGCGGCGTCTGCCTACTCTGGGAAATTAAGCTTTGAAAAGAAAAGAAAAGAATAACTAATCTAAACAACTAAATAACTGGACTTTCATCTTTTGGACAAAAAGTTCCTATTATAGGGACCTATCATCTTACCTATTTGTTAAGTTGGGAAAAAATTTTTTAACTGGATAAAAGCCTAACTGATGTCTAGAAAAAAGATTCTATAGTCTATCGGGGACATCTTATGGTGAAGCCTGGTATAGCAACTGAATTTCTTTCACTGTGAGGCTTGCCTATTCCCTAGATTTGCTCTTCACATTATCTAAAAAAGATAAGAACCTGAAACAGCTGGGTGGTGAAAACAACTTCTAGGAACAGTGGAGGTGGACATTTGCTGATTTTCCTAAACATAGCCTGCACTAAAAGACTATCTCTAATCACCATAGAAATGGAGGAATCCTACCCACAACTTAACTATAAACTTATACTTGAAAAAATTCTTGAAGCCACTGAGCTAATGAACTCCAGAGTGAAAAATAAAGATGTCATCTTAAAATTATAAATTGAAGCCCAGATTCTAACTGATCAACTTATAAACCAAAAAATAACAGAAGAGGAACAAACTAACATCAAAGAGGACTACAAATTGCTTCCGGTTGTCGCTGGGTGAAGACCTTGGGGAGAGATTATCCACTCCCTGGGTCTGGAATTCGTTTGCTGGCGGGCCCGTTTGGGCTAAAAATCATCCTGGAGGGGTGGCTACTGAAGGGTGAATATTTGGGGAATGGGAGCCAGCAGTAGCTGGCTCTCTGAACCCAAAACAGCCCCTGGAACCAGCAGAAGAAAGGAGGATCGCATTTATGCGAGCCCCCATTAACAGCCGATCATCGGGAACAGAAAACAACTGATTTTGACAGCAAGCAGCCGGTCCGGTGAGACTCTTTTCTGCTCTTTGTTGAAACGGGACTTTTGGTGGAAGTACCTATCTTTAATGAAAAGCTGGAAGCTTGAGGGGGGGAAGGAGGAGGTTTCCCCCCCCTCCCGCATAGGCGGCATTTTAAGCAACTCCATTGCTAAAGAAGAAACTTAATTGGGACTATTTTAAATTGGGCCTCTGGCTGGAGAAATCTAAAAAATTAAAGAGGATTTAGTTGGAAAGCTAACCTAATTATTTTTTCTTTGCTATAACTTTTAAAACTCTGTTTTCTTAAAAAAAAAAAACCTCGGGAAAGAAGATTCAGTGCTTTCCTGGTGGTTACAAGGTTACAAGATAACATTTTTTTTACTCTTCCCTTGGTTTCTTGTGGATTCAATAGAAACTTGGCTGAATGCCCAGACAGTTGGCTGAATGCCCAGACATTCTTATCTTTGTTTAGAGGTTACTGTGAGAGACTGTTCAGCTCTCTATCTCAGGGCTTTTCAACCTTTTCACCCATTGTACCACTTTTAGGATATGGCAATATCCGAGTACCACCAGTTGCCTAGCAAGGTGTCAAAAACTTGATGACCAAAAAAAAGAAAAGAAAAAAGTGATAAAGTACAGGTAGTCCTCGATTTACAACAGTTCGCTTAGTGACTGTTCGAAGTTACAATGGCACTGAAAAAAGTGCCCCCCAAGCCACAGCCGAGCAAGACACCTGCCTGCCCACCCGGTGGCACTCTTCCTCCTCCGAGGTTTTCACTGTTGTGAGCATTTCTGTTGAGGATTGGCAGTGGGGGTGGGGTGGGGTGGTGTTTGGTTTTTATTCCGCCCATCTGCTGGGTGGTCGCAGCAGGTTTTGGTCACTTCACATAACCCTGGGACACTGTGACCATCATAAATATGAATCAGTTGCCAAGCAACTGAATATAAATCACAAGACCCTGGAGATGCTCAACATTCCAGCTAATCAGCACTTCTTCTGGGCTCAGCAGAAGCGCCAGGACCAGTGCTGCTTTCCAGCTGATTGGTGCTTCTTCAGGGCTCAGCAGAAGCACCAGGATCAGCGCAGAGCTCCAGCTGGAGCCTGGTGCTGATCCTGACGCTTCCACTGAGCACTGATAGCCCCGAAGAAGCGCTGATCAGCTGAAAGCAGCACTGATCCTGGCGCTTCCGCTGAGCCCTGACAGCCCTGCAGCTCCAGCCATCTCTTGCTCAGGCTTGTGCAGTGCTACCACTGGTTCAGCTCATTCCCCTCCCCCGCTACCACTTTTCTAGGATGGTCGCGTACCACCTGCCAGGTGCCAATGTACCACAGGTGGTACCCGTACCACTGGTTGAAAAGCCCTGCTCTATCTGACGGCCTGGCTAGCTGTATATTTCCCATAACAAAGGAAAATACAAGGGAAGAAGGAAAATCTTGTCTTTGCTCTTTCTGGAATTAAAGTTTGATTGGATTATAATTTGGACTTTATTTATTTTTTCTGACAACTTTTAGTTTTATTTTTACTTTTATTTTTTGGCTGTTTATTTAAAGTCTCCTACCTTTTTTTTTCTGAGAGCTGGTTTGTTTTTTTCCTTTTCTCCCCTTTTTACAGATTGACTTATTGTTGGTGTGTTTTTGTTTTTGTTTTTCATTTTTCTTCCTTGTCTTAAAAAAAAAATTCAACTCTATTTTTTTTTGCCTATTTTTGTTCCCTTTGTGGATGGTCTTTGAGAGTTTTTTTCCCTATTACTTCTATTCCCCCAAAGGATTTGGATATTTTTTTTCTTCTTTTCTTTTTTCTTTTTTATATCATGCTTGGCCTTGTCTCCTGGTAATAGGAGGGCCCTGGATTATAAGTGGCCATCGGGCTATTTGGTGGATTATAATTAGCCATCGGGCTTTTTGGTGGATTACAAATAAATACAATAATTAGAAGATGAGTTCTTCAAATTTAGCCAAAGAGGTGAGGAAGGGTTCCTCAGTCCCTGCTACTACTTCGGTGAGTCCAGCTATTCAGAAATCAATTACCACTTTTCTAAAACAAGACCCTCAATTGACTGACACTCAAGCAATCCTCCAGGCAATTTCTGCTCAATCTAAAAATATTGCTGATTTGAAAAAAGATCTGGAAAAAACTCATGAAGACTTGAAAATCAATCTTCTTAAAATGGATCAAAAAGTGGAAAATTTTCAGAATGGACTTTGGGGATAGATTTTCTTCAGCATTAAAGGCCATTTATCAACTACAGTTTGCCCAAGTGATTGTTAACGGGGATTTGACAGACTCAATTAAAATTGAGAAAGGAACAAGGCAAGGCTGCCCACTATCCCCGTTATTATTTATTTTGACTTTGGAGATTTTATTAATCAAGATTCGGGAGTCTTCATCTATAAAAGG
>NW_015386291.1:1469312-1472535 GCF_001527695.2 Protobothrops mucrosquamatus
TACTAGTGTGTAGTAATAATGAGTAGTTTTGATTAGTATTGGATGATTGTGCATTTATTTCCTAGATTAGCTTTGGGAAGTCCTGGGGGGGGAGGGGGGAAAGGGGTAGGTTGGTATTATAGATTTATATGTATATATATGTATGATTTTCTAAGGAGGTGCCCGGTGATACCCCAACTGCACTGACGGGATGGTTGAGAGAGAAAGGGAGGTAGGAAAGAGGGAGGAAGGAGGAGTGGTGGTAGGATAGGGAGGAGGAAGGGGTAGGCAAGTGAGAGGGTGGTGCAGGAGGGGGACACCGGACACGTCCGTGAATGTACTGATTGGTGTTGATTTCTTTTTGGTTGATATTGTGATAAAAGATTTATATTTTTGTTTTTCAATGAAAAATCAATAAAAATTTATTTTAAAAAAAAAAAAGTGGAAAATTTTCAACAGGCGATGCTAGACACTCAAAATAGAATGCAAAAAATAGAAGATAAGGTGGTGGTGGTTGATCAGAAAATTCAAGCATTACAAGAGGAAAATCAGAGATTGGCACAAGCGAATGTGGGATTAGAGGACAGTTTGGCCGTGATGGAGATGGATAATGATTCACACTTTCTAAGATTTCAAAATATTGTAGAAGAGAAAGATGAGAACTTGTTGGAGTTGATGAGTGAATTATTAGCAGAATTGCTTGGAATGGAAAAGGATTTAATAAAAAGAGAAATAGATCAGGTTTTTAGAATGAATTCGAGCTATGCGAGAAGAAATAGAGTTCCCAGGGAGGTTCATGTAAGATTTCTTAAAAGATTTATACGGGATGAGATCTTGAGAGGAACAAGAGATCAACCACTGAAATATAAAGATAAAGAACTTGTAGTTCTTAAACAGATTCCAAGAAGGATAAGAGATGCCCGAAGAGAATACCAATTTTTAATGAGGAAACTCTTTAATAGGGGAGTGAACTTTAGATGGCTGGTCCCAGAGGGATTATTAATCTTCTGGGACTCGAAAAGATATAGAATAGACACTCCATCTCAAGCTGAGGAATTTTTTAACAACCACAGAGCCTTTTTAGAAAAAGGCGATGCCGAATCCAAGAAAACAGAAGAGATGATGGGTGCAGGAGCACCAAAACAATCGGAGGAGGGAGAATCAAAAAAGACGCAAACAGAGGAAGATGTAAGACCGAAAGATCAGAGACAGATCACTTCTCCTAGATTGAGATCTAGATATAATTGAAACTATGGAAGAGATTGGAATTTTTTCAATAAACATAAATGGTCTTAACTCCCCATCAAAAAGGAGTAAAATATTTAATAGACTACAAAAATTGAAAATGGACATAATCTGTCTTCAGGAGACACATATCAAAAGACAACATTCAAAAATTTTAGAACAACCAAAGATAGGTAAACTTTATTTTTCTTTAGCACAGCAAAAGAAAAGAGGAATAGCATTTTATATAAAAGAAAAGATGAATCCAAAACAAATTTATCTTGATGAAGAAGGGAGAATACTAATGGTGGAAATTACATGGGATCAAAAACAAATTTTGATGTTCACAATATATGCTCCCAATGAGAAACAAGATCAGTTCTTTCAGCAATTATATGATAAATTAGTGGAGTTAAATTATCAAAATCTTTGCATACTTGGTGACTTTAATGTAATAGTTGACGCAATACGGGATTATAAAAGCTATAAACAACGTAAAAAGGGGGGGGGAATACGCTACCTAAGTCTTTTTTAAAGATGAAAAATGAATTGTGTATACAAGACATATGGAGAGAAATGAATCCAGAGAAAAGACAATATACATTTTATTCAAATAGGCATAAATCCTGGTCAAGAATTGACATGATATGGACCTCATATGATCTAAAGACTATGATACGAGAGATGGAAATTGAACCCAATATTTGGGCTGATCATAATCCAATTAAAATGACTTTGAAAGGAACTAGGAAAAAATTAAGATGGTCATTGAATAAATCAATATTAAAAGAAAAAGAATTTTTACAATTGGCAACGAAAGAAATTGAAATCTTTTTTCAAATAAATAAAAAAGAAGAAACTTCGATTCAAAATCTTTGGGACTCTGCGAAAGCGTATTTTAGAGGCTTGGCTATGACTTACCTTGCTAAAAAGAATAAAGAAAAGAGATAGACACAACTTAACTTGAAAGGACAATTTAGGAATTTAGAACTTGAGTTACAAAATGATCCACAAAAGAAGAAGCTTAAGACACAAATGGAATTAATAAAACACAAACTAAATTTATTGGAGATGGAAACAAGGGCACAACAGATAAAATATTCAAAACAGAATTTCTTTGAAAATGCCAATAAACCAGGAAGATGGCTCGCATATAGATTGAAAAAAGAAAGAGAAAAAAAATTGATAAGTAATTTGCAAGACTCAAAAGGTGAAATACATTGTCATAATGACGCATTGAAAAAAATTGCTAAAACTTACTAGTCAATGCCGGCTGGCGACCCCCAGGGGGAGAGCCTTCTCTGTGGCAGCTCCTGCCCTCTGGAATGACCTACCCCCCGACCTACGTACAACTGCGGACCTGCGCCTTTTTCGCCGAGCCCTGAAAACCCATCTATTTCATGCGGCCGGCCTGGCATAGTCTTAATTAGGTTTTAGTATAGGTTTTTATATGGGGTATTTTAGAGCAGGCCTTTATTTATTTAATTTGATTTTAGAATAGATATTTATTGTGATTTTTATTATCGCCTGTTCACCGCCCTGAGTCCCGTAAGGGAGATAGGGCGGTATACAAATCTAAATATAAACATAAACTATGAGACACTTTATAAGGCAGAGATGGTTTCCAAGGAGGCAATACAGGAATACCTAAGAAAAGCAAACCTTCCAAAGATACCAGAGAACATGCAATATATGTTGAACGAGAAAATAACAATGATGGAAATTACTGAGGCTATAAAAAGACAAAAAAAAAGATAAAACTCCGGGACCTGATGGTTTACCAGTGGAATTTTATGTAGCTTTGCAAGATATAATAAGTCTGATACTGAAAGATCTTTGTAATGAAACTTTTTTGGGGATGAAAATACCAAAATCCTGGACAGAAGCTAACATTTCTTTGATTCCCAAAGATGATACTGATCTCACACAAATTAAAAACTATAGGCCAATATCACTATTAAATGTGGACTACAAAATATTTACAGCAATAATAGCGGAAAGAATGAAGAAATTTTTGAAT
>NW_015386291.1:1474329-1491320 GCF_001527695.2 Protobothrops mucrosquamatus
TGGGGAGATCAAAGGACTGGAGATAAAAGATCAGAAATATAAATTACAAGCTTTTGCAGATGATTTGGCTTTTATCTTGGAGGAGCCTTTGGAAACAGCCACTAAATTATTGCAGAAAATAGAGGAATTTGGAGAAGTGGCTGGGTTGAAAATAAATAGGGAAAAGACTAAAGTACTTACAAGAAATTTAACAGAAAAAAAGAAAGCTCAATTTGTGGAAAAAACAAATCTCCAGATAGTTAAAAAAGTTAAATACTTAGGTATTTATTTAACATCAAAATGTATAACAATAAAAGAAGATAACTATGGAAGATTATTGAATCAAATAAAAATGGATTTGGAGAAGTGGAAAAATTTTCAATTATCATTACTAGGAAGGATAGCGACTATTAAGATGAATATCCTATCTAAATTGATATTTTTATTTCAGACGGTTCCTGTTAAACTAAGCCAGAAATTTTTTGATGACTTAAATGCAACAATAATGAGATTTATATGGCAAGGGAAAAAAGCAAGAATCAAAATTAAACTGCTACAAGAATCAAAAGACAGAGGGGGCTTTGGGCTCCCAGACTGGAGACTTTATTACCAAGCCACTATTTTGTTGTGGCTTAAAGCAGTGATGGCAAACCTTTTAGAGACCGAGTGCCCAAACTGCAACCCAAAACCCACTTATGCATCGTTGGGTGCCAGGTGGGTGTGGCCCATTGGCTGGGTGTGGCCCATTGGGTGGGCGTGGCTGTGGTGGTAACTGCAGACAGGGTGGGACTAAAAAGTTCAATCAATCAATTCCAACTTTGCAAGATCTTTTTTTTCCCGCGAGATGAAATTGACAGATTGATTGAACCCTTTTTTTTTGTACATGGCGGTGGAGGCCTAAAGTGAAAAGGTTTTATAAAACCCAGCTGAAGGCCTAGGACTGGGGTGACCGTGCGCGTGCCCACAGAGAGGGCTCTGAGTGCCGCCTCTGGCACCCGTGCCATAGGTTTGCCACCACTGGCTTAAAGAATGGATCACACTGAGAAATAAACGACTTCTTTACTTAGAGGGACATGATTTGCAACTGGGTTGGCATGCTTTCCTTTGGTACGAGAAAAACAAAGTACATAAATACTTCCAAACCCATGCCATAAGGAATGTATTACTTTCAGAGTGGGAGATAGTTAAAAAGAAAATTTATATGAAAATACCTGAGTGGCTTTCTACAATGGAAGCATTTGCTTATCCGAATTTAATTAACTATGACAAACTTGTGGCCTATAAAGACATTTTAGATAAAGAAGGAAAACTTAAAGATAGGTAAGAACTTCAACAAACTGGCATTGATTTAACATGGTGGTCATACTTGCAAATTCAAACAAGATATGAAAAAGATGTAAAAGTAATGGGATTTTACAAAGAACAGATACCACTAGATAAAATACTTTTGAAAACAGATGAAAATCTGATTAAGAAACTTTATAAATTCCTGCTAAACTGGAAGATGGAAGAAGAACAAGTGAAAGAAACAATGATAGTGTGGGCAAAGAATTTTGGTTATTCTATAGATTTAGAAGATTGGCAAAAACTATGGGCCGAAATATTAAATTTACTAAAGCAGCTGCATATAAGGAAAACCTATATAAAATGTTTTATAGATGGCACATGACACCAGTTAGATTAGAGAAAATGTTTAAAAATGTATCAAATATGTGTTGGAAATGTAAACAACAACCAGGCACTTATTACCATCTCTGGTGGATATGTTCTAATGCTAAAAAGTTTTGGTTTAAGATCCATATGTGGCTAGAAGAGATGATTAAAATACAGATAGAATTTAAACCAGAACTCTGTTTGTTAGGAATATTAGGTTTGAATTATAGAAAAGAGAATGAGTATTTAATATTGCATGTGCTGACAGCTGCAAGAATAATATTTGCCCAATTTTGAAAAAATGAAAATTTACCATCTGACCAGGCTATAATAACAAAAATACTCGAATGTGCAGAAATGGATAGATTGACTTTAGAAATGAAAGAGAAAGAAGACACAATTTACTTTAAAACATGGGAAATTTTTTTATTATTAGTTAGAAACACGCTAGAATGAGAAAAGGTTATGAAATTTAAAAAGATAATTGATAATTTGTATTTATATTCCATGATTATTTGTATGAACTTGTTCTTATTTCTTCTTCTTCTTCTTCCTCTTTGCATATTTGTGATCTTTAATAATATGGTAAACTAGAATTAATATGTAATATATTATTATCTTAAAGTGCTTATAATTAATTAATACTAAGCATTGTTAAGTAGTGAAATGAATGAGATTTATTGACTAATTTGTTATTTACATGATTATATGGAAAGTTGTTTAATAATAGAGTAATTATTAAGATTTACCGGTAATATGTAAACCCGGACTAGTAGACTTACTGAAGCGATGTTATTTTGTGGGATTAATCCCACTTTTGTGTTACCCCTTTCCCCTGGTCTAGCCTTTTTGTATGTTTCCCATTGTCTTATCCTTTTTGACCCTATCCCTTTATTAGCTTTATAAAACTCAATAAAAATAATTTTTTTTAAAAAAAGAGGACTACAAATTACAAATTGAAGCCCAGACTCCAACTGATCAACTTATAAGCCAAAAAACAACGGAAGAGGAACAAACTAACATCAAAGAGGATTCTACACAACAACAAACACAATTTACTGAGGACTCTGACAATTGAACTCTGACCTTAATCACAGTACCTGCATCTCCAAAAGCAACAGAAACTGAAGAAAGCAACATTAAGATGGAGGATCAGCAAACACAACATACTGAGAACTTAGACAATCTAGTCAATCAAATAACAACTACAATACCGGATATGACCTTTCATTCTAGCCAGACAAAACTGGAAGAAGAAGAAGAAGAAGATCAGACTGAGCGGATGACAAATACTTCAAACTAAATATCGAGATTTGAACGATTAGGGCAACAATCTAATGACTACAAAGGGGCCAGTTCCTTTGAAAAATTGATAACTGGATGCTCTCCCTAGATTCAAACAATGTGTGTAGGAATGAAGGGAGACACATCTGAGGATTTAAAGGCATTGGTATGGAAGCCTGCTTGGCACAAAAAGAAAGCTAGAGTTAGATTTAAAAATGGGATCTTTTTTCTTCTTTTTCCTTTTTTCGTTGACTGATGATGGAACAGCTTAAAATCCTACTTAATGGGCTAAGGAGACTTTTAGAGATACTGATTGATTTAATATCTAGGACTTAGATCTATAAAGGAAATGAAAATTAGCCATTAGATTATAGTTTTGAATTGTAATATGGAAGTGGATTTGTGACAATGAAAGATATTTTACTAATAAATGATGAAGTACTAGGACGAGAAACAGAATATACTTGTGAAATAAAGCAGAATGTAATTATCTGAATGACATGTATATTTTAGACATGACAATTATTTTGTAATGAAATTAGGGAAATTTGGGTTACCCGAAGTTTAAATATTATGGTTATCAAAGGCTAAATTTTAATACGGTAATTGGAATTAGGTCAAACTTAAAACAGGACTTGGATATTGAATTATATTGACAAATGTATTGACTGACTGAGCTATAACTAGAATTGTATTAACTTGAATATGATATAATAATTAAGGGAAATAGAGAGGGAATTTTTAATGACACAACCTGAGATATGTATGAAAGATTTTGTTATTGGACTATTGATTACTCAGCCATCACACTGCTTCCTAAACACTTGATGTAAAAGTGAAAAATCAATAAAACTTGGTTTTTTTTTTAAATCAACAGCTTACCACTTGGAGATGTTGGTGCTCCATCACTGGAGATTTTCAAGAAAAGATTGGACAACAATTTGTCCAGGATGGTATAAGGACTTCAGCCTTTGACAGGGGGTTGGATTAGAAAACCTCCAAGGTCATTTCCAGCCCTATGAAAGGGAAACCTAGAAAGGGGGTCATCTATCCCAACCTTAAACATTGAATTTAACCTATATCTATTATGTTTTGGAAAGTACATGACAGATTTTCTTTTCATCACATCATCATAGTATGAGTATGAGATGGATTTGTTATATTAAAAGAACATTGGTGTGATTTATCATGGTTCCTATTTTTTAAAATAAAAATAAAATAAACCTTTTTAAAAATCCCTTTATGAAATTGTTTCATAATTGCAATTATGAAGTAAGGTCACAAGTGTATGTGTTATATAAATAAAGAACTACTAAATATTAGAGTGATTGCAGAGGCATAATTAACAGAAATGAGTCAGTTCTTCTTTTGTGCAGACATCACTGTATGTTTCATTCATTTATCAGACATGTCAAACACGTGACGTCGCGCAACGAATCGGAGCTTTTTTGCCATTGCCGGCAATGGGGTGGGCGTGGCTCCGGTATGATGAAACCGGCCCGCAGGCCGGCAGTTTCACACCCCTGATATCTGATGGAATTAATATAACTCATAGCCATAATATACTCAATATCTTCATTTTTATGAGATTGGAAATGTAAGACATGATAGATTTCATTCTAGTTCTCTGTACAAAATGCTACCATTCAATGATTATTCACAGCTGCTGAACCAATGAGTAAACTTTACATAAGAGATAGCCATGACAGAGTCCAAAAAAGGACACCTCAGAGAGGAATATGACATGATTGTCTATTGGGAATCTATCATGTATACCAGTGGTGGCGAACCTATGGCACGGGTGCCAGAGGCGGCACTCGGAGCCCTCTCTGTGGGCACGCGTGCTGTTGCCCCAGTCCTAGGCCTTCAGCTGGGTTTTATAAAACCTTTTCGCTTTAGGCCTCCACCGCTGTGTGCAAAAAAAAAAAAAGGTTCAATCACTCAATTTCAACTTCTCGTGGGGAAAAAAAGATCTTGCAAAGTTGGAATTGATTGATTGAACTTTTTAGTCCCACCCAGTCTGCCGTTACCACTGCAGCCACGCCCACCCAATGGGCCACACCCACCCAATGGGCCACACCCATCCGGCACTCGACGATGCATAAGTGGGTTTTGGGTTGCAGTTTGGGCACTCGGTCTCTAAAAGGTTCGCCATCACTGATGTATACAATTGCCAAGTTTCACAGCTGGCTTAATTCTAATGAAATAGGAGCTACTATGAACTTTTCTTCCACCACCCCCAACATTCACTCAAACAAAAACCCCAAAACACCCAAACTAGAAAGCTGTGTTATATTTGGAAATTAAATTATTTTTCTTGTTCTGATTAGTCTTCAAACTTCTCACTAACTTAAACCGCAATTTAATACAGTAATTTACTTGGAATGCTAACACCACACCTGGAAGAACAAACAGTTTGAATTAAATATTATTTACTAAATGTATTTGTTAAATGTAATTAGAGCTACAACATTTAATCAGTTATTCAAATTAATTTGTTAAAAATCTTGTAATAAAACATAACAGGATTATATGATAACATTTAAAAACCATTACATTTAATAGTTGTACATGTAAATGCTGTAGAAGATCTTAAGAGCCATCCATATTTAAAATATAATGGTGCCATGCTAACAGTTGGAAAAATTATATTTGTTTCAGAATTTTTTTATACATATGCAAATGTATATTAATCAATATATCAAAATTATTAAAATAAAATTCAATGCTAAATAGCATACAGTTGAAAAAACAGATTGCTAAAAGATGATAAATTGTTTAATACATTATCAGTAATCACCCTTCAAAATATTTTACAGGTCTGAATTTATATATGAGGTAGAATTATAGTTTATAATAAACCTGTGATCTTTTGGATCTTTCTTCTTTCTACATTTAAAAGGGGCTAGTGCAATTTCCTCTTATCATGACCCTCAACAGAGCCCTGATGAAGCCTCTTCTTCTTCCTCTTCCTCCTTGTCAGCTGATTAAAAGAACTGACTGCCAATTTGCTGAGGAGGGGTGAGGGAACAAAGGGAAAACTGCATCCCACTCCCCATTCTGACATGTCATAACTGGCTGACAAACCGTTCTCAGCAAGTAGTCCTTTATGGTGTTAACCCTAAACTAGTAGACCAACGAAATGCAGTGGACGTAGTATACTTAGATTTCAGTAAGGCATTTGACAAGATAGACCACAACCTACTCCTTGGTAAGTTAGGAAAAGGTGGAATAGACAACATTACCACCAGATGGATCTCTAGCTGGCTAACAAACTGTATTCAACAAATAGTCCTCAATGGCACTACACCCACATGGAGGGAAGTAAGCAGTGGGGTACCACAAGGTTCCATCTTACGTCCAGTACTCTTCAATATCTTCATAAATAACTTAGATGAGGGGATAGAAGGGGATCTCATCAAATTTGCAGATGACACCAAGCTGGCAGGAACAGCCAATACCTCAGAAGACAAGCTCAGAATCCAAAAAGATCTTAACAGACTTGAACAATGGGCCCTATCTAACAAAATGATATTTAATGTAGAGAAAAGCAAGGTTTTACACCTGGGCAGGTACAAGAACATATTAGGAGAAACCTGGCTCAAAAACAGTAACTCTGAGAGGGACCTTGGAGTCCTAATGGATGATCACTTAAACATGAGTCAGCAGTGTGCAGCAGCAGCCAAAAAAGCTAATACAATCCTTGGTTGTATAAACAGAGGCATAGAATCAAAATCACGTGAAGTATTAGTACCACTTTGTAAAGCCTTAGTAAGGTCACATCTGGAATACTGTATCCAGTTTTGGTCACCACATTACCAAAAAGATGTTGAGACCTTGGAAAAAGTGCAAAGAAGAGAAACTAAGATGATTAAAGGCCTGGAGACTAAAACATATGAAGAACGGTTGCAGGATTTGGGAATGGTCAGTTTAGAAAAAAGAAAAACTATGCGGGACATAATAGCGGTATTCCAGTATTTGAGAGGCTGCCACAAGGAGAACAGGGTCAATTTATTTTCCAAAGCACCAGAGGGCAGGACAAGAAACAATGGATGGAAACCAATCAAAGAGAGAAGCAACCTGGAATTAAGGAGAAACTTCCTGACAGTGAGGACAATTAACCAATGGAACAGCTTGCCTTCAGATGTTATGGGTGCTTCATCACCCGAGATTTTTAAGAAGAGACTGGACAACCACTTGTCTGAAATGATATAGGGACTTCTGCTAGTCCAGGGGCTGGACCAGAAGACGTCCAAGGTCCCTTCCAGCTTGATTCTGATTCCTTCCTTCCTTCCTTCCTTCCTTCCTTCCTTCCTTCCTTCCTTCCTTCCTTCCTTCCTTCCTTCCTTCCTTCCTTCCTTCCTTCCTTCCTTCCTTCCTTTCTCCCTCTCTCCCTCCCTCCCTGCCAAATTTCAATCTGTGAGATATATGGTGCTGTCATCATCTGAGAAGACTTGTGCCAGGTCTGCCATTTTCGGTTTGGTGTCTTGCTGGCATCCTGCCATCAAAGGCTAGGGGAGAGGAGGCATGGAAGGGGAGAAGAAATGGGCAATAAACATGTATTAGTTTGTGCTGGGAAATAGGGAGGGGGGAAATGACAACTTGACAAAGAACAGAGAAATTCCAAACTAGTTTGGGCCAGCACTCAAGGCTATGCACCCTGAGAAAGAATGTGGATTACCCCAAACACCTCAAAACCCCTAGGCAAATCTTCATTGGATGAAAATGAACTGGTCGTGGGGGGAGGGCTGGATGAGGAGAAACATTTTCTTTCCTTTTAGCATGGGAAATTTAGTTCTAGCCTGACTCTACTGCAGCTAGCATCTTTTAATAAAAGAATCTATCACTTCTACCAAATGGAGTCAAGAGTCTTTCTTTCCTAAGGGATCAGACTGGGGCAAGTCTGACAATAGGCTAGAACTGCAATTATGGTCAACTCAGAGAGGAATCCACCTCTACTGTGGGACCATGCACACTATGTCTGCTCAAGGGAGCGATCAGGAAGAGATTGACACCTGGGGGAAAGGCATCTTCAAACCTACTCCAGGACTGGATCTTTCCAAATAGCTGGGAGAGGTGGACAGCTGTGGTGACCCACTAAGACCCCACTAAGGAAGAAGGAAGAATGGGAGGAAAAGCCTATGGGGTTGAATCTTACATGTGGAAACTGCGGCAGCTGCTGGCGAGAGCAGCGAGTGAAGCTGGAAGAGCTGGAAGAGGAACTGCTCACTGGGGAACCAGATTGAGAGGACTTGATGCTGGAGAAAGCCATAAGCTTCCTAATGTGGGCTTTCAGCAACCTCAAGGCGCTCAAAGCAGCGGAACTATCCATCCAACTGACTCCAACCACAGTGAACGATGGGGCAACCACATCCATCACTGCGGCCATAGCAGCATCAGATCCAGCAGCATCGATTAACCCAGCCCCACAACTGGCATCTGGCCCTGTGGCCCAACCTGTACCATAAACAGTAGCAGGACCTGCAAGGTGGAGAAGCCACAAGACACCAGCCCTTGGTGTGAAATTCAACAGAGACCCCAAGCAACTGGGGTTCTTCTTGATGCAAGTTTGGACCTACATGCAAGAATATGGTCCTGATATAGCCACCAAGGTGCCAAGATGCAGTGTGTGACTGGAAGGAATCATGGCGGAATGGATGGTCACCCTCTACAATGATGATGCCTCATAGCTGAGAAACTTTGACCAATTCATGGCAGCGGTTTGAAAATGCTTTGAAGACCCCCTAGCTCAGGGTTATCAAACTGCCAGCCCACAGGCTGGATGCGTCATGCCGAAACCGCACCTATCCCATTGCCAGCAATGGAAAAAAAGTTGAGATATGTTGGGACACGTCACGTGATGTTGCAAGTTTAACACCCCTGCCGTAACTGACTGCAAAGCCAGAGATCGCATAAAGACCATAAGCCAGAGCCAATAGAACATAGCAGAATACACTCAGGGGTTTTGTGACCTGGCCTGCTGGTTGACCGACTGATCGCAGGACATTCTTATCAGGTGCTTCCAAGATAGGCTGAACAATGAAGTCTACACACCCACATTTCCAGGGGTGTCCCCCCACCCTCTATGGCTGGTATAGCTTGACAGAGGAAGTGGAGATTGACCCAGCCCATTCCTGACACTGCCTAGGGATCCCTCCCAGAAAACAAAGAAATCCCCCAAGCCGCTGCCACACAACCAGGGCACCGAGCCACCAAATGCAAAGCTGCATACCCAATCCAGAAGGCACCCCCAGGCCCTGCCAAGAAGCTGGGGAAGCCATCACAGAGAACTTATGAGATGGTCCTAGAGGGGGTGGAAGTCATAGAGAGTGCACCCCATGCCCCAAGGATGTAGAGAGAACTCCAACTGGCCCTGCGGAAACCCCAGTGGAGAGCAACATTGACTTTGACAATGACCCCTTGATAAGTCACCCAGTCTACCCAGTAACCATCCCTATAGAACTGATAGCACCATCCTCGGGGCACAAGGGAGACTTAGTAGCCCTCCTGGACTCAGCTTGCACCAGGTGCCTGGTCAACCCTGCCCTAGTTGACAGCTTCCGGAAGCGTCAGTCAGCTGGAGCCTGGCATGGATCCTGGGCTCTCAGTAGAGCCCCGGCAACACCACAGCTCCAGCTGACTTTCCCACAGGCCTGTGTTACATTGCCGCTGCTTCAGTTCATCCCCATGCTACACTTTTACACATTTTTTAGACTTTCTTTTTACAGTGCTTTTCAACCCATCATAAGCATATCACCTGCCAGGTGCCGACATACCACCAGTGGTATGCATACCACCAGTTGAAAAATCCTGGCCTAGAGGCTGTTAAAGATTGGACAGGGAGCAACAGCTGAAACTGAACCTTGGCAAGGCAGAATGGATCTGGGTTTGGGGTCCTTTGATTCATGGAGAATCTTTGGTCTTGGATGGGGTTAGAGAAACAAAAAATCCAAGAAGAAACCAACATGGCTGCACAAAGATCTCTCTAACAAACTAAAAGACAAAAAGGACAAATACAAAAAATGGAAAGAGGGGCACATAACTAAAGCCGATTATCGGCAGACAGCCAGAACATGCAAAGATGAAGTCAGGAGAGCAAAGGCTCAGAACAAACAAAGACTTGCAACAGAAATCAAGGATAATAAAAAAAGTTTCTTCCAACACATTAACAACAAGAAAAAAATCAAGGAAACTATAGGCCCACTAAAGAGAGAAGATGGCAAGCAACAGGGAGAAAGCAGAGCTGCTTAATTCATATTTTGCGTCAGTCTTCACACAAAAAGAAACTATAGCTGAACACACCAAAAAATCACTGCAAAAGACATACCAGAAAGAAAAAATTAAAGTAAGCAAGAAAATGATAGGAACACCTATCCAACCTTGACGGATACAAATCACTGGGACCCGACAAATTACATCCCAGAGTTCTGAAGGAGCTGGCAGATGTTATCTCAGAACTGCTGTACCACATCTTTCATAAATCCTGGAGCACCAGGGAAATACCTGAGGATTGGAAAAGGACTGATGTGGTTCCCATCTTCAAGAAAGGAAAAAAAAAACGGAACCAGGAAACTACAGACCAATCAGTTTAACATCAATACCAGGGAAGATCCTAGAAAAGATAATCAAAAAACAGATCTGCGAACAACTAGAAACAAACAAAGTCATAACTAGTAGCCAGCATGGGTTTGTTAAAAATAGATCATGCCAAACCAATCTCATCTCATTCTTCGATAAAGTAACTAAACTAGTAGACCAGCAAAATGCAGTGGACGTAGTATACTTAGATTTCAGTAAAGTATTTGACAAAGTAGACCACAACCTACTCCTTGGTAAGCTAGGAAAAGGAGAAATAGACAACATCACCACCAGATGGATCTGTAGCTGGCTGACAGACCGTACTCAACAAGTAGTCCTCAATGGCACTACATCCACATGGAGAGAAGTAAGCAGTGGGGTACCACAAGGTTCCATTTTAGGCCCAATACTCTTCAATATCTTCATAAATGACTTAGATGAGGGAATTGAAGGGGAACTCATCAAATTTGCGGATGACACCAAACTGACAGGAGTAGCCAACACCCCAGAAGACAAACTCAGGATCCAAAAAGATCTTGACAAACTTGAACAATGGGCCCTATCCAACAAAATGAGTTTCAATGTGGAGAAAAGCAAAGTCTTACATTTAGGCAGGAAAAACCAAAGGTACAAATACAGATTGGGTGAGACCTGGCTTAAAAACAGTAACTGTGAGAGGGACCTTGGAGTCCTAGTGGACGATCACTTGACTATGAGCCAGCAGTGTGCAGCAGCAACCAAAAAAGCTAATACAATCCTGGGTTGTATAAAGAGAGGCATAGAATCAAGATCATGTGAAGTATTATTACCGCTTTATAAAACTCGACTAAGACCACTCCTGGAATACTGCAGCCAATTTTGGTCACCATATCACAAAAAAGATGTTGAGAGATTGGAAAAAATTCAGAGAAGAGCAACTAAGATGATCAAAGGCCTGGAGACTAAAACATATGAAGAACAGCTATGGGATTTGGGTTTGGCTAATCTAAAGAAAAGAAGAAATGATAGCAGTGTTCCAGTATCTGAGGGACTGCCACAGGGCAAAGGGGGCCAGTTTGTTCACCAGAGGGAAGGACGAGAAACAATGGTTGGAAACTATGAAAGAGAGAAGCAACCTGAAACTAAGGAGAAACTTCTTGACAGTGAGGACAATCAACCAATGGAATAGCTTGCCTCCAGAAATCGTGGACATTCCATCACTGGAGATTTTTAAGAGGAGACTGGACATTCACCTGTCTGAGACGGTGTAGGTTCTCCTGCCTGAGCAGGGGGCTGGACTAGAAGACCTCCAAGGTCCCTTCCAGTTCTATTCTATTCTTACATTGTCCCAGACAGACCCAGTGAGTAATATTGTGGCTTTCCTGGACTCACAACTCCTACTTGAGTAGCAGGTGACATTTTTGGCTAGGAGGACCTTTGCACAACTGTGGGTTGTGCTTCAGTTATGTCTTTTCATGGACCAAGTTACCCTGTTCTCAGTTAAGCACACCCTAGTCACCTCCTAACTGCATTCCTGCAATGTGGTCTACATGGGACTGCCTTGAAAAGTATCTGGAAACTTCAATTGGTTCAAAATGGGCCAGTCTGCATGGTTTTATGTGTGTCTAGATTTGCACATGTATTGCCTCTCTTGAGGGGGCTGCATATGGTTCCAAATCCAATTTGAGGTGCTAGTTGTCATGGGACAAGGTTATTTGAAGAACAGCCTTCCCCAGTTACATCTACTTGCCCCAACAGAGCAAGGAAGTGGGGTATGTTATAGGTCCCTTTTATTAAGGAGATCCACTAGTGGGACCAAAAATCATAATCTTTGTAATGATTCCCTCCACGTAGAACATCATTCCCATAGAGATAAAATTGCCCCCACCTTGATATATTTATGAAAAACCCTGAGACATGGCTTTGCCAATGAGCCTGGGGATCCCAGAGTGATACAGAACCCATCAAGTGTTTTTTTGAATGTTGTCACGCGGGGAGGATTATTGGGTTTTGTATTTGGGGTTTTACTTCTATAAGCTGCCCAGAGTCACCATGAGTAAAAATATAGTTAAATTAAGTTTTATAAATAAATAAATAAATAAATAAATATTGCTATGACACAATTACATCCAAACAACACACAAAATCTGAAAATAACAAGGAAATTACATAAAATATTCCTCAGGATTCCATACGTTCTCCTACATTCACTAATAGTTTCTTGTTGATGGATGCACTAGAATAAGTTTAAGCTCTGCCAAAAGAGCAATAAGAACAGCAATGAGCCACAATTGATCTAACAGGGATTTAGTTTGGTTTTCCTTCATGCGTAGTCTAGATGTCATAGAGCAATGCCTCTCTCAAAAATCTTAATAGCCAAATAATCTCATACAATACATGAGTTAAAAGCGATTTTATCAGTCACCTAGTATCTGTTAAGTCAGAAAGTCAGGAGGAAAAAGCCTAGAATATATAAGTCTTTGATTTCTTTGCACTGTAGTAAGCAATCAACTTAGGCCAGTGTCCTCAATCCCTGGGCCACGGCCACTACTGGGCTGTGGCCTATTCGGAACCAGGCTGTGCAAGAGGAGGGCAGGCATGCACACATATGCGCAGCTCAATTTGCCTGCACACATGCAGCTCAACTCGCATGAGCGGCAGGCTGGTGCACACACACAGGTCAACTTGCAGCCGAGCTGCATGTGCATGCGCTTGCATGCTGCATGCGCTTGTGTGAGTTGAGCTGCGGCACACATATGTGCTGGCCTGTTGCTTGCGCAGCCCAGTTCCCCTCTTTCTCCCCCCCAGCTGGGCTGCCAAGCCACAAAGGTTGGGAACCGCTGCTTTAGGCTTCATTCTTATCTGCAATAAATATTCTAATGTAGTAGTTGTATCTGGCGATCTTTAGCCAAATCTAGCCAAGAGCTAACTTATAGATTAAAGGCTTGAAGACCTGTGATTTACTGTGAAGACTGACAATGAGAGTTGAAAAACTCGCCTTCCAGTTTCGTCACGCAGCCGCCATGGACGGCTGGGAGATCTGCTCTCTCTCCCCCGTTCAGTTTTGCATCGCTGGGGGGGCCTGAAAAGGGCCGAAAATTGCCCCGAAGAGGCGATCAGCAAGGAGGGGCTTTTGCTGGATCGCAGGAGAGCAGCAACGCTCCTGTTAGACCTGGCAATCTCTCCAAACCGGCGGACAAAAGGACCGGCCATAGAAATATGGCTCGTCCCTAGGCTGCTAACAGCCGAAGTCACATTAATATCTGGCAACTTCAAAGCAGCGTGGAATGGATTGGGTGAGATCTGCCTCTCTTACATCCTAATTACTTAATTACCTGCATAAGCTGCTAAAGTACTTTCCCCCCCTGTGGTGAGGGAAGGGGGATTTTAGCCCTCCCTCCAGAAACAGCGGCTATCAACCACTTGGGAGTCTAAAACGTTGGAAAAATACTGGGATCCTAATTAGAATTCTATTTTTTAAAACTGGTGGATTATAAGACTTGTAACTTTCTACTCTCTATTTTTTTTCTTCTTCTCTGATTTTTACTCTAACTATTATTGAAGATTTGGGTTCTTTCTCTCCCCCTTAAAATAGAGGGGGAAAAGAAAACTGAAAAGATCTAACTAACTCTGAGTTTGCTGGCTAAATATGAGATTGTTAACCTGCTATTCTTTAAGAGAGACTTGTTGATAGCTTTGAAATTAGATAAGATATAAAGCAACCTTGAAGCACCATCTGCAAGAAACTCAGCTCAGCTTTTTACTTGGTGGACTTTCTGATTGTAAGCTTTTTGTTTAGTTTAATACACGACAATGGAAGAAGAACAGGAATGGATTTCTCCCACAGAGGAAGTACAGGAACAAATTCTTTATATATTAAAAGCAATTATCCAAACTCTCCGTATGCAAGCTCAAACTATGACTTCAACTAAAGAATCATCTATACAGAATTTTATAGAGAAGATGAAACAACCAAATGCTATGACAGAAGACTCAGATACTCAACAAATACGAACAGTGGAAAACACGGGGAGGAAACTGATAATAGAGAACAAGGAAAGGACTTTTCTTATAAACCAGAAGGAATTTGAAGATAAAAAAGAAAAACAGATGAAAGAGAAGATAAATACTTCGGGACAACTGCATCGAACTGGAAAAATAAAGAGACGACCTGCTAAATCTGCTAGTTCTCTTAAGAAAACAGCAACTGAACGCCCTTATCAATATCAAACAATAGTTACAACAATACAAGGAGACTTTTTTGATGATTTAAAGGCAAAAATACAAAAAATGACCTGGCAGAGGAAAAAAGCTAGAATAAGATTGAAAAAGATTGGGGTTCTGATCTATATATGAGATCTAAAATAGAATATATCTAAATAGACAGAATATGTATTCTGAACACAAGACATTGTAATGATTTGCGATAAAAAAATTTTGGTCATATAAAATCTAGAAATATGTTGAAATAAGAATATTATATTGTCATTAGATGGATAAGATAGATGGTAGAATTTATATATAAGGTGTGTATTTTAAATATTAGAATGTATGAGCAATCGGGATAAAGGAATCGTGTTTAATTAAAAATTTGGAAAAATTAAATATTAAATGTAATCTGAATGTCTACAAATANTTAAATATCAATGGCAAACTAAAGTTAAAAAAAAACTTACTAGGTTATTGTCTAAAAGGTGGAATGTCAAATTAATTAAGATATGTATAGACTGAAGATTATTGATGAATATTAGAAAGGTATTTTTTGTTTGATTAATAGAATAAGAACTGTATTGGTTTGAACATGACAGTAGATATCTTGGGGGAAAGAGAGGGAATTAGTTTGTTGTAATAATTTGAGATTTGTACTGATGATATTCAAGTGTAACGGAATTACTGTGCTCAGCCGCCACATTACTTTTCAAATATGTAAATGTAATATTGTAAAACCAATAAAAAACTTGAAACCAAAAAAAAAAGAAAAAGAGAAAAAATACTTCATAAATTAGGGGAGGTATAATTAAAAACATAATTATTAAACAAAAAAAGAGAGTTGAAAAACTCTCCTTCCATCTCCTTCATACTATGCATAACTTTATGCATATTTTTCCTTATTCACTTTTGCTTGATCATTTATCTTTAATGCTTTATGTTCTGATTCAGAATAGATATTTCACTGGTCAAGCAGAATCTTTCTGGATTCACCCTGGATCCCTTTTTATTATTTCTCTGGTATGCATACTCCTAATATTATGTAATTTGGTTAGGAAATCAGCAGTTCATAAGAAGGAGGCCAAGATTTCTCATATACAGTGGTTTTATGTTCCATCGAAGCAAATTCCAGCTAAGTGTTAGAAAAAAAGTTATTACTAATAAGAGTAATTTGACAATGGAACCAGTAACCCAGAGATGTGGTAAATTTCTCTTTTAATTTAAGGTACTGAAGCACAGATATTTTAATTTTGATTACTGGACAAAGCAGGAGAGCAAGCTCAGTGGCCTAAATGGCTCTTTCCATCCCTACAATTTTAGATATTTTCAACTTTACTGAATGAACTGTAGGTTTTGTAATATGAGGTACTGTATGTTAAGTTGTTAAATATAAGACTGGTGGTGTTAACATTAATTAAATCCAGCACAAAAGCTTTGTTTTACATTGTCTAATTCAATGTTGTGTTTAATAGCTTATTAAAGGTTTGAGATCTGTTTAGATGTGCATCTGAAATGAAAACCTACATGGGGAATGATAATGTTGCAGTTCTTACAGTTTCAATATTTATATGTGTTTTTCTATAGTAAATTTATCAAACTGAAGAGTGTGAACACACAAATGGGGTTAGAAACTGGAACAATTATTGAATTTTAAAAAAGGAAAAGAATGATAATCTTAACTGCAAAGTCTGATATCATCTGGAAACATTTACAGATGAGGCAACAAGGCAAGAAGTAGTATTAATCAATACAGTAGAGAAATGTGACTGCAGAAGAGAATCTCACATTGAGAGCTCCCTATTCTTAAATATGAAACAGCAAACAGCAAACATTCGTAGGGTTACTCCAGCACAGAACCTTTTTGGGACAAATCTATGCTGAGGTTCAGTCCTAGGAAAGGTTTTAAAGAATGCATAGTATTTTATTGCGATTTTTTCATACCTCTATACATTTATTTGTGTATTTGTGTGGTGTGTGTCCTTTGAATCAGTTTTGACTCTTGGTGACTACCTGGACTAGTCCCTGCAGGGTTGTGAGGTTTTTTTTTTGGGGGGGAAAGTTTTTTCAGAGGTTTACCACTTCCTTCTTCCTTGGCTGAGAAAGAATGACTATGTCAACGCTGCAAATACTGTATATTCTTGCTTTGACAATATGCAGAACTGTCTGGTATTTTTATAGTTAAACCAGGCAACAGGGAAAAAGGGAGGAGAATAAGGATAGCCCGGGAAAAAGAAACCGGAAGTAAATCACATCTTCCAAGTTGATTGGAAGATGTGAACCATGACCCCAAAATAAGGGGGAGGGAAATG
>NW_015386291.1:1494815-1498691 GCF_001527695.2 Protobothrops mucrosquamatus
AAGGAGGAGGGAAGCCACGACCGGGCCAACCACTAGCATGGACAATGGGCTGTCAAACAGCTTTTGAAAATTTAAAGAGACTATTCGCTGCTGAACCGGTCCTAAAGCACCCCTGCCCAGGGGAACCCTTTGTGATCCAAGCCGACGCCAGTGATGTGGCAGTTGGAGCTGTGTTACTGCAAAAGAACAAAAATGGGATCCTGCAACCCTGCACCTACACCTCTAAGACATTTACTGAGAGCGAGCGGAGATGGGCAATCTGGGAGAAAGAGGCCTTCGCGCTTAGATGGGCACTATTAAACTGGCGACACTATCTGGAGGGGAGCAAGGTGCCATTTGAGGTATGGACAGATCACAAAAATTTAGAAGCACTGAAAACTCCCCGCAAATTGTCCCCAAAGCAAGTGCGGTGGGCACAGTACTTTAACCGCTTCGACTTCACTCTAAAGTACATATCAGGAGGAAAAAACTTCCTAGCTGATGCGCTATCCCGGCTACCCCAATACAAGAGCGAACGGGAAGAGGTTAACGAGGCAATTATCCCCAATCCGCAAACTGCCACTCAACTTACACCTCGCAGGGTCCCCAATCCTGATGACCTGGAGCAAAGAAAATAAAACGAGAACTCCTCACCGACCAATGGTTCAAAGATAATCAGACCTCCCTAACGTACAGGGATGGTCTGGCTTACATGGGGGGAAAACTATATTTGCCAGAAGCCCTCCGTCTTAATGCTCTCAAACACAGCCATGATGTAAAACAGGCTGGACACTTCAGATATTTGAAAACCCTACACCTCACCCGCCGACAATTCTGGTGGCCGGGGCTGAAAGAGGATGTGGGAAACTATGTAAAAAGTTGTACTGTATGTGCCACAATGAAAAGAATCCCGGGGAAAACCCCTGGATTACTGCAACCCGTGGCAGACCCTTCTCAACCATGGGAAGAAATAGCTATGGACTTTATAGTAGACCTACCTGAAAGTAGTGGAAACACTGTCATCTGGACTGTAATAGACCTGTTCTCGAAGTAGGCTCATTTCNTTGATTGGAAGATGTGAACCATGACCCCAAAATAAGGGGGAGGGAAATGCTTAGAATGTATATGCGTAACGGAAAAGAAGCCAGACCTAAGCATTTCCACCATGCTGTACTGACGTCTCTGTAACCTTAATAAATGCTTTTAGGGAAAAATATGCCTGAAAGTCCTTTTAAGTGTTTCGTTAATCAGACTCATGACATCCTAGCTCAAAGTCACTCAGCTGGCTTTTATGGCTGGGACTAGAACTCATGGTCTCCTGGTTTCTAGCCTGGTGTCTTAACCACTAGTCAAAATTAGCTGTACTTTGGTGGTGCCTTAACCTGTTGCCTTAGACCAAATTTGATTCAGGAAAGCACAGAAGAAAATGAAACATATCTTCTATTCTTTCTAGCCCCTTCTACAGTAGGACTAAGAGTCCCATTTGTAATGTCAATAATTACTTTGTATTGTTGAAACACATCTGCTCTGTTTATCTTCACTACCACCAATGAATATTATCATGGTAGATGTTCTGTTCTGTGCGTTGGTAAGGCATTGAGACGAGGCAGATGAACAACAGATGCTTCTTTATTGAATCTCCAACAGAACCAAAACAAAATGGCATGGATTCCTGTCCCTTTGCAGGGACAGTGTCAGCCAATCAATGCAATGGATTCTCTCGCCTTGTGCGTGCGCAATAGGCTGGAGACAGCCTGTCTGGTCCCGGGCAACCACGTGGTCTGCCTGGGGCTCTCTGCAGCTTGCTGCATCTGCTGAGTCACTCAGCAGGCTCAGGACATAACACCCCTCTCCTCTTAGTTCAAAGCAAGTGAACACTTACTATTTTGCACTACTATAAATCTAACACTTGTTCTTTTGAGCGTGTTCTGATTTCTAAGTACCCTTAAGACTGCCCACCTACTGACAGGAATCTTACATAGTCCTGTAAATGCTTGGGTGGACCTCTGGCCCACTCTGATCTTCTTGGAGCAGTTGTGATTGCCTGGCCTGGAAGCTCACCTGCCAGGCTCAGCAGACCAGGACTTTGATGCCCCCTAGATTCAGGTGACCCTCCATCATGCTGACTGGCCGGATCCTGTAAACCCAGACCAGCGTTCCTTGGTGGGGTGGAATTTCCCAAGTCCTCAATGGACCCCTCTTGGGAACACTGTCCTGTGAGCCCAAGACCAGCAGATGGAGTGGCCTGAACAGCCAGTTGTGTGTAGTATTGCATGGACCCAGTGCCAGAGTCAGGAGCCGCCTCGTTGGCAAAACCCCCTTCTGGTGCATATGCAATTCTGCTTTCGCAGAGAGACTGAGATCCACGATCGTGATCGTGGTCCTCTCCCCCCCCCCGAGAGCAGAGTCAGGAGCGGAAGGGTGACTGGGAAGCCTCCAGCGCAGTTGGTCAATGTGCGACGTAACACACGACCATCTTCCAAGCCCACTTCATAAGACAGCGGCCCAGTGACTTTGCAGACCACTGCTGTCACCCAGAGATGTCCAGGTCCATAGTTCCTTGTCCAAACTGGATTGCACCTGTAGGTGCCCGTGGCTGTGACACCTGTGAAGCCACCCGGTCTGGGTGAAACCTGTCCAGTTTAGTAATGAGACGGTGACCCCAGCAGAGTTCGGCTGGGCTCTTTCCAGTAGCTGTACAAGGTGTGGTGTGGTGGCAAAGAAGAAAGTCAGCTAACCTGTGATGCCAACTCCTGTGCGTGAGCCTCTTCAAGGCGTCCTTGGTTGTACGCACCATGCACTCAGCTTGGCCGTTGGAAGCTGGATGAAAGAGTGCTGAAGTAGCATGGTGGATCATGTTGGCCTGTAGAAAAGCCTGAAACTCAGAAGAAGTGAATTGAGGTCTGTTGTCGGAGGACATCTGGGAGCCCATGGGAGGCGAAGATCCCTCTCAACACCTGGATGGTCCTGGCAGCAGTTGTGGTGGAGACTGGAGTGACCTCCAGCCACTTGGAATGGCTGTCCACAATGATCAGGAAGAATTGCCCCTGAAAGGGGCCAGCGTAGTCGATATGAACCCTTGACCAAGGGGCATGTGTCTCCTCCCATCTATGTACAGGAGCCTGAGGCATTTCAGGCCTAGACTGTTGGCAGACATGGCACCCATGGACCTGGGTCTCGATCTCCTTATCGAACCCAGGCCACCAAAGATGGCTACGTGCAAGCACCTTCATCCGGGCTATTCCCGGATGTCCCTCATGCAGAGACTGCAAGACTCTAGTCCTCAATGAGGTTGGGATCACTATCCTGCTTCCCCATAGGACACAACCCTTAAAGGTGGATAGCTCATGCTTCCTCTTCCAGAAACTCTGGAACTCTGTGCCAGGACATGTCAGGCCATCCTGACAGTACCCATGTCAACACGCGTGTTAATGTGTGATCATTGGCTGTTTCTGAAGCTACATCCCTTGCATTGAGGGGGGACTCAGGCAAATTCTGAATAGATAGTATATTGGTAGCTGGAGCAGGATCTGGTTCAATAAGCTTTAAAGGTAACCTGCTAAGGCCATCTGCATGGCCCATTTCTTTGCCTGGTTTGTGAACCAGTGAGTAGTCATATGCAGAAAGGAAAATTGACCATCTCAACATTCTAGGAGAAATTATTTCATTTTATTAAATTTATACCCCGCCCTTCTCCTGTAGGACTCAGGGCGGCTTACAGCCAGTTAAAAACAATTTAATACAATACAATAGAAGTTTTAAAAAATCATTAAAAATAAATATATAATCGGCCGCTTCTACTAAAATTTGGCTAAAACCAATTTAAAATACCCCTAGGCCAGTCCTGCCCGCTGGAACAACCAGGTCTTAAGGGCGCGGCGGAAGGAGGGGAGATCC
>NW_015386291.1:1501636-1503172 GCF_001527695.2 Protobothrops mucrosquamatus
CTCAGCTTCCTCCTCTTCCGGTCTCCCTTTGCTATGCACCTCTGGGGGCTCCATACCCCGTCATTGAGGATGGCCCTCGAAACTATATTGGGCCATACCTGCGCGAGGGGGGAATCGCGCAGGGCCAGCAGTTCCAACCTGGAGTAAGCTCTAAGCATGGCCTCAAAGTCCCATAACAGAAAAGTTTACACGGGGGGGGGAAACAAGTCCCTTTGATGAACAATTCCCGTTTTGAGACCTGGGATAGGAAAAATGACCACCGGAGCAGTTCTTCCACCGGGCCGGGTTCGGGGCCGGGTCCAGGCTACCGGGCCACATCCTCCATCTCTCACTGGGCCCGCTGCCTGCAGGCCGAGCCGCCTGCCGAGTCCGAGGCCACCACGGCCTCCGAATCCTGGTCCATCGCGGCCTCCGCTGTCATCGAGGCCGCAAACCAGGTCCGGAGCAGTTCTTCCGCCGGTCCGGATCCAAGGCCCGGTCCAGGCTACCAGGCAACGACCTCCATCTCTCGCGGCCTCCGCTGTCACCGAGGCCGCGAGCCAGGTCCGGAACAGTTTCACCGGACCGGATCCAGGATAGAGTCCAGGCTGCTGCGGCCTCCATCCCCGGTCCCGCTGCCCACAGGCCGGACCACCTACCGAGTCCGGGTCCGCGGCCTGCCAAGTCTGCGGCCGCCGCGGGCTCCGAATCCGAGGCCACCGCGGCCGCCGCGGCCTGCTGAGTCCTGCCGCGGCCTGCTGAATTTGTGCATTTGTAGTCAGCACAAATGTGGACTTCACCATTGGCTTTCAGTGGAGTAACTATGGGTGTTTCCCATGGACTACTATCCACAGGTTCCAAGATACCTTGCTGGAGCAACTTATCCAGCTCTGCATTAATCCTTTGCTTGAGCGCAAAGGGCACCCGACGAGGCTTAATCCTCATCAGTGCGATGGATGGGTCTAACCACAAGGAAATTGGAGGGCCCTTGTACGACTCTAGTTCTGGGCTAAACACATCAGCAAATTCCTTGCAAACTTCTGCAAGGCTGGCCGTTTGCAAGCTGGGCAGCCCAGTTACTTGAATCCCAAGTGCCTCGAACCAATCGAGTCTTTTTTTTTTTCAATAAAATTTTTATTACTTTCATCATAAAAAACATTACAAATATTCCACAATGCTATAATAGAAAAACCCCCATCCCCCACCCACCCACCCCCCGGACTTCCCAAACCTATCCCAGGATAGTATTCAAATATAAGTAAACAAACATTAACATCCCTAACCCCACAAAGTATACTATTCTACATGTGTAGGTAGAATATATTAAAGAAAAAGAAAAACAAGTTAACTAAAAACCCAAATTATATTCCACCACTCTATACTTCTTTTGAATATAAACAATCCATCTTCTCCATATTAGTAAAAATTGTTCATTTGAGTGGTTCTTCAAATAAGCCGAAATCTTTGCCATTTCAGCAAGATATGAAACTTTCAATCTCCAGTCTTCCATTGTAGGTAAGATTTTACTCTTCCAGTTTTGAGCTATCAACAAACGGG
>NW_015386291.1:1507108-1512076 GCF_001527695.2 Protobothrops mucrosquamatus
GGCTTTTATGCTAAAACAGGCGGGAGGCAGCAAACAGCTGCGTCCGACGAGGTCGCCTGCCACCGGAAGTCCGACAATCGAGTCTGATTAGGCTCGAGCGGTCACCCTCAACCACAACAACATCCAAAAACCCTTCAAAGTTCCTACGCTGCACTCTGAGCGTGGCCTCCCCCTTCACGCTGACTCGGGAATTCTGAAAATCGGTAAGAATTAGATTCGATGGCCTGAGTTTAACTCGCTGGCTGCTTCCATAGCAAATTTGTTTCAAGGTATTCTGGGATATGATTGACAGGGCGGAGTCCGTGTCCAGCTCCATCGTTAAGGGGACCCCCTGCAATTTGACATCAATTCATAGCTTCTTCTTATGTGGCTTGTGGGCCCCTGTTTTCAAGATGCTCCTACGCATGCGCAGTAACTCACCCTGTTCTGGCTGGGGACCCTGATACCTTTCCGAGGCAATTCTTCCGAAGACCGATCTTTCTGGCGACCCAAACAGACGGCGGCTATGTGGCATTGCCTGCCACATGCCCGGCAAATGGCAGAGCAGAAACGGCAATCGGAGCACTTGTGGCATCCTCCACATCCGAAACACCGAGGGAATAGAGTTGCCTTGTCCTTTCGCTCTTGAGGCCTTTTCTTTGCTGGCTGCTGCAATCGGTCAACCTCTGTCTCTGAATCCTGTTCGGATACCTCTCGAGCGACCTCTTGATGGACTGCACTCGAAGTTGGAGGGTTCTTGGCGAGCCACAAGGCCTTCACAGCTCCGCCTGCTGCTTCATCAGCCACAATCTCCCTGAGGGCATCCTGGAATGAAATGTCTTCTCTCGCAAATATCTTTTGCTGTAGCTCACGACCTCTCAGTCCACAAACTAGACGATCACGAAGTCTTTCTTCCAGATCTTTAAATTCGCATGGCCTCGCTGCTTGTCGCAACGCAGCAATAAAGTCTGCAGCAGACTCCCCAGGACGCTGGTCTCTCTGCTCGAATGCATGACGCCATGCAATCACCGAAAGCTTCGGTTAGAAATGTTCACGTAGCATTTTCTTCAGCTCAGAATAAGCAATGGATTCAAGTGGTGCTGGGGCGACCAGATTTTCGGCAATATCAAATGTCTCTTGTCCACAGACACAGAGTAACGTTGCGGCCTTGAGACCATCCTTCTGAACTTGGTTTACCCAGAAATAGTTCTCTACCTAGGCCACGTACGAACTCCAATGCTCAGGATGTGCTGTGTTGAATTCTGACAGACGGCCTAACTTGGACATCATTGCTCCTTGGCGGCCTCGTCAACGCCTCGTGCTGCTCCGTTTGAGAAGGGGTTCTTGGACGAATCTTGCCGAGCTCTCCTCCAGTGTTTTCGTACTGGCAGGCAGAGTCGCGCTCTTCAGAACGCCGAACTTCCCAGTGCTTCAGGCCTTCCGTGGTGAGTCAGCCTATCTTCTTTCATTGTTTTCTTTCAGCACGATCCCACCTTCGTCGTCAATGTTCTGTTCTGTGCGTTGGTAAGGCATTGAGACGAGGCAGACGAACAACAGATGCTTCTTTATTGAATCTCCAACAGAACCAAAACAAAATGGCGCAGATTCCTTTATATACCCCTTTGCAGGGACAGTGTCAGCCAATCAATGCAACGGATTCTCCCGCCTTGTGCGTGCGCAATAGGCTGGAGACAGCCTGTCTGGTCCCGGGCAACCACGTGGTCTGCCCGGGGCTCTCTGCAGCTTCCTGCACCTGCTGAGTCACTCAGCAGGCCCAGGACATAACAGTAGAGGTTTTTTAAAAAGCACCCTGAATAGATTTCAAAGCATCACTGAATTCTGCATATGGCATCTGTACTGAAGAAATAGCAGTGCAGCTAAATGTACATACAGGTAATGTTTATATCGTGTTTTTTTCTGTGTGAGAGCTGAACTATTGGTTCACTACAGTTGCAGTGCTAGCTATCAGATTAACAAAGGATGTTTCTTTCTTACAATCTGAAGTACTAGTTGCACATGTTTGACTCTGGAGGATACAGCTGAGAGCCATGTGATAGACTAACCCAGCGCACTGTTCTCATAGGCAATTGGCTTTGTAGAGGTTGGGTCTACATGATCAACAACCAAATAAACTTTTCTGAACTTACATCTGTTTTCTGAGCTTCCTTTGGAAAGTTGTCAAAAGTATTGCTAACACTATGAGATCAGAGCTGTACAGCATCCCATATGCTGAAGTTAGTTATTTGTTCTGTCTAAGCCAAATAACATTGTCCGAGAAACACTTTAGTTGGGACAGAATATTAACCATAAAATTTTTCCTAGATAATTTTCAGTTGTGATTCTAAACTTCTTACATTAAGTACTGTGACTGATTTAGTATCTATACTGTTTGTGCCAGTGTATCCCCTCACTAACTCATATCCTTATCAGATGTCCACATAACCCCCCCTGAATAATTTACATATGAATGAAATAAACCTGATCCCTCAGTAGTAAAATTAGCAACTAACCTCTTCCTGAAATCTTAAAGTTTTGCAAACAGCCATTATTCAAACACCCACATTTCCAGCCAAAATGATTAAAATCACCATAATGTGAAGCCAGATGTAATTAATTTTGGTTTAGTGTTGTACAAGCCTAGCCAATTTTGATTTATTCCAGAGATCATGGTTATACGAATTGTGATTCAATTCTCTGTGTAAATCAGATCAATATAGGGCTGAATAATATTTTTTATTGAATTATTTTTAAAAATCTGAAATTAAAGTGAAAATAAAAATTTGTTAGTTTATAAACTTTTCTGGGTGGCCTTTTCTGGAATATGCCTCTTCTCTCCCCCCCCCCCCGCTGATAATTTATTATTAAAGGCCATTCTACATGTTATCCTTAACTGTTTCACTCCATGCTTCCAGCTGTTCTTAAAGACAACTTTAAAACTCCCAGTTCTTTTCCTTTCCTTTCACAGAGGCATGGATGCCTTCATACCTGCTCCACTTTCTCTCCTGAGACACAAATGTAAATCCTTTCATTCTCACCATCATCACCATGTCTTTGGTCCTAACAGTAGCATTCACGGAAACCTTATACTGGTAACTTTATTTTTTAAAAAAAGAACCAGAACACAACCAGAACACAACCAACCACCCAAGAATAAAAAAGCCCTGAACAAAATGGCTGCATGGAATAGCAATCAGTTTTATGTGCCACCTACTGTAGTCTATTGAAATTGGTGACTGTCATGAAATCAGAATGAAATGCAGTAGACCAACAGCTCAAAAGGGCTTAAGATGGCTCAGGGGAGAAAGATAGCAGTCTGGAAGTGGAACTTCATGGGCAGGGGGATAGGAGGTATTTGCAGTTGACTGGAAGTGGGTAAAGGACACTGTCATCTACTCCTGCTCTCAAGTATAGGTAACTTCTAATGTCAACAGGATAAAAAGACCAAAGCTTTTCCAGTCTTTAGACATCTTATTCCGAATATTCAACCAAGCCATGATCCTGGCTGCTTTTGCTTTCAAGAGTAACAGGAGAAGTAACCAGTAATTAAAATTGCACCAGTACAAACCAATAACATTCCAGCAATTTGACAGGACAATGTGGCAGCCTTTTAAGGTAGGCCACATCAGGAAACAGACTCCATCAGAACTCCTGGAATTCTGCTTTATTTTTGTGAGATATAATAACAAAATTATGAAAACCTGGAAGAGTTTCTTTCTGCTACCTGTTACACCAAAGAAAAGCAAGGCAGACTTGAAATAGATAATCAAAAAACAGATCTGCAAACTACTAGAAACAAACAAAGTAATAACTATTAGCCAGCATGGGTTTGTTAAAAACAGATCATGCCAAACCAATCTCATCTCGTTTTTGATAAAGTGACTAAACTAGTAGACCAGCAAAACGCAGTGGACATTGTTAAGTCCGGAGAATAATGGCGCTTGAAGCAATGCATTTCCAACATTCTCTGACTACAATCTACGAACAACCCGAGCAGAGGCACGCAGGGCTCTATTTATACCCTCTGATCCCCGGGCAATTCCAACCAATCACAAGGCGGTCTTTTCCCGCCTTGCGCATGCGCGCAAGGCCGGCGCCGCTCAGTCTGATCCCGGGCAGCTTTTGCAAATGCCCGGGACTCTTGCAACGACACAACACCCCTCCCCCCTAGATAAAATAATACTGCGCCCAACATGGACGCCACCATGGTAAAGTGTGTGTTACTAACTGTTGCATTAATTTTACAGTGTGTGTGAGATATGGGGCCGTTCTGTCGTTCAGAGAACCAATGTGCCCCAACCCCGTTTCCACAAGTCAACCAGTCTGAACCTCTAGTTCAAGTTGCTATATACTTGCTCACCTTACGTAATCTGCAAGGTATTTGGGAGGGCCTTTTACCCGTAGTGACCTTCTCGGACCTGGGGAACTTGTAGTGTTTTCCCGGTTGCTTTCCACGCTAGGTGAATTACCCTGTGGCTGTCTCGTGACTTCTGCCTGCCTTTCCTGTCCGTCTCCTAGGCTCGTGAAGTCAGGACTCTGCTGTTCACTATACCTGGTTGACCTATCACCTATGGAGTTTTCCAAACCCTCTGAACTCATCTCAATGTTCCCCGAAGGTGTGTAATTTTCCTGGCTCCTTTCTGTAGTGATAGGGTCCAAGGATACCTCCCTGTTAGCCCTAATACATGGGGACATCCTTCTGTGAGCCATTGCTGAAAAGGACATGTCCCCGCCTTGTTGTGCCTGCTCTCTTGTATGTTGTGAGTTGTGAGTATGCTCCCAATCAGTCTCCATGTCTGGAGTATTGTTGGTGAAGTGTGGATAGTTAGTATACCTCCGGTGTGACTCCCAGGCTGGAGTGCGTGTGGGGGTGTCTGTTTGCCCCCTGCCCCATGAATTCCTACTTGGAGCACTTGCGGAACGTGGGTGTTGTGTACCCGTGTTGCCCTCCACAGCCATTGTTGGCTGCTGATCCTGATTCCCAGAATGCAT
>NW_015386291.1:1513452-1525540 GCF_001527695.2 Protobothrops mucrosquamatus
CTCTTGACCCAGAAACGTTGAAAGTCCTCCTCAGGGCATCTGTCAGGCCATCCTGACAGCACCCATGTCAGCACGCGTTTGAGCGTGTGATCAGTGGCAGTTTCAGCAGCCACATCCCTAGCATTAAGGGGACACTCAGGCAATTCCTGAATGGACAATATGTGTACAGCAGGGGCGGGATCAGGCTCCACAGTAGGCAGTGGCAGCCTACTTAATCCATCAGAATGACCCATTTCTCTGCCAGGTTTGTGAACTAGTGAATAGTCATAAGCTGACAGAAAAATGGACCAACGCAGCATACGAGGGGACAGGATGTGAGGTGTTTGTTTAGAGGTAGTGAATAACCCCAGCAAAGGCTTGTGGTCCATAAAGACCGTGAAATGGCGGCCATAGATAAAATCATGGAACTTTTTAATTCCAGCCACAATAGCCAAAGCCGCTCAGTCTGGTCCCGGGCAGCTTTTGCAAATGCCCGGGACTCTTGCAACGTCCCGAGCCTGCTTCCGCAGGCTCAGGACACAACATCAGTTTTAGATATTTGCATTGTTAAATGCAAATATGTGTTATTATAAACTGGAAATGAAATGAGCTTCAACTCTTTTGTCATGATTGGGGCAAAAAAGGAAGAAGCTGGGAGAATTCTAATGATAGCTTAATAGCTTTGGAGCCTGAAAATGTCATATATTTTCCTCTTAAATGAAAAGCTCCCTTTTGTCAGGAGGGAGAGCAGATTTGTGTTTAACCTGCCCAAGAGACTTTAAAACATTCTCTGCTAAAGGAGATATAAATAAAGACTTTATCACCTCATCACATGAAAATATAATTTTTGTATTACCTTGGATCTATTAAAAGCTTTCTCCCCCCAGTTGTTTCTAAAGATAGCACCTATAAGAGAATCAATAGTCCACAAAGTGGTTCTTTAAAAATAGCTTTGTCTGAAATAGCTTCAGAGTCTGTGTATCATGAATAATGTAGGTTCTGCTACGAGAGTCACACTTTTGTGACTGCTGGCTCTGTGCTTTCAGTTTCACTTGCTAGGACTCACAGAAAATCAAGAGGCACCATGATCAAGAGAGCACCAAGAATATTGAAATTAATTAGGCATCACCCCATCAGGAATAATGTATCTCTGCCCTATGGACCTGAATATAATGGTAGTGCTGTTTGGTTGGACAGGATTTCTTATGCTGGTAATAATGAAGTAGCAACCAAGACCAGCAGCAGTAGTCATAATGGCAATAGTAAAAAATGAGTGAGAATTTTATAAGAGACAAGAAAAGAATCTTACTATCCTATCTGAGCATCACTACAATAAATGGATGGAAAAGAAAATGGCACTAAACCAACACAAAAGCAACTTCTTTGCTTTTAGTGGTAACTTAATTTTTTTTTTTGCAAATCTTTTATAGAGAAAGAGAGAAAGAAAGAGAAAGAGATAAATATTGGATGAATATATCAAAAAGGAAAGTTTAGAATAAAGGAGAGTTGCTACATTTCTGATATAATAAAGGTGCAAAAGAGATGACTCACATGCATCCTTTTGTTAAAATGCCATTATCAAAGAAATGCCATTGTAATTCAAACAGTCCCTTGAACTAACAGAAAGATAACATTTACTGTACTGACCTTTATAGTGTCGAAAGCAATGTTGTACTTATTTAATTTCATAGTGCTAGAAGATATTAAGACCATGAAAATATTTACCTTGGTACTTTATTAAGATTATCAAGCACCAGCAATTCTCTTTCTTCTAATGTAGATATATTTTTTAAAGCCAGGTTCATCATATTAGTTCACAAGGTACAGTAGGTAATAACACTTGTGTAACCAAAAGAAAAAGAAAAACAGATGGGAGAAGCAATTAATTCTTCAACCTTAATATTTCTGATAATACATAGATGAAACTTATTTTTATTTTATTTTATTTTTTAAAAAATATGTAGGATACCAAATTGACAGGTGATGTAACCAATGATTCTAATGAAAATGATTGGTATCATTTATGCTATTTCACATCAGATTAAAAAAAATTATACATTTTTCCTATCCCAAGGATATGAAAAATTGGTATAGCCAATGGCAAAGATTTCTGGGAATTGTAGTTCAGCAACATTTGAATGGAGAGTTATAGATTTTTACCAGCATAACATATACCTGGATGTGGAAGAGTTTAGGGATTAATCATTAATAATTCATAACCAGAGTGACTAATGTGATATAATTTTCTGGGAAAATGACTACCCGATGAACATGTAGCTCAACAAATCTTAACTATAAAGTCTCATAAAAGATTGGAAACCAAGGACAAGATTCTTCCCTAATTCAATTTTCAAAGCTGGCTTTCCTTAGCATAACCACCAAGCTTGCCTCTCCTGCAATATTTGTACATGGTACAAATTAAATATCTTCACCATTCTGGTGATATTTCACACTGTGCTGATGGATGATCTCACCCAGCAGCTTGACATAGATGTTAAATGGGAATGGGATTGAGCCTTGAAGCATCCAACAAAGCAGGGGCCATGGGTTGGACCTCTCTACTCCATCAATAACAACTAGAGGAAGGAAGAGAGCCAACAAAAAACAGTGTTGTCCAGTCCCAGCATCTGAAGGTAGTCATGGAGGGTTAACATCGTCAGTGATATTGGAAACCACTGAAAGATCCAGAACAAGCATGTTGACATCATCTCCATTCCATTCCTGTCAGAGATCATTTACAAGTTCAATGATTGCTATTTCAATCCCCTACCTAGGTCTGACAACTGACTGGGGAAATAATCCACTTCTTTCAGAGTTCTCTGGAGCTGCTTCAAGACCACCTTCTCAATGACCTAACCTAAAAAGACAAAGTTGGACACTGGATGAAAATTTCAAGCATGTTTGAATTTAGGTATGGCTTCCTGAGAATGGGTGTTCTATGCCCCTTTTAAGGAATGGTGAACTCATTCCATCTCTCAAAGAATTCACTACCACTGGGATCCAGCCACTTCCAGGTCATCCATAGACAACTAGGTGGGACATGAATCTAATATATAGAGGATTGAGCTAATAGTCCCAAGACTCCTGTTCACTTGAATTTATCAGGATTAATGGGTTCAAAATCTTCTCAGGCAGTGAAACTGGGTTCAGTCTTGGGCACCTTCATTGGATCTGCTTCAAGGCTAGAATCCAACTGGGAGCAAATCTGAATGATTTAACACTGTTAACAGTGATACCTTGTTATTTTGACAGTGTTCAGTGAAAAGAAAGAATTATTCAATCAGAGGAGCTTTCCTATGAGTCTGTAAAAGTACTACTTTTCTTTTGAATCAAAAGTATACATGACTGACTGGCAAATAAGCAGGTGTGATCCTCTCAAATTGTAAATACGTGGAGCAAATCAATCTTCATGCTTATGTTTAAAGAGGAGTTAGATGATTTCTAAGTAATCGATCCTGATTAGGAAAGCAATAATTTAAAAAAAGATTAAAAAGTAGTAAAATTGGATAAAAGCATTGAATGTTCACAAAGTATTTCCAAATAGAAGGACCAGAAGTAAAATTGTTTTATCATGGATTGGTTATATACAGATAACTCTTGGTTAAGAACTTCCAAAGTGAACAGTCACATTAAGTTGTTGCAGCCAAAGATAGAATTCTATGTTACTCGAGAAGATTAATGGAATGGAATGGAACGGGTCATTTAGAGGACTAAGTTAAACCCTCTTTTTTTCAGTGGTAGAATCCAAACGAAAACACCTCCAACAAATTACTTTCTGCCTGCAAGTCATCTGCCTGCAAGCCATCTTTCTGCCTGCAAGTCATCTGCCATCTCTCATAGTAGAAGTCATTTTTTTCCAAGCAGGTACCCTTCAATTATTATGGACTACAATTTCCAACTTTATGAATCAATATTTAGAGCATCAGGCAGGAAAAGTTGGCATATGAATTCATGGTCATCTTCATTTGGTAGGTATCCTACTGAACAAACAGCTGTTGAAATATTCTAGTCCAACAATTAACAGCTGCATAGATGTTTCTTGATTACTTCCTCAAATACCTTTATCTATATTTAACTCAGATCCAAACTCACAAGTTTTCAGTGATCTCAGCCCTGAGTTTCACATACTGGATACTGAATAGTATTGGGGCTGTTACAAATGCCGCAGCATCTGCTTCCAGGGTGTTGCCCTTCCCATTTTAAATGTCAGATTTGTTTGACTTTGTCATCCAATACCTTGGAGAGAAGTTAGATGGGTGCAGTGATTTGAAACAGAGGCAACTGAGGCAGAATTTGGATGGGCAATGAAGCAATAATTTCAGGTTGATATAAATCTTCTGCCAACTTTAGGATAGGTAGACTCACAGTGGGAAAAGTCCTTAACTACGCTGGCTCTTAAGGAATTCCTAGGCCTTTTTATCATCAAATGTCATAAAAATCTCCAAAAGCATCTAGCACAGGACCCAAAATATAATAACATAGCAGATAAGCAAAATGGAAATCTAAGAATATTCTCTTTGTTGGAGAGAAAAATTGTTCTAAGAAAGTAATTAGATGCTTCAAAAAGACAGCTTGTACCTGTTGTGTTCCTTGTATTCCCCCCCTTAATCCCCTATGCATATCCTGATCACCCATTAAGGGTGATTGCCCTTCACCATTGATTGCCCATTAAGGGTGATTGCCCTTCTCCATCTGCATGCAGTTTCATGCCCGTTGCTGGTTGGCTAACTAGCAACGGGGTCTCCGTTGCTGGTTGGCTAACTAGCAACGGGGTCTTGCCAGCCAATGGAATTGTGTGATTACAAGCCAGGGGAATCCCATAAAAGAGGGCTCCCCTGGCCCAGAGACCCAGTCCGGATTTACCTCATGCCTTGCCAATAAACCAAGAGCTGACTGTCACTCGACTCGTGTCTTACTGCCTGCGCGATCTAACANGACTGGGCACCCTGGTACCTTTCAGATTCAATTCTTCCTTCGGTTGTGCCTTCTGTCGACCCAGGCAAACCGCAGCGATGTGGCCTTTCTTTCCGCACGCTCGGCAAATGGCGGAACGGAACCGACATTCCGCTCGCTTGTGGCGACCACCGCATCCGAAGCAATGGAGCTCAGCTGGGCCCTTGTCCTGACGATCTTTGGACCTCCTCCCAGCTGCTTGGTAAAGCTTGTCCACCTCTTCTTCAGGATCTTCTTCTGAATCCTCTCGCACGTCCTCCTTATGGATGATGGCGGTCTCTGGAGCGCTTCGACTAGGCCGCATGTTCTTGACCGCTCCACCTGCAGCTTCCTCTGCCGTAACCTCTTGCAGAGCATCTTGGAAAGAGACATCTTCCTTAGCAAACAGCTTCTTCTGTAAGTCTCTGTTCCTCAGTCTGCACACAAAACAATCACGCAGTCTTTCCTCTAAGTCCTTGAAATCACACGGTTTAGCTGCTCTTCTCAAAGCTGCAATGTATTCTTTTGCAGATTCCCCAGCTCGCTGATCCCTCAGTTCAAATGTGTGCCTCCAAGCAATGACAGATTGCTTAGGCTGGAAGTGTTCTTTCAAAACTTTCTTCAAATCGGAGTATGAGACAGTTTTAGCGAGGCCGGGGCGATTAAATTCTCGGCGATCTCAAAGGCGTCTTGCCCACAAACACACAACATTGTGGCAGCCTTTAGACCTTCTTCCCTTATCTGATTTACGCGGAAGTAAGTCTCTACTCTTGCAACGTAAGATTCCCACTTCTCCGGGTGAGAGACATCAAATTCAGCTAACCGCCCAATTTTCGCCATGATCAGGAACAGGGTTTTCTTCAGCCGCACTCACCCTCCAGCGATGCTGTACTGGCAGGATAGACGCTGACTTCAACGCCGTTGTTCCTCTTCCGGACTTCTTTGGGTGAGTCTTCAAGCTTTCCTAGCTATTTAGACTGAATCCCACCTTCGTCGCCAGTGTTAAGTCCGGAGAATAATGGCGCTTGAAGCAATGCATTTCCAACATATCTTTATTCTCTGACTACAATCTACGAACAACCCAAGCAGAGGCACGTAGGCCTCTATTTATACCCTCTGATCCCCGGGCAATTCCAACCAATCACAAGGCGGTCTTTTCCCGCCTTGCGCAAGGCCGGCGCTGCTCAGTCTGGTCCCGGGCAGCTTTTGCAAATGCCCGGGACTCTTGCAACGTCCTGAGCCTGCTTCCGCAGGCTCAGGACACAACAGACATAGTATATTTAGATTTCAGTAAGGCATTTGACAAGGTAGGCCACAACCTATTCCTTGGTAAAGCTAGGAAAAATGTGGAATAGACAACATGACCACCAGATGGATCTGTAGCTGGCTAACAAACCGTACTCAACAAGTAGTCCTCAATGGCACTACATCCACATGGAGAGAAGTAAGCAGTGTGGTGCCAAAAGGTTCCGTCTTAGGCCCAGTACTCTTCAATATTTTCATAAATGACTTAGATGAGGGAATTGAAGGGGAACTCATCAAATTTGCGGATGACACCAAGCTGATAGGAGTAGCCAACACCCCAGAAGACAAACTCAGGATCCAAAAAGATCTTGACAAACTTGAACAATGGGCCCTATCCAACAAAATGAGTTTCAATGTGGAGAAAAGCAAAGTCTTACATTTAGGCAGGAAAAACCAAAGGTACAAATACAGATTGGGTGAGACCTGGCTTAAAAACAATAATTGTGAAGGGACCTTGAAGTCCTAGTGGACGATCACTTGACTATGAGCCAGCAGTGTGCAGCAGCAGCCAAGAAAGCTAATGCAATCCTGGGTTGTATAAAGAGAGGCATAGAATCAAGATCACGCATAGTATTATTGCCGCTTTATAAAACCCTACTGTTATGTAGTGGGAACAGCGAGGCATTGAAGACATGGAGTTGAAATAACAGCTCTTTGTTAGGTTCTCACAGAAGCAAACTCTAGCAGCTGCTTGACTTATATTTATACGGACCGCCAATCAGTTTAAAGTACTCATTCCCACCTAAAACAAAAGGCTTAAAGTAATACAGACAGGCAATCTATAATTCAAATAGAACAATCAGTTAAGCGTTTTTTATAACAGACCTTATGGATTAGCTAAATACATAACACCCCTTCCCCCTAGGTCAGTGATGGCAAACCTTTTAGAGATTGAGTGCCCAAACTGCAACCCAAAACCCACTTATGTATCGTTGGGTGCCGGGTGGGCGTGGCCCATTGGGTGGATGTGGCCAATTAGGTGGGCATGGCCCATTGGGTGGGCATGGCTGCAGTCGTAATGGCAGAGTGGGTGGGACTAAAAAGTTCAACCAATCAATTCCAACTTTGCGAGATCTTTTTTTTCCCGTGAGAAGTTGAAATTGATTGATTGAACCTTTTTTTTGCACATGGCGGTGGAGGCCTAAATTGAAAAGGTTTTATAAAACCCAGCTGAAGGCGTAGGACTGTGGCGATGGCACGCGTGCCAACAGAGAGGGCTCTGCATGCCACCTCTGGCACGCATGCCATAGGTTCACCACCACGGCCCTAGGTCAATTACATATCCATAAAATGTACATAGTCTTTTAGATATGTTGGCGGCTTCCGCAATTGTTCTGATCGCCGCATAGAGATGCAGAAGCCAAAGGTTCCCGGTCTACCCTTGGCTCGCTGGCTAGACCAGAGTCTATTAAACTACTCAGGTTGGGTAGACCAGTCTCTGTTCGTTTCTTCTGGCCAGGTAGACCAGTTTCTCTTTGGCTGGTCTGTCCGGGTAGACCAGTACACATGTCCGTGATCAGTGCAGTCCCGGAAAGGCTGGGAAATAAGTCCTCCAGCAAGCTCTGATCTGTGGGCACCGTTCCTTTGGTCGATAGTGACTCAATTACGACTGAGTCGTCCAGCATGTCATCTTGTGTTGCGCAGGACTCTGGCGGCTCAGATGCGCCGCAGCTGTCAGGCAGCCCTCGGCTCTCCTCTTGGTCAGTGGCAAGGGTTTGACTAGCCTGCCGCCGATGCAGTTGATCAATGTGGCGGCGTAAAATGTGCCCATCTTCCAGGACCACTTCGTAAGAGAGTAGTCCTGACACCTTACAAACCACAGCTACCACCCACAGTGCCCCTTGACTGTAGTTCCTTGCCCAAACTCGGTCGCTGACTTGCAAATTTGTCGGGGGTTGGGCTGCGCTGTCTCTGTTGCAACTCAGTCTGGATGGAGACAGTCCAGCTTCATGGTCAGCCGACGTCCCCATCTCAGCTCTGCTGGGCTATGACCCATTGAAGTGCATAGAGTTATGTGTTGGCAGACCAAAAAGTCTGCCAACCTGTGATGCCAATCGCCCCTGGTTATTTTTTTAAGTGCTTCTTTGGTCATCCTGACCATCCTTTCTGCTTGACCATTAGAGACCGGGTGAAACGGGGCTGAGGTGGCATGTCTAATCATATTAGACCTTAGAAATTACTGAAATTCTGTAGCAGTAAATTGTGCCCCATTATCAGATATGATTACATCTGGTAAGCCATGTTTGGCAAAGATTCTGCGTAGTTTCTGGTCCTGGCAGTAGTCATAGAAGGGACAGGTGCTACCTCAAGCCACTTTGAGTGACTGTCCACTACAATGAGGAACACCTGTCCTTGGAAAGGTCCTGCGTAGTCTATGTGAATCCTAGATTAGGGAGTTTGCGTAGTTTCCCAGCAATGTACTGGGGCTTTGAGGCATTTCAGGTCTGGACTGTTGGCAAACCTGGCATCCTTTAACTTGAGGCTCAATATCTTTATCCAACCCTGGCCACCACAGGTAGCTTCTCACGAGTGCCTTCATCCTGACTATTCCAGGATGTCCCTCATGCAGAGATTCTAAGACCCTTTCCCTTAGTGTGTGTGGGACTACAACCCTATTCCCCCATAGAATACATCCTTTGTATGCAGATAGCTCATCTTGGTTCTAATAAAGCTCTGAAATTCTGTTCCAGGACTGGTTTCTGGCCACCCCCTCAGCACCCAGTTCAAAACTCGGCTGAGAGTTTTGTCGGAGGTTGTCTCAGCAGCTACATCCCCAGCGTGAAGGGGAGATTCAGGCGAATCCTGAATTGACAGGATGCGTGCAACAGGTGCGGGTTCTGGTTCTAAATTAGGCAGGGACAATCTGCTGAGCTCATCAGCGTGACCCATTTCCTTACCAGGCTTATGGACTAGCCTGTAATTGTAGGCTGCCATAAAGATTGACCATCTCAGATCATTGGAGACAGGATCTGAAGGGTTTGCTTGTCTGCAGTAAACAGACCTAGAAGAGGCTTGTGGTCTGTACAGACCGTAAATGGGCGACCATAAAGGAAATTGTAGAATTTCTTTATTCCTGCAACTATGGCTAAAGCCTCCTTATCAATTTGTGCATAATTTCTTTCCGCAGGGGAAAGCGTCCTTGAATAATAAGCTATGGGCACTTGCTGCCCGTTTGCCATTAAATGGCTCAGAACTGCTCCTATCCCGTATGATGATGCATCATATGCAATACTGATAGGGAGTTTTTCGTTAAAGTGTGTTAACACAGAGTCTGAAGACAGCAGTGATTTGAATGCTTTGAAACTAGTTTCGTGGGCACTAGTCTACTGCCATGGTGCCCTTTTCTCTAAGAGTCTGTGTAGAGGCTCTGCTAATGCAGCCTTGTGAGGGAGAAAGGCATGATAAAAGTTAAGTAACCCCAGAAATGCCTTCAGCTCCCCCTTTGACTTTGGTCTGGGAGCCTGCAAAATAGCCTTTAGCTTTGAATCAGCTGGGTGTATTCTGGCAGCGTTGATCCGGAAACCAAGGAACTCTGTGGAGTTGACTCCTATTTGACATTTTTCTCTTTTGAGCTTCAGCCCCGCTTTGCGGAAGTGCTGGAGAACAGCCCTTAAACGTTCTGCAAGTATCTCTGCTGACTCTCCAGCAATTAAAACATCATTGAAATAAGGACACAAACCTGGAATGTTTTTTTTAACGTGCATTCCATCACACTTTGAAAGAACCCTGGGGCTATACTGACCCCAAACTGCAGGCGACGATCCTTGAATGCCCCTCTATGGGTTACTGTTGTTTGAGCCTCAGCAGAGGTGTCATCTACAGGCAGTTGCTGATAGGCCTGTGCCAGGTCCAGCTTTGCAAATAAGCAACCTCCTTGTAAGGATGCCAGAATGTGGCTAACTCCAGGTACTGGATATGCATGCTGCTGCAGTGCCTTATTAATAGTGCACTTATAATGAGCGCAGATGCGCACCTCTCCATAAGGCTTGACCAGTGTAACTATGGGGGTTTCCCACACACAGCTGTCAACGGGTTGCAAGACTCCCTGTTGAACAAGTTTATCTAACTCTGCATCAATCTTGGGCTTAAGGGCAAAAGGCACTCTACGAGGTTTTGCTCTGATTGGGGCTACAGTTGGATCAAGGTGGAGAGTAATTGGTGCTCCTTTTTACTTCCCTAAATTGGGACTGAATATGTCCACAAACTCCTGGCAGACAGTTGCCAAATCTGCTGTTTGGGTTATGTTGATGCCAGTCATATGGATGTCTAGGGCATCAAACCAGTCTAGGCCAATCAGGCTTGTTCACTGGCCTTCCACCACCACAATACTGAGGGGACCCTCAAACTTTTCGAATGTCACTTTTATTGTAGCTTCTCCTTTAACCGCTATGCGGGAGTGTTGGGATTTTCTGTAATGGTCAAATAATTTGCTTTGCATGTAGAATTGTTGTCAGAACCTGACAATGTATAAGAAACTAGCATAGCTGCATTGAATGTGTGAATTTGCATATCCTATCACATAACCACATCCTTTGCTGTGCTTGAACACCTGCTGTTGCTTGGAAACACAAGCCACAGAGCCTGTCCGGAGAACTCCGGACATGAGAGAAAACCACATCCTATGGAAAGCATTAACCAATTATATGCTAAGACACAACTGCATGTTAACCTACTTAGTTTTCTGCCCTGCAACAAGTATGTAACCAATTATATGATAGCATGTACTTATTTCCTGCACATGTAACCAATCATGTAACAAGTGTGTACTTCCTCATATAAGCCAAATAAATGAGGAACTCAGAACACCCTCTGGGTCACTCACCTCGAGGAAACTCCTGCGTGTGTCTTCCTTTCTGGCTTGTCGTTGCTTGCCAAGACTCATGGGTGGCCCACCTTAATTGTGGCAAACCACAAAAGCCGCAAATGGTGACCCCGACGTGATCTCTGCGGAAGTCGTTGCTCACCCAGAGATACGTCTCGGACCCCCCTTACTCGTTCGCCTGAGGGAGGCTGCGCATTCGTCCCGTCTGAAACACGGCTGGATAATCATGAGTAATGGGGGGAAAGCTCTCTCAGCAACAGGTCGAGCACCTAAGAGAAATGAAAGAGCTAACCGAATCTTCTAAATTTTTTTTGCTTCTAACGGGGGTAAATCACTCCCTTGATTGAAAAGCAATGATCTAATTGGCCTTCTGACATACATTTGGCAACACTGTCCATCGTACCCAGAAAAGGGGAGTTTTAAATTAAATCCATGGACAAAATTCCATACACCCTCACACAGAAAATATTAGAGAAACTATTTTGAAGTAGAAACAACAATAAGGGGAATCTTCAGAGTAATTTAAAGACATAAATTAACTCAAAATGTACTCCTCTGCAATGCATTTTGAACAAATAGGAATGTTTTGAAACTTTATGTAACTGTTAAGTGTTTTTTTTTTAAAGAAATTTTATTTATTTTTTACAATCATAAGAAAAGCAATCATAATTAAACACAATAACAATAACCCCCCCCCGGACTCCCCAAACCTAATCCCAGGATAATACTCATATAGAAGTAAACTAATACTAATATCTCTAACTCAACAAAATATCTTAATCTACAATAAAAAATAGTAGAAATGAACCAACTTACAAAATTAAAAACCTAACCTATATTCTACCACTTTATGTTTCTTTTGAATATAAACAATCCATCTTCCCCATATTGATAAAAATTGTTCATTCGAGTGATTCTTCAAATAAGCCGAAATTTTTGCCATTTCAGCAAGGTACGAGACTTTCAATCTCCAATCTCCCATCGTTGGCAGAATTGGGCTCTTCCAATTTTGGGCTATTAACAGTCTAGCAGCAGATAAACAATAAAGCA
>NW_015386292.1:0-54051 GCF_001527695.2 Protobothrops mucrosquamatus
CTGCCCCCTGCGCCGGCCGAGGCGTAGCTGGCAAGCGGCAGAGACGGAGCAGGCCGACCACCAGCTGGCCCAGCTCAAGGGAGGTAAGGCACCCGCCGGAAAAGGGGAAAAAAATGGCGGACAGCCTTGCTTGGCGACCCCCGTGAAATGGTCGATCGACCCCAAATGGGGTCGCGACCCATAGGTTGAGAACCGCTGTCTTAGGAACACATGTTTATTTCCCCAAAATATAAGAAAATTAAAAAGTGCTAAGCCAACTCTGATACTTGCCAGCTCTGGTACTTGCCGTCATTCCCCTGTAATAGCAGATAAGTCTAATGGACTGTGTGCTCTGTATAACGTCAGCCCTGTGAGAAGTTAAAAGGTGACCTTAAGACCCCGTGTTCTGTTTATGGGCAGGGCTGTTTTTGGTGCTGCTGATAGATCAATTCTACAAGTCATACTAAAGTAGGAACCTAATTAGGTGGCATTAGGGTCCACCCGATACCTGGAAAAGATCCTTGATTTAAACTTTGGTAATTGTTTGGAATGAAACTCAAGGAAATCACCCTCTCAGAAGGTGTTGTTGGAACAGACAAACATGTTCAGTACTTCTGAATCGGAATAGTGTGGTCTCCTCTAGCAATAGAGGAGAAGCAGCCCTATTGATTGAAGGTATCAACATGGAAGATTTCCCTATATCTTATTTAACACATCATTTCTAGATGGGTCATATCCACTATCTTGTGGCCAAGTCAACATTTGATCGGATACTTTTTCTTCTCGAAACTATTGACTTCAGAATTCTGCCTCTTGCAAAACACAGAAAAACTTTTGAGAAGCAGTTGCAAATAATCCTGGAGTATTACTTTTTTTTGGCAATTTCACCCTTCTACCCCCTGGTCTTCTAACTAGTTTTTAAATGCCCACCAAGTCCTTTAATAGTGATGAAACAGAGTTATACACATTTGTCTTGGAAATGTCATTATCTGTTTGAAATTACCGGATTATGATTGCCGCTGGTAATCTAATTATCCAGATAATTTGTGCACTTTGCCAATGAAAACTGGCTGTTCCAGTTATTGCTACGCATACTCTGTATAGCGTTGATTTTCTGTTCCACCTACAGGGTTGTTCGTGGTCTGTCATCTTCGTAGACCTTGATGCTCATAATCGGAACCGGCAAACCCTTTGCTCATTGCTTCCACGTGAATCACGATCTCACGTAAGCAAAATGCTAAGCATGTCAACATATAACGTAGAGGGAGTTGTTTTATTAACCATTTTAATAAGGTTGCCGTTAGACAGAATTAGAATCCAGGTCTTTTTCAGAAAGAACTGTGTGAAAGAGATCTCCCTTATGGCAGACTCATCTTTTATAAGTGTTATAAGAAGGGGGTGAAAATTAACTGAAAGTTGAGAAAAATGTTCTGGTCGTGATAATTTTTGTTATGAAGCGATAAATAGGTGGATCTGTCTGACTTTCAGAATTTCTGATGCATTTGCAATATAACTTCAGAATGGAACATATCACCATCCCTAATGCATGAAAAAGACACATTTTTCTCTTCATTGTGCACTCAATTTCCATTTCCATTTTTAAAATCTGGGAACTCCTCTAGGTTAGAAATATGTAATTAGTTATTCTGGGGCCTAATAGCTGGAAAGACATTTTCTAATGGGTTAAGGCTTGCTGAAAGCCATTTCAACATTAGAAACTTCTCATTAGCATAAAATCCATTCCATTTCCTTATCTTAAAATGGGCAAGCTTGGCATGCTGCTTTGGACAATTCCAGTAAACTATTCTCACTGCTGCCTCAAGGAAAAATACATACGTACATACACATACATACATACATACGTACATACATGCATACACATATGTATGATTTTTTCCCCGATTTAAAGATTGGGAATATTCTCATATAGATCAAAACCTGATTCTTTTAATCTTGCAATTCCTTTAATTTTACTGTACCCATAAATATTTTTATGGACCAGCAAGGGAATGAAATTTATTCTCTGTATTGTTTCCTCTGTTTGAAAAACTTACCTTTGCTGGAGATTTCAATAGTCATTTTGTTTATAGGTTTACTCAGTTTTGTGCGGTGTGCAATATAAATAGCATTATCCTGTTCCTTTTTTGCAGTAAACAACATTATGTGAAGCATAAAAAATGCTAGTGGCGGGCAGAAGAAATTAAAAGCAAGAGATAAAAGACAGGGAAACCTGAAACTGCTTTTACTAATAACATAATCAGTTTTTGTTTGCAAACTTGCGTTGCAAAATTTCCTTTAGAGAGATTGCTCATAATATAAAAATACAAAAAAAGCCTCCCAACCCTTGATTGTGTATTCAGAAAATCTCTTCACCCTGTCAGCACCTGACTAAATATTGCTTTGTTTTATTATAATATTTTAGAGCTCTATTCACTGTAAACATTCCAGTGTATGTATATGCTTCTTTATTTAAACCCTTGTAGTTTCAGTTTTGATGCATCTACAGTTGTTGGTAAGGTAGATACTATATAGAGGTCAGCATTCTTCTAACCCAAACTCATCATTCATTGAATTGAGAATGTTCATCCATTATTTAGGTTAACTTTTTTTTTTATTATGCTAGAACACCGATGCTGCCCTCCTCCCGTGTATCAGCTATCCTGCATTTGCTGTGGACGATGAAGCTTTGTCCAATCAAACAGTCGATAAGATAGTTAGAAAACTCAAAGGAAAATACGGATTTAAGCGTTTTTTGAGAGATGGTTACAGAACGGCGTTGGAGGATAAAAACCGACAGTACTATAAACCAGCAGAGATTAAGGTAATGACCTTGTTCCTGTGATATGGGAAGGAAGGAATGTGTGTTCATAAATGCCAGAGTACAAAATTGGTGGGATTTTTTTTTTGTTGCCCCGTGTTTATTACAATGACTAGGCCAAGAAGTTCCAGGTTTGCCCACTTTAGATAATTTTTCATACTGCCAGTTGTTTTGATTCTGAATGTCCAGTTCTAATATTTGGATTTTACTGACATTGCTGAGTCCAGATGTTAGCAATATTTTTTATATCATCTGTTTTTAAGCTATTAGAGGACAATGCTTCAGCACTCTTGCAACTGAATTAACATCAAAGATTAATGTTGAATTATTGTTGATATAATCATGGGTCTTCCTTTCTGAAAATCCTGGATATGCCTCCATTAATGTTCCTTACATATCCATTGTCCTGAATTTCTAGGATGGAAATTCATAGGATGGAGATAATCCTATAGGACATAGGATGGAGATAATTCTATAGGACATAGAATGGAGATAATCTTTCAGACACCAGAAAACCACTGATCCATTAGAGTTAGTAACAAGAGACTAGATAGCTAGTGGCCAAACTCAACTCATAACTATTTTATACACGTACAAGTGACAATATGTAGTCCTTTGGTTCATTTTCAATCTGTCACTGATATAAAAGGATGAGGAGTGTATCATTTGTATTCTGCCCTGCGTAGTGAAGAATTATCTGAACCATGGACCCTACTCCAAATGTAATCTACCTGTATGGAATGTGCGGGAGAAAGACAGAGGGCAGGACAAGTGGGTTTACAAGTTTGCCATGGTCAACTCACCATGACCAACTTGCCACGGTCGTCATGGCCAACTCATCATGGCCAACTCATCACAGCCAACTCACCAAGGGACAAGAGTTACATTACTATCAAAGAAAGAATGCAAAAGGAAGGACAAAACGAAATGCGAATGAGAAAAATTAAAATAATTTAAAAAATTATTTTAAATATTTAAATCAAATTGTTGAATTGTCCCACGTTAAGCTGTCCCATTCTGAGAACAAAATAGTGCAGAATGCACTTCATCCCTTAGACTCCACATTAACCTCAACGTGACTTAGCTCTGTCAAATCTATGGAGAGAAGTTAAGTTTTAGATGCTCTTCTCATGTTCTTTGGGTGTTCTTCCTCACTTTCTCTCGGTGTTGTTGCATGTTTTGACAGAACCCAAAGAAAATGTTCTTTGCTTTGATGTATAAAGTGAAGTGGGAAGAAGCTAAACAAATCATAGAAGCTATTAGCTTTGGCACTTCCTTGCCATCTATTTTAGTGAAGGAGACATGGCTTGTAGGGTGGATGTGCAATACTTAATATATTGCACCAGCATATTTCTTCCTGATAGATTTGTTTAAAGGTGAATGTGTTTGCATTTCCACTTCAATGTATAGCTTCTTTCCTGTCACAGATAGTCAAATTATTTATCATTTTATTTAATTTCACAGCTGGCTACAGACTGGAGTGTATTAATAATAAAATTTTGATATGGTACTGAATATTAATGCTTTCCATTAAGAGCTGTCTGAATGAAGTTCCCTTTTCTCCTTCACTTTTCTTTTCATACTATTTTTAATTTAAATGGAATTTCCTTGCGGAGCAGCACGGTGCGATAAATCTTAACACATAAAATTGTGGTTCCGCATTTTGAAAGGGTTGGAATTTCTTTTCTTTTCTTTTTTTAATGTAGCCAGATGAATTACCTTTTTTCCCCCTCTTTCTTCAATGTAAGTTGTTGTTGTACTGAAAAAGAATAATTTGTTTTCATATGTATCTTTCATTCCTTTGAACTTGTAATAGATTGCTTGAACATGTTTCCGACAATAAAACCGCAGCACGCCTTTTATACATATTTATTTTTTTTCTTTTTGAAACAATTTTCAGCTCTTTGACGGCATTGAATGCGAGTTTCCTCTCTTTTTTATTTTTATGATGATTGATGGTAAGTATGATTTTGTGTTCTGATTGTCTCTGAAGAAAGGAGTTGGAATGTGTAGAGAGGATAAATGGAAGGATGCGCGCGTGTATACCCATGCCTATAGGCCTGTGGTGGTGAACCTATGGCACGCGTGCCACAGATGGCACGCAGAGCTCTCTCTGTGGGCACGCGCGCTGTCACCCCAGTCCTAGGCCTTCAGCTGTGTTTTATAAAACCTTTTCGCTTTAGGCCTCCGCCGCCATGTGCAAAAAAAAAAAGGTTCAATCAATCAATTTCAACTTCTCGCGGGGAAAAAAAATCTCGCAAAGTTGGAATTGATTGATTGATTGATTGATTGATTGGGTGAGCCACACCCACCCAATTGGCCACACCCACTCAATGAGCCACACCCACCCGGCACCTGACAATACATAAGTGGGTTTTGTGTTGCAGTTTGGGCACTCGGTCTCTAAAAGGTTCGCCATCACTGCTGTAGGCAAACCAAGAGGAAGATTATAATTGCTTGTGCCAAATTTTTCAATAATAATGCTGCACCTAAGTAAAATGAATTTAGCTGATGGAATAAAGGGGGCGTGATGGCTCAAGTGGTTAAAGACACTGAGCTTGTCATCTAGAAAGCTGACAGCCCAAGTTCAAGACCTGAGCACTGCACAACGAGTCAACTCCCATCCTTGCTCCAGCTCCTGTCAACCTTGCAGTTCAAAATCATGCAAATGCGAGTAGATCAATAGGTACCACTTTGGTGGGAAGCGTTAACAGCATTCCATGCAGTTAGCTTGGGATGTAGCCCTGCTGACCACATGACCACAGAAAAGTTCCAACACTGGAAGTTTTTAAGAAGAGACTGGACAGCCATTTGTCTGAAATGGTATAGGGTTTCCTGCCTGAGCAGGGGTTTGGACTAGATGACCTCCAAGGTCCCTTCCAACTTTATTATTATTATTATTGATCATTGCACAGTCAGCCAGATGTTCAGACTGGATTTGGCATTTTTGTCTACCTATCGAGTCCTTACCAAAGACCTGGGATAGGCAGATGTGGATGTTTGATGGTATTACAGATATCGTCGCAGGATGGAAGCAGTTCCTAGTAAGGCCACCTTTTGCAATTGACTAATGGCGAATTTGTCAATGCCGATGGTGTTCAAGTGGTGCTCCAGTTGTTTTGGGATTGCACCCAAGGCGCCTATTACTATTGGTACTACTACTACTACTACTACTACTACTACTACTACTACCACTATTATTATTATTATTATTATTATTATTATTATTATTATTATTATTATTATTATTATTATTATTATTTACTGGACAGGGAAAACTTCTACCTTTATCTTTTAATTTACCTTTAATTAACAGAAAACTTATTTTCTGTTATGTGTTTTATTTCTCACTGTGTTTGGTTGGACAGAGCAGTTATTTATGTACAATTAAGATTAACAAGCTAAAGGGTTTTTTAAAGGTTTTTTTTATTTGGGAGGTCTCTAGTGCAGAAACAGTGCAAGAGCCCCTCCGTCAGTTTCAACAGGGACACCAGGAAATAATTGGAACTCCTCTCCCATCATTCCCAGCCAGGTCAATGCAATGACAGAAGGTTGCTTTAGGTAGATCTGTGAGTATCTAACGTAATGCTGTTTACATACCTGCCAGCCGTTTTGGGAGATTTTCACAGATAAAGCTTATGGTCACAGTCGAATAAATGACTTTTACTGAAATCTCATGTAGCTTCAGTGACATTTTGCCGCCCTCCTTCGTGACCTTTATCTTCAAGGAAATGCAGAATTTGAAATCGGCAACATTTCCAGCCTCCCTTCCTCCAAACCCCCCCCTCCCCCTGGAAAGAAGAACTGGAACCACTGGCGAGTGTGAATTATAGACAAATGTCAGTAAAAGGAAATACAGATCAAAGCTTAACACTGTAATCATGACAAAACTGCAGGAAATCCATCTGGTATTTCATAACCCCCTACCTAACAGGGAAATTATTTTCAACTAGGGAAGTAGTGGGTATTACAGTCTAATCCATGAAAAATTATATGTATGCCCATATATGATAAGAGAGAACGTGTAATAGGAAAATACCTTATGAGCCATCCCTCTCGTCTACCCTTCCATCTTCCCCCCCCCCTTTCTTACATGGCATTTCTCTCGTTCTGATCTTTGCTGGCTGCAAGCCACAATTTGTGGTTTTGGTGTACCTAGCCAAATTGAGGAGTGGCAGGGTTAAGTCCTGGTCTGCACCTGTCTTTTTGCCACAGTTGTTAAGTGACTCTCTGTGATTGTTAAATTAGTACCATGGTTGTGAAGTGAATCTTTGCTTGTCAGAAGGTGATCACATGACCCTGGGACACAGCAATGGTTATAAGTCAGTTCCCAGTGTCTGAATTTTGAAACCGGGAGATTGTGAGTTCTAGTCCTGCTTTAAGCAGGAAAGCTGGCTGGGTGACTGGGTCAATCGCCAGGAGATTGTGAATCCTAATTCTGCCTTAGGTAGGAAAGCCAGCTAGGTGACTTTGGGCCATTCACTAGGAGACTGTGAGTTCTAGTCCTGCCTTAAGCAGGAAAGCCAGCTGGGTGACTTTGGGACAGTCACAATGAGATTATGAATTCTAGTCCTGCCTTAGGTATGAAAACTGGGTGAATTTGAGCCAATCCCTCTCTCTCAATTTTTAACCTACCACACTATGTTGTGGTGTGGAAAATGGGAAGAAGAGTATTAGGTAAGTTCACCACATTGAGTTATTTGTAAAAACCCCATAAAGATGGGATTCAAAAATGCAAGCAAATGTAGTATATGATGGGCAATTTGAGTGAAAGGGCAGATGGATTTATAGAAAGCAGAAGGTCGTCAGGTGCCGTTTCCCATCTCTGCCGTTTCGTCTTGAAGATAAAGACTCTTTTACCTTTGATAGCGGTTGACTGAAACGGCGATGGGCCTTTTCGTTAGCACTGAGTCACCTAGAAAGGGATGCATCTTGCTAACAAAGTCTCCTTGGATTGTTTTTAGGGTTCTTCCGAGGCAACCCTGAGCAAGTCAAAGAATATCAGAACCTTCTGGATCCTTTACTACAACAATCAGTGGAAGGTATTCTCCATGGAGAACTCTGGATCAGGAGTCCTCAAGCATGTTTCTAGTCAATGTAGTAAATGCCAGACCAACTGCTAGAAAAAAGACTCCAGTACTTTGGAAGAACTCCACTCCAGGCTAAATATGATGTCACATTCATTTCCCCCCCCCCTCAAATGTGGATCAGGAAAAACGGTCTGGTGAATGAAATATCAATTAGTTAAACATTCGGTTGCTCAAGAGCCATGAGCCACCTTCGTCTTTTGTTGTGTACAACTACATTGTGCGTGAGACCAAACCATCCTGAAGGAGAAGATATTGTAGAATGGGTAAATTGAGTAATGTGACGTGGATCCATAGTATCTGGTCATGGCCAAGAAAGTAACATTTCTTGATCCTCTAGAACCATGTTTTTTAATCTTGATGACATTAAGATGGGTGGACTTCAACTCCCAGGCTGGCTGGGGAATTCTGGGAGTTGAAGTCCACCCATCTTACAGTTGCCAAAGTTGACAAACACTGATCTAGACTTCTAGTTGAAGTCCACCCATCTTACAGTTGCCAAAGTTGACAAACACTGATCTAGACTTCTAGTTGAAGTCCACCCATCTTACAGTTGCCAAAGTTGACAAACACTGATCTAGAAGTTGACAAACACTGATCTAGTACACTTGGTCCTGGGATGGTAAGTTGGGTCTTAATCATGACACTTAATAGGTCTTGCAAGATGCAAGTTTACGTAGGTAAGAAGCCTTGAGGATACCTCACTTTTCTCAAGGGAAATTTGTGGTTCTGAAGAGAGCTCTGAGTAAATTTCTTTAAAAAATCCCATTTCAATTATGTTTATGATCTCATTGCTTCCCCCCCCATATCAATACAATAAAGGCATTCCGTTTGAAAATACTACAAAGGAAAGTACACTGAGATGTTGAGTATCTCTTATGAAGTATCTCTTATAAAAACGATCCTTTTGTTCTGAATCTGCCAACTCTTCTCCAGTCATGGTTTGCCTTGTGTGCTTTTTGTTTTAGCTGAATCTGGCTAATTAAAACAACCACAGTGAATTATTTTAGCACTTACTCTCTGTTTCCCACCTTTTAACACCCTTCCAGAAAGCGAGTAGGATGCTTTCCTTTACAATGTTTCACAGTAGCCTATCCTTTCCATTTTAAATCCTGGCCAATGTCCCACTGTGTAATTCAATTGTAACCTTTTTTTAAAAATTGCTTTAAATTGCCATTTGCATGAAATAATATATAATTTAATTAAATGTGCATACACTATGCACCGTGTCTTTAATAAACATTTCAAAACACATCTTCTTGACTTTAAGCCATTATTCTTCTTGTTGTGCCATATCCGTTATCGGACGTTGGCGATCATGTTGGCGATCCTGTTTTTATCAGCAGCCGCATGAAAAAGTGCTGCTGAGTTTTGTCCAAACCAGTCCCTGAGATTTTGAACCCATGATGTTCTTCTTCTGCCTGGACCTCGCTTGCCTTCGATCTTTCCCTGGAGGATTAAATGGAGTATGCCGTATTTTTCTGGGTGTCGCATCACATGTCCGAAATATTCTAAGCCATTACCAATACAAATGACCTGTAACTCAAACACCTATATATTTTCGGACATAGGTATATGTGATGATGTTAAAAACTCAAGAGTATTGAGGGTTTGGGTTTAAAGCACCATATTGAAGAATACAGGTGAAGTTTCTCTATCTCATTCTTAAGCTCTCTTTCATTATGGCTTTTCATTTCACTTAGAGCAGTTGTAAATATTTCCGATCCGTAGCACCTGCTTAACAGTGGTGCCTCTAAAAAAAAAAAAGCACAGCCTTTTCCATCTGTCAAAAATTGCCTTTTTCCCCCCCTCCTTCTAGAACCAGTTTATAGGCATTGCACCTGTTCAGTCAAGGTGTAAATCGAGATGGCGGTTTGTATCAACTTTAGTGAGCTGCAGCACAGAAGGATTATTAGTGGCGGCGTTATTTCTTTCACTGTGCTTTTTTTTTTGGGTGGGGGGAACTTATTTTGTCAAACGTGTATTTCTTTATCCTTCACCTTTTTTTTTTTTTAGAACTGCCCATGTCCTTCCATTTGTTCCTCTTTAACTAGTCTGTTTAAACATTTGCAGGCTTTCCGGTTGTACCCAAATATTACCACGTGCCAGCTGATTTTGTTGAACTGGAAAAGAAAAATCCCGGCAGCCAGAAAAGGTTTCCTAGTAACCACGGACGGGATGGCAAGTTTTTTCTGTTGGGACAGTCCCTCTATATTATTGCCAAACTTCTCGGTAAGTAGGCAGACCTACCAAAGAATCAGAATGTCCTCCTAGTTGAATAAGATTCTCCTGCACCTGACTTCCTGAGTTTTAGAAGCTGCATGAGAAGGTTCCTGGATCATTAAACGACCTTTTAGCAATGGCAAATAGCATTTATATACCAGTTCACAGTGCTTTACAGCCCTCTCTAAGCGGTTTACGGAGTCCGCATATTGCCCTCCAACAATCTGGGTCCTCCTTTTACTGACCTCGGAAGGGTGGAAGGCTGAGTCAACTTTGAGCTGGTCGGGATCGAACTCCTGGCAGTGAGCAGTGAGTTAGCCTGCAATATTGCATTCTAACCTCTGTGGCCCCATGGCGTAGTGCACTATCACGCCGCTGTTGAACCTATATCACACACAGTTTCCTAGAATTGCTAAACCGTAGCTTATTAACTTGAGAGCGAACTTCTTCAGACTTAAGAATTGTAAGAACAATGCTGTTCGTTTGGGCCAAGGATCCATTAGTTCATCTTCCATCTTACCAACCAGATATTCTTTGGGAAGCTCACTACTTCCCAAATAGAGTTCATCTCCCATGTTGCTCTGCAGCAGTTTGCAATTAAGATGCGCCTACGATTCAGAAATATTCAGCCTATCTCCGTCAAGACTGGTGGCCTTTGACAGATGCATTCTCTGTAGCCTGCTTTGTCTGGCTTTGAACGTTGACAGTATCTCTTGTTTCTATTACATTCAAAGAGAAAACTGACACTGGGGGAAAAAAAAAATTCAAGCTGTTGATGTTGAAGTTTGAAGCACAATGAAAGGGTGAGGGAAGAGCGTATGGGCACATGGCTTATCATAGTGAGTCTGTTCAAGATCATTGTCTCTCAGTGCAGTGTTAGATTTCAAGAGGGCTTGGAAAAATACGTGCTGGAAATGTCTCTCAGGATAAATTCTCCATGCTGTTTGTTCGAATTCTGGGATTGAAGCTGGCTTCCTGATTCCCCTCTGGGTGCGCAACGTGTTCTGGCAAAACTGGGCTCAGATGCCTTCAGTGATCTAAGGACCAACCACCACATTTCATTATCACTCTGGTTCGTTAATCAGATGCTGATCTCGGTTTCTTGCGGTATTTCAGAGTAATAAATTGCGTAGTGTTGACAACTGCTTTTAATTATCCGTTGACAAATAACTGATGCTGGTGGTCTTGCTTTCAGTTGATGGTTTAGTAAGCATTAAAGATATCGACCCAGTGAAGCGTTTCATTCCCCCGCAAGATCAACGGAATGTTAGCATGCGATACTCAAATCAGGTACGTGTGTCTTCATTTAAGTTGGCGATTTCTACTGATGTATGAAAAAAAGTCCATTACTGTTGAGCAAATTGCTGATCCGTAACATATTGGGGGGGGGGAATAATTTTGGATTAGCCCATGATGAGGAGCATAGAATAAATTGCTTATATAATAACTATTTGCAAAGTTTGCTATACTTTTCAAAGTTGGAATAGACCGTCTGGATAATATTTTTTAAATTGTGTACCCCAATTTTTACAAGCCAGCAGAACCAGTTAGCTAATTTGAACAGTTGGTTACAAAACACGACTGAGTTGGTTTACTAACGTTATATCAATGTCCACCCAGGCTGGGTCTAGTAGTTATAAAATAACTGTTGGAGCTGAAATAGGTGCTGGGCAAATAGGTCAGGCCTTAAAATTATGATTATCAAGCATCCAGGAGCCTGTCCTATAATTTATTCAGTTTTGTTTTCTTTCAAAAAATACCAGCCTGGACAAAACATATAAAAAGAACTGCATATGTGAGATGCATTGGTGAGTTTATTTTTTCCATAGAGACCCCATGCTTGTGGTTTGGTTGTTAAATTTACCGACTCTCCCTCTACATTCTTTTTAAGACTACAATTCAGATATCTTAAACTACAGGTAATCCTTGATTTAACAACCATTTGTTTAGTAACTGTCCGAAGTTACAGTGGCAATGAAAAAAGTTAATAGGCTTGAGGTTGGTTCCTGGAAAGGTTCTACAGTAGCAGGTTGAAACAAGTGATACACAGCTCACAAAATTTGTGAGATTATGGTAGACTCTGTGGATCACCTCATATTTTTTAGGACTGCAGAAGAATCGATTTAACGTACCTAACACATTTAATTTTAAGCAGCCGTGACTGTATCTTACCTTAATTTCTTCTTCACAACTCTTACCTTCTATTTGTTTTCAGTTCAATAAATCAAGTTATTTTGTTGGATTTTTGGAATTTACTGGCATTCCATTAGTATTGGTTTTAATTCATTTTAACGGTAACTGCAAAACCATTATCTGGATTGAACCCAGTTAACGGGTTTCTCATCCACCTTGGTTGTAAATCTTTGTTCTCCAGACATTTATTCCCTTATTCAGGAATTGGCTTTCTCAGCAGGAGGCTCACAAGACATGACTCAGTTAGATTTGTCCTTTGATTTCAGATAAGAATAAAACACATGAAAGTATTACCCACTGTGCGATGCAAAAGTCAAAGCTTTTCCAAGTTAATGAATACTTGGCCATTACTTTGATGGCCCAGGAAATATAGGAGAAAGTCAGGCAGAGCTGTGGGTGGCGTCAAGGGAGGAATCAGCCTGTACTCATTACATTCCCACATGCATTCTAAGTCCAACCCCTCTTGAATTCCATTAACTCTTATCTAGTGCCAATTTACGGCCGACTGTTAGTTGACTTGTTTTTTGTGGCTAGGCATGAGCAGTAAATCAGTTTAACTGGAACTTAACGTTTGTCCTGATTCTTTGCACCTGACAGGATCTGAGATGTACAGTAGATCAGACCAAGAAATCAACTCCCCATTAAAATGAGAACTACTTTTATTAAAACTGGCTATCGTCACCGAAGGTTGCAAGTCTAATTATGCTTTGCTTCCTGCCTCTCTTATACTCATGTGAATTAGGGGGTGTCTGAGACATTTATGCATACGTCCTTTATTGTTTGGGCTTAAGGAATATTTTCCTTCTTACAGCTTTGGTAAGAGATCTCCCATTTTTCTTCTCGAGGCCATCCTCTTTACAGCACCTGAATTGAATTAATGTAATGGTTCTCTCTAACCTGGGATATGCTGGCCTCTCTCTCTCTCTCTATATATATATATATATATTGAGAAAAATAGTCAAACACCGGGATAAATATAAAAACAACTGTTTAATAAACTAATAACTGTTTGATAAACTTAGCTTTCGTTGGCTAACTGCCGACGTCGTCAGAGTCGAATGCCGGAGGTTCAAAAGCCTGCTTATAAGACCGGCAGTTTGTGCACTCTGCTCATAGAACATGTTACCGGTCTACCCGCCCCAGTTGACCATATTGCTTCTAATAGTTTCACATCCATCTTTATACTCGTAAGCTCGGGGATCATCACCTCTCTTGTTGTCGTTCTCTCTTTGCCTGCTTTGGATGTATCTGGGTACACGTTGCTATAGGATGGTCCCCCATTGCCTCCTGTCCTGTATAATATACAGGCCTCCTGTCCTGTATTATATACAGGCCTCCTGTCCTGTATTATATACAGGCCTCCTGTCCTGTATATAATACTAGATAGCTTCGTAAAAGCCAATCAGTCAGCCAAAATGGAAGTTTCTTTTAAAAGACAATTTCATTCATTAACGAAGCTCGTGTAGTTCTCATTAGTAATAAAACAATTTAATCAAACTTGAGATTTGGGATAGAAGCTATTTTCTACAAAATGGCCCTTTTTCTAAAAACCTATCATGAAACCAGATCTATGGAAGGGCTATTATTCTTTTTCCCATAACTGGAATTCAAGCATGAATGACTCCATATGAAAAAGCGCTATCTGCATTTAAAACGGTTCTTTCCCTGCAACGGGGAAATGATAACGTGTGTGGGGTAATTCCCCTGAATTGTTTTTCTTATGAATATCCCATTTCCAACTGAAGTGGACAAGTACTTCATAAAAGGGCTTTGTATTCGAGTTCTAAACATTCTCTGGTATAAACAGGAACAGATTGTAGCAGTGCTCTGCAGCTGTCTACAGATGTTGATTCTTTTTCTTCCTGTCATAAAATATCTCCATTCCAGCATTTTTTTCTCAGTCAAACAAATAAACAAAAACAGGACCACAGACCCAATAAACGAATCATAAAAGTTTTCTCCCCCCCCCAGTCCTTTTTTCATCCTTATGTTAAAAGCTAATTTGCATTTAACCTTGCTGAAATCAATTCTATTTGATGCTTCAAAAGATTCATCAGGCTAAATCAAGCATTAGTGGAGCCAGGATGTTTATTTATCTTTTGGAATTGAGACATCCCTCCATGTCTTGCTTTACTCATTTAAAACAACCCTTTCCAAACTTCTTAATGTGTTACATTGTGCTTCAATTTTTTCCTATTGTGCTTCAAAAATCCTGCCAGGAACTCAGTCAACAGGCTGCTATGAAACCATTAGAAGTTCAGATCAAAGGGGTGGAGGATATTGTGATGGCAAATGTCCATTGATCTTGATCCTGACTAGATCAAAAACCCCGTAAAGAGTGGGGGACTTGCATAACTCCTCTTACTTTGAAGCTTATTGAAATCTAAGCCTCACACCAAGTTCTAACAATAGTTCTGTTGTTCTACTCTACTCTAGAACAGTGGTGATCCTGCATCACATCCACACCAACTCTTTGTCACAAATGCCTAATTTGCAATAAATGGAACTGCTTCCTAAATTCATAATAGGATTGTAAATACTTAAAAACTTGGAATAATAAGTAAGCATTAGTTAGAGAGCACTGATTGTTTTCCAAGTTTTTTCTCAAACAAAAGCAATCTATGTTACATTTGTATAGCAGAATTCACCAATCTGGGCACGGTCTAGATGCCTAGACATCTTATCCTAGAATCCTTCCACCAGAGTAGCCATTATTTTTTTTATTTTTTAAATTTTTTTACTGAAAAGCAAAAAATTAAAAACATTGAACATGGTAGCACAAATTTGACATATATCTCATTTCACTATTACCATAAATTACTAATGAGAAAAACCTATACAATAACATCACTCTAATCACAATCTTGAATTATCTCAGTACAATAACTTCCCTGCTTTTCAACCATTATTGAGGTTTATAATAGTTGAAGCCCACATATCTAGAAAGTGCTTGGATTTTGCAAGGGTGCATCGAACAAACACAATGTAGTGTATATAGTTTTATTTTGTACCAATATCACACTGTTTGAAGTTGCCCAGTTAAAAACCTTACAGCTAAAAGTATACTTGATGCTCTGCTGGTGCCTTAAGTCAGACCCCCCAAGTTATGATATGTTCGTAGGCAGTGACAATTCCATTGTTTTTTCTGTGGATATACTCAAAAAAAAATTAAAATTTGCTATACTCAAAAAAAATTAAAATATGGAATCTGCCCATAAAACGAATGAAAAGGACATTTTGGGTAAATAAACTCTACATGTGCAGTCATGTAGGCTGTCTGCTTCATAGAACATCTGCTACGCATCCACATTATATACCACTGCTGAGAGATAACCAGTAGCATTACGTTCATGGATTAGTAGAAAATGCTTTTTAGTAAATGATGCACAAGTCTAATAAATCAAAGGCTGGTGGTTTCTTGTCCTTCCTGCTTCACTACAAAAGAGTTAAACAAAAGGGAAGAATCTGTTCCTGCCATTTCAATAGTGCATGATTCAAAAAATTATTGACATCGCAGCTCCCCAGGTGGCATTTAGATTTATGTGTGTTGCTTCCCTGATGTTCCTTTCTCCTGTTTGCATAACCAAATGGATTAACAGGCAATAAAGAATGAAGGAAAGCCGCAACTCAGCCGGAAAATGCCAGTCGTATTTAATGAACGGTTATTGTTCACATTGGCTTTGCGTTATGTGGCAGGTAACAATCAAATAGCGAATCCCCATAAAAAAGATTTCTTTTTCTTCTTCTGGTTTTAGGGTCCCTTGGAAAATGACCTCGTGGTCCATGTCTCATTGATGGCTGAAAGCCAGCGGTAAGTCATTCAGATCTCCAATAAACCTCTTTGATTGGTTTTCAAGGTGCTAGTTAGTGATTCTGGTACTTAAGATGGAGATGCCATCGTCTCCAGATCCTTTGTAGGTGAAATCTTGCAGAGTTTCTCCATCCCTCCTATGACAACATCCTACAGTCAAGAGGCAGAGTGAAACTGTTGGATTTTGATGGGTCAGGCTGGAAATTAAAATGAGGAGCTTGACATTTTCCTTTTTTTATTATTTAACTCAATGGGCTTCAAGGTTCAGCCCAAACCTCTAGTGAAGTCCCAAGACTCCTGTTCCAGAACTGATCTCAAGAATGGTGGATTGGGAAGAATTCTTGGTTCAGATCTGAATTTTGTCACCAGCCATATTCAGGTTTCCGGTTTAGCTCAGGCAGGTTCAAGAGTTATAGGACAGAGACATTGTGTTAGACTGTCACTGTGTTTCTGTCTTAGCATGTTGCATAAGCATGTGAACACAGGCAGATCTTTCCAAGACCTTTTGGAGATATCTGGACCTACATGGTAATTCTAGTTTTGAAACTCTCAAAGCAGTAATAAAGATTATTACACCCAACCTGGCTTTGATTGCATAAAAACCTGGATTTCTTTCAAATATGGTCTACTGAAAGCAGATTCCAGTTTTGTCACACTAATGTTCCTTTTGTAATGTTTTCATTGAAAACAACAACAGCTTGCAGGTGTTTCTGAACACATATGGAATCCAAACACAAACACCGCAACAAGTTGAACCCATCCAGATTTGGCCTCAACAAGAACTTGTGAAGGTAAGTTATTACTTTAGCATTTTTTTTTAAAAAAATTATTTTCATTGTCTTTTTAAAACTAGTGTTTCCTAGGCTATGATAAATTGCTTTGATTTTGGTGCTAATTATGTCAAATTAAAAAACTATGTACTGTATGTACAGATACATACACACACAAACAGACACACACCTATCAATAAACGCAGGTTTTATTAAAAAGGAACACCCTAGAAATAGCTAGAAATGAATCGTAAGGAAATGAAGTAAATGATACACTTGTTTTTATAGAGAGAAAATCTCTTCTAATATTGTTTCGTTCTAGCGCTTAGAATAGCAAATGTTTCCAGTCCAAACACATCTCATTTGTAAACAAGGTCCAATTCAAATTTTGTTGAGCAAATATGTTTAACTTATTCGTGCTGATATTCTGAGATTACTCAGTGAATAAAATTGTCACAGGGAAAATATGTTTCTGAAATAACGTGCATCTCAAGATTAGAAGCCGGGAGACTTTGAGTTCTCATCCCACCTGAGGCACTAAGTTAGCTGGGTGACCTTGGGCCAGTCACTCTTACGTAGCCCTTGGAAGAAGGCAATGGCAAACCGTTTCTGAAAAATTTTGCCAAGAAAACTGCAGGGACTTATCCAGGCAGTCTCCGAGAATGGAAGGGGCCTTGGAGGTAACCTAGTCCAACCCCCTGCTCAGGCAGGAAACCTTATACCATTTCGGGCAAATGGCTGTCCAGTCTCTTCTTAAAAACTTCCAGTGTTGGAGCATTCATCGCTTCTGGAGGCAGGTTGTTCCACTGGTTAATTGTTCTCACTGTCAGGAAGTTTCTCCTTAGTTCTAGGTTGCTTCTCTCCTTGGTTAGTTTCCATCCGTTGCTTCTTGTCCTGCCTTCAGGCGCCTTGGAAAATAGCTTGACTCCCTCTTCTTTGGGGCAGCCCCTGAGATATTGGAACACTGCTATCCTGTCCCCCCTCGTCCTTCTCTTCATTAAACTAGACATCCCCAATTCCAGCAGCCGTTCCTCATATGCTTTAGCCTCCAGTCCCCTAATCATCTTTGTTGCTCTTCTCTGTACTCTTTCTAGAGTCTCAGCATCTTTTTTACATCGCAGTGACGATGTCATATTTTATTTTAACCCCGTGTGTATGTGAGTGAGTGAGTGAGTGAGTGAGTGAGAGAGAGAGAGAGAGAGAGAGAGAGAGAGAGAGAGAGAGAGAGAGAGAGAGGAAATCTGGTTTATATGTGAAAATTTTGTTTCTTGCTTTCATTGCATTAAAAAAAAAATCTATTAAAAAATTTAAAGTGCCCAGGAATAAACAAGTCGGCAGTCCTACCTAGTTCCCTGAAAAAAAAAAAGCTTTAAAAATAGAGCATCACCCTTTGCCCCATAAATATTAAATCTATTTATATTTCAATTATGGATCTTCAGTATTTATTTTATTTCAAACACTTACATCCCACCAGGCCTGGCCGGGGCAAGGCATGAATGCATAAGAGGAAGAGAAAGAAGCCTTTCAGATTTCCAGCTTTGAAACAGAACCCCCTGAGATGCCACCACTATTTCTTTGAACCGAACCCTCAAATAAATTGGAATCCCATATAACTGTTTCAGGAAGGGAGTCCTATAAACTCAGCATAGAGCATTGATCACAGCTTATCTCTGGCGTTCTAGGCGTGCCGTAATTGATGAGCAACCGCCAAAGGAAACAGCCCGACCCATAATTCAATAAGTCTTAATAGGATGCAGTTAAATATGGATCTGCTGGCCACAAAACGCAAAGAAAAGATTGGATTTGTACCTATTCCCCCCCATGCAGTTTTTAAGTGGAGTTTCTCTTCGATTTCTGCCCTCTTCTCTTTGCTTTACACGGGCTTGGCTTTCTTTCCAAACCGCTCGAACAATGCCGGAGGGAGGTTGACCTTCACTTCCTGAAAAGGTCACTTTGCTGCAGAATCATTGACCAGCTTCCCTCCTTCGCTCACAAAGCTTTGGCTAGAACTCTTTTTTTAAAAAAAGTTTTTTATTTATAAAACAGTTAAAACAAAGATGGACATAACGTAACATTCCAGTGTATATATTCCTAACAATTTGTTCCTCATCATACATATAATTCTTAATCTCTCTATATACATATTTTTCTATACAATACAGTCTCTAATTTGTTTCTCTATATACTAACATACAGTTTTATATATCTCTACCTTAACACTAACTTAAAACCCGAACAGTTCTCCTTGATTCACACCAACAATAGAATTTGTCCCAGATTTCAAAGTAATCTGACTCTGTCTTGTCCTTCATTTCCATTGTGAGCCTATCCATATCAGCACACCATAGGATTTTATATATATTCTCTTCTTCTGTTGGAATTTCTTTATTCCTCCAGTTTTGTGCATACGCCAATCTAGCAGCCGTGAGAATGTGTAGCATCAAGTAAAGTATCCCTTTGTCGTATTTCTGCGTAGTTATGCCTAGTAGGAAGAGTTCTGGTTTTATCTCTACCTCTATCATTAGTATTTCTTCCAGCCATTTTTTAACCTTGTTCCAAAAGTCACGGGCTTTTGAGCACTCCCACCACATGTGGTAATCTGTCCCTCTTGCCAATTTACATTTCCAGCACGTGGAAGAAATATTTGGACCCAACTCTTTTTTTAAAGAGTTAATCTGTTCACTGAGGCAATCATATGTGCAAGAAGTACGAACTGGTGACTTCTTCTTCTTTTTTTTTTAAGAATGTTCCAGATCATGTCCCTCTCCATCTCACATTCACTTGTTATGTCTTCTCTCAGAGATCCTAAATATTCCGATTTGGCCGGAAGGAGGCTCTGTTCCTTGTTTTTAAATGAATAAATAAGGAATGCTGCTGCCCTTACTGATCTTTCCCAAAGGCACCAACTTCCTCTCTGAACATTGGTTTGCTGTGACATGTTACATTATATTGTCTTTTACAGGCTTACTTCCATCTGGGCGTCAACGAAAAACTGGGACTCTCGGGAAGACCCGATCGACCCATCGGTTGCCTTGGAACATCAAAGGTCACTATTCTGCACAGTTTAGTTAGCCTAAATATTGGAGGTAGTCTAAATCAGAGGTCCCCAACCCCCGGTCTGTGGACCTGCACCAGGCATGCCAGAAACCGGGACACTCAAAACAAGCCAAGCCTCATCCGTGGGATGCAGCTAGTACATGAAACCACGCCCCCTCCGGTCCGCGGAAAAACCTCTCTCCACGGAATTGGTCCCTGGTGTCCAAAAGGTTGGGGACTTCTGGTCTACATTATTCTCCGAGCTTGGCAAGAAATTGGTAGCGAAGCTTTTTGCTCCCTTTTCAGGAATTCGGCCCATTGAGTTTTGCATGGCTTATAACTGAAATTGCACATCTTATCTAAGATTTGTTCATCTGCAAGTTCTTAAGAAGAATCATCTCATTAGTAATTTAGGAGGAAGCTCTCCTAGGTGTTTTCAGTGTAATCCATATAAATAAAAATGTGAATGTTCGTTTGTTCAAAATCTTAAATCTCCGAAAGTTCTTCACCGATTGCGTTGAAATTTTGACACAACGTTGCATTCGAATACGCGCGTGTTTTTATATACCTATATTATATAGATGTCACACCTGTGACAGGTAAAAACATGCTTTTTTTGAAAAACAGCGCCATCTGTTGGACGTAAAAGCAACACACGCTTTTACCAGACTGAGCCACAACAACGCGTGGCCGGGTACAGCTAGTTGAGAATAGAATTTGGACTGTCATAGCCATGCTAGTTTGTGAGGTTCCACTAAACTTTTTAGCTTGGCTTGCTTGAATACCTCCATGGTTAAAAACGCTGTGTCATTGGCTTTAACTATTACATGGAACTTAGAGTTTACTCTCATAAAGATCTGATTGTCCGTGTTTCGTGGATCTGAGATATTGATGGTTTATTTATTCTACAGATTTATCGAATACTGGGGAAAACCGTGGTTTGCTACCCAATCATCTTTGACCTGAGTGATTTCTACATGTCGCAGGATGTTATGATGTTGATTGATGACATTAAGGTATTTTCGGATAAACTCTGATTCTGCTTCGTCTGTTTTCATTTTAAAAGCTTAGACATTTAAATCATAGATTAAGTCTTGTGCTTTGTTATGATCTGGGCACCTAAAAGAGAAAAAAATTGAGAAGACCTTGTACTCAATAAGGAAGGGACACAGTTGCTTTCTCCAGAATCTTTTGCCTGAAGTTGAATTTACTTGCTTAACTTACGTAAAAGCAAACCTCACTAAAAAAAAGAAGCTGGCATACTTTGAGCCGACTTGCATTAGACTGGATTGTATAGCTAATTCCATATATTAGCAACAAAGTGAAAGTTACTGCATTTGGAGCCACAGAAGGACATTTGTGGATTTGGGATGCTTTTTGTGAAAAAAAAAATTCTTTCATTATATAAGATGCTGCACCTTTTCTTAATTTCTTAAGAAGCACAGAAATGGGTCAAAGAAAAGTCCGGAATGAAGCTGATAGATTAAAAAATGCAGTCCACTCTCAAATAACCACAATAAAAAGACCAAAGTATCAAGATTGGCTTTCTTTACAAAATGTTAAATTGAGGATTAATCATGCAGCTGTACAGTAAATGGGGAGGGAGAGAGGGAGGAAAAAGAGAGAGAGGGAGAGAGACTGGAGAAGCCAAGTGCCGCTGAATTGATCAAAACTGCTAAAAATCCACATTTGAACTGGTAAGCTTCAATTTCATAAGTGGAAAAAAATAATCCTGGTGCCCTAGAAGGAAATTACAAAGTTGTTGAAACCCCAAGGAGAGTTTTTGATTTACAGTATATTCAGCATCTGCTGTTTTGTAAAGATTGGGCTGGATAATCTGGGAATACTCTGTGCTGGAGAACAGTGCTCTGTAATTTTATTTTTTTAAATATATTATCCCCCACTCAACCTGGTTTTTCTTTCTTTCTTTCTTTCTTTCTTTCTTTCTTTCTTTCTTTCTTTCTTTCTTTCTTTCTTTCTTTCTTTCTCTCTCTCTCTCTCTCTCTCTCTCTCTCTCTCTCTCTCTCTCTCTCTCTCTCTCTCTCTCTCTCTCTCTCTCTTTCTTTCTTTCTTTCTTCTGAAGCATTTGAATTCCCTCAGTTTCCATGGGCTTTTAAGTGGATTGATTTGGTGGCTTGCTTTTTTTTTTTTTACAAAAACTGGAGAATAAAGAAGTTTTCCAAGACATTCTGTAAATAATTCTTTTCAGATTATCCCTGAAGAAAAAGAACACTCTCTAAAATGTCATTTCAATAAATACTTCTGACATGGCGTCTCCTATGAAATTCATTAATATTTGTGGTCAATAAGGTCTTTTCCACAGAGTTCATTTCCACATTACAAATCATCTTCAGGAATCATCACAGGGGTCTGATTCAGATCTGTTTTAGATTGAAATTGCATTATATATACCAGTGCTTCTCAACCTTGGCACTTCAAGATGTTTGCACTTCAACCCCCAATTCAGTGCATTATATACATTATATATACAAGGGTTAAATTATATGTAATCTCTATATCTCTCTGTCTCTCTCTCTTTGTCTCTCTCTCTCTGTCTTTCTCTTTCAGTATCTATCTATCTATCTATCTATCTATCTATCTATCTATCTATCTATCTATCTATCTATCTATCTATCTATCTATCTATCTATATTAAAACCAATAAATAAGCGTGAGCATCAGGGAGTGCAATAAAATAATTTAATGTTAAAATACCTAAAAATGCCTAGCTTTCGCCGGCATCTGCCGGCATCATCAGGGCCTTACAATGCCGGTCAGTGGGAGAGTTACTTTTATAAATTAGCTAGGATATGCGCACGGCTCTTAGCCCTCGTCATCGGGCCAGACATGGTTGAATATGTTCCAGGCGCCAATTTCCTATTAGTAATCAGTTCTCTCCTGCGCCTCCCACTCGTGCAGACGACATCCGAGGGCTTTTCTTCCTTGGGGCCGGGTGTGGGTATGGGTAGGGTGCCTCCTTTCTTACACACAACTCCCTCCTCTATATTTCTTCTTGGTCTACTCGTATTACCCTCTTGCCTTCCCCCTCCAACCTGTTCAAGGGTGCCTCCTTTCTTACACACAACTCCCTCCTCTATATTTCTTCTATCTATCTATCTATCTATCTATCTATCTATCTATCTATCTATCTATCTATCTATCTATCTATCTATCTATCTATCTATCTATCTATCTATCTATCTATCTATCATCTCCCTCCCTCCCTCCCTCCCTCTCTCTTTCTCTCTCTCTCTCCACCAGATCTAAATTGCATTGTATCTACCAGTGTTCCTCAACCGTGGCCATCTGAAGATATGTGGACTTCATCTCCCAGTATTCCCCAGCCAATCACACATGTATTCTACACACCCATGTATTCTAAATATTGTCTTGTTTTGCTAATGTGATGTTTTTATTGCAATTTACACTATTTCAGTATTCTTTCTCATTGGGGGCGGGGGGCTTTATTTCCCTAGAATGCTTTGCAGTTCATTAAACAATACTGGAAAATGCACGGCCGTCCTTTATTCCTTGTGCTCATTCGAGAGGACAATATAAGGTAAGACGTCGTCCACCGAAACATGCACGTAAGATTCCCAATGCTGGGACATTTGAAAAGTTTGCAATATAAAAACCTTGTTTTATTTTTGTTTTTTTTTTACCTCAGGGGAAGTAGATTCAACCCCATACTAGACATGCTCGCCTCGTTTAAGAACGGTGTGGTCGGTGGCGTGAAGGTTCGCGTTGATAGGCTGCAGGTATAATTGTCTTTTCATTGATGCATGGCATAAAACGTGGCTTATAAGTATTTCAGGTAATCCGCAGGTATGAACGTGTCTTATTTCTGAATGAAATTAATATGTTTTTTTAAACAAATCAGAAGACTTGGGGTGGAAAATTGGAACTTTGATGTTACATATGTTGATGGCAGCGAGATTACTTTATGCACAAAAAATGGAAGGACACTTTGATTCCCACAATGGGCGAATGGTTGCAAAAGTTGATGGAGTTAGCAGAGATGGCTAAATTGACTGCTTTGATAAAAGAAAAAAACACAATTCTTTTTGTTTCTACTTGGAAACTCCTTCTGGGCTTTGTGCTTGAGGTAGAAGAAAAAATAAAGCTTTGATTTTGGGTTTTACTGATCAGATAGATCTGTTGTTCTAGAAATGGCTAGTTTATAGCATGATGTAAAAGTAAAGAGCTGAAGTTTGATGTTACTATTTTATTCTACTGCACCAAAGGGAGTCGGAAGTCAGTGGCTTTTTTTTTTCTTTTTCCCTTCTTTTCTACACTTTTTCCTTCCCTTTTCCCTCCCCTATTTTTCCTATTATTTGCTTTTGTATTTTCGTATTTTATATTATAAACCAGGGGTGTCAAACTCAATTTCATTGAGGGCCGCATCAGCATTGCGGTTGCCCTTAGGGGGCCGGGTGGGTGTGGCCAGGGTGGGTGCAGCCTACTGGGTGGGCGTGGATGGAGTGGATGTGGCCTACTGGATGGGTATGGCCAGCTCTACATCGTTCATGTCAAGGGTGCCTGTGGGGGCCTGGGCAGGAGTGGGGCAGATCTGAGGGTCTTTGGCAAAAGGGGGTGGGACCAGGGCAAGTGCCAAGGCATGGTCCACTGGAGGAGTCTCACTGTTCCTCTCAAGCCATGCAGGGGGGGGCTTATGGAGCTAAAACTGAATGCGTTTCAGCATAAATGGCCACCACAAAATTGTACATTGGCTCCCAGCTGGCCTGGGCCAGGGCCAAGGCAGAGGAGGCCATTCCCTCACTGTTTCCAGGATGGCTTCGTGGGCCACATGAAACCACTTCACGGGCCGCATCCATGTTTGACATGTCTGTTATAAACTAATAAAAAAAGAAAATTCTAAAATAATAATAATAATCATCGAAAAATCGGGTCACCTGTGAACTCGCCCAGTTATGCTGCATTCATTAAACCATGGTTAGCTGGTTTAATGCAATGTATTAAACATACATAAAACTTCTTTATGTGTGTGAATGGTTCCATGCAATGTATGAATCCAGTCCTTGTCTTCAAAATCCTGCTGGATCAATTCCAAAACTTCTTATTCCTTGCCAGTTTTAGGGGTTCAGTTCCATGCAACGAGGAGCAGATTGTCAGTGATGACAACTGATAGAATGCAGCTTCTGTTTGGAAAATGTTTGGTTCACCAGTGTTGTGTTTCTTTCTTGTTTTTAAAAGTGTATCTTAAGCCCTTAATAAAAAATGGTTGCCAGAAGCTTTAGCATCTAGATAGACTGCTGGAGCCATTCTGGTATTTTCAACCTGACCTATATGCAATTATTTCTCAGATTTAAATAATGCAACATTTTCTTTTGTTAAGGCTTGAGCATTAATTTCCTAAATTACTCCACTGTTGTATTCTTGGATATCGTCCATTTCATTATAGAAAGAGGAAAAATTGAAACAGTGAGATTATGATATGCTAATAATGCATTATCTATTAGAGGGAATATATGTTCATGTTCATAATTTACTTGCAGTTTCTGAATATGTATGCAGAGAGTTAGGCTTTTAGACATTAATTCATGGAAGAGTTATATAATTTTGCATAAAAATACTTTCCATTGTGGTCGTAAAACTACAGTTTCCAGGCTTGGCTAGAATATTTTTCCCATTTATGGGTCATAATACACTTATTACAATTTGTGCTCAGATATACAAGATAAACGGGGAATATAAAGATCAGGATAAAACATGTAAATCAAATTATGACAGCGAGGCAGTTGTTCCCATTGTGGCTGCGTAGATTTCTTGATATATTTTGCTATATAAATGAAAAGTTACTCTAACCTTGTCGCTATTAGTTTTTCCTCACCAGTGTGAGACCCTTTTTCGTGGAAAAGCTTAACATTGATTCAGCGTAATCTGTTTTCCCCTCAGAGATATATTTGAATATTCAGAGGATTAATAGCAGATAATATGTAAACCTGATAAAATATTAATAAGAAAAAGTGCAACTTTGGTTCTCCAGCAAAGCATAAAATATTTGGGTAGGAAATGGAATTGGACGGTTGGGGGGGAAAGACAGAAACCTAATCCTTCTTTCTCCCTCTGCATTAAAAATCCTGAAAAAAGGGCTGGAAACGTACTAGAAACAGTTGCTTAGAATAATAAATAAACAAGAAAACTATTTTTCTTGCCTTATCTGGAAGCTAATCTTACACGGTAATGTTTTTCCACAGCCAGCCTTGTTTTGTGCAAGAAATATTATCTTTATGGGATCACATATACACTCCTCCCTCCCTCTATTTGTCTCTCTCTAGTACCTGGCTGACTATTTCATCCATCCATCCATCCATCCATCCATCCATCCATCCATCCATCCATCCATCCACAGTTGTGTTTTTAAAAGCAGTTTGCAGTGCTATGCTTTATTACAGCAAACTCTGGATTTCTCATATTTCTCCTAACTTTTGTTTTTGTCTTCCATTTCTCTTCTCTATTCTATTTCAGACATTAATCTCTGGAGCAGTGGTCGAACAATTGGATTTCTTAAGAATCAGCGACACAGAGGAGTACGTATACCTGAAATTATATTAAAACAATAGCTTCATGCATCTGCGATGGGCTTCCTAGATCATTTTTCTTAGTTCAGCGTCATGTTAGAGAGGGGGATCCTGAAAGCATCCGTTAGATCAGGGGTGTCAAACTCAATCTCATTGAAGGCCGCATCAGCATTGCGGTTGCCCTTGGGGGGCTGGGTGGGTGTGGCCAGGGTGGGTGTGGCCTACTGGGTGGCCATGGATGGAGTGGGTGTGGCCTACTGGGTGGGCCTGGCCAGCTCTACATCGTTTGCGTCAAGGGTGCCTGTGGGGGCCTGGGCAGGAGTGGGACAAATCTGAGGGTCTCTGGCAGAAGGGGGTGGGACCAGGGCAAGCGCCAAGGCATGGTCCATTTCTTCATTCCTCACAAAGGGTGACACCTCCCCAGCATGCACCCGGGGGTGGGGCCGATGCGGCAGGACCTGGTTCCTCGCTGGTTCCAGACGGCCTTCTGGAGCTAAGACTGAATGCGTTTCAGCATAGATGGCTACCACAAAATTGTACATTGGCTCCCGGCCGGCCTGGGCCAGGGCCAAGGCAGCGGGGGCCGTTCCCTCACTGTTTCCAGGATGGCTTCGCGGGCCACATGAAACCACGTCGCGGGCCACATCCGGCCCCCGGGCCTTGGTTTTGACATGTCTGCGTTAGGTTTTTTTTTTCAGGCTTCAAAATTTCTTTCCGCAGGCCTCCAGAATTTAAGAGTTTTGAAGAACTGGAGCTTCCAAAACATTCAAAAGTCAAGAGGCAAACCAGCACACCAAACGCCACTGAGTTAGAACAGCAGCCAGATATTAATCATAACGACTGGAAAAACAAGCCCATTCACGAGATACTTCAGAAACTGAATGTGAGTTTCTAAATGCTTGATCTATGGTATCTAGGGAAGAAATGCATCCCAGCCATGAATCATTTCCAGACATCACCCTTTTGTCTTTTTTTAAAAAACTGGCAAAATGTACCAAAGCGTGGGCATCTGGGAAAGGAGGCAAATGTGTTTTAATATTGCAACACACTTACCTGTGTTAGGTATCAGGACACAAGTACATCATGGCAGCATTTGCACAATGATAGTGTTGCACGTTCCATAATGTTTGGGAGAACCACACGTGTCTCTGCTAACCTTTTTCCATTTGTTGATTGTTCCTGACAGGACTGCAGCTGCATCGCCAGCCAGATAATCCTGTTGAGCATTTTGCTCAAGAGGGAAGGCCCAAATTTTCTCACCAAGGAAGGTAGGGTGATGGGACCTCTTTTGCTTATCTCTTAACGGAACATGAACAGCGCACAAGCAGCGCACAAGGGCCGTTGCTCTCTTGCTCTCCATTTTAAAAACACCGAGGGTGCGTGCCAGAGAACGGAAGGAACCGGTTCCCGCAGTAACTCTTTGAAATCCAGATAGTCCTCGACTTAACGACCCCAAGGGGGGATGGGAATTTCCTTCGCTAGCAGGTGCTGCTTGTTCAGCAAGTCTCACTCAATCTTACAACCCCCTTTGCCATGGTCTTTAAGTGAATCCCAGGGTTGTTAAGCAAATCCTGCTTCCCCCAACTGAATTTACATGCCAGAAGCTGGCTGGGAAGGTTGGAGATGGCAGTCACATGACCCTGAGATGCTGCAACTGTCAAAAATATACACCCCTTGCCAGGGGCCCAAATCACGATCACGTGACCGTGTGGATTCTGCGAGAGGTTAGGGTTAGGGATTCTGCAAGAGTTGTAAATGTGAAACTGGTCCTAACTCCCTTTTTTCAGGACCCTTGTAACTTCAAACAGTCGCTCAATGAACAGTCATAAGTCAAGGACCACCTGTAGCTTGTGTGCTATTGATGGCCTGCCTACAGTTCCATATAATAATAATGATAATAGCAACAATAATGATGATGATGATGATGATAATAATAATAATAAAGTTGAAAGGGACCTTGGAAGTCATCTAGTCCAACCCCCTGCTCAGGCAGGAAACCCTATACCATTTCAGACAAATGGCTGTCCAGTCTCTTCTTAAAAACTTCCAGTGATGGAGCATTCACAGCTTCTGGAGGCAAGTCGTTCCACTGGTTAATTGTTCTAACTGTCAGGAAATTTCTTCTTAGTTCTAGGTTGCTTCTCTCCTTGATTAGTTTCTTCTTATCCCGTTGCTTCTTGTCCTGCCTTCAGGCGCTTTGGAGAATAGCTTGACTCCCTCTTATTTATGGCAGCACACCAATATAAACCATTGGTTTGTCTTGTATCTTACTTACCTGTTAACATTAAGCGTTGCAGCACACCTATTGCAGAAAACAGTGATTTAATAGAGTAGGGTAATATTCCCATTTGGTTTGTTACAGCCCCATCCATTTAAAAAATACGTCCCTTGGAATTTTTTAAATGTTCAAGGGCTTCATTTTAAAAAACCATCCTCAATTTGCTAATGAAAGCGTAAATCCTTATACCGCCAAAAACAGCCTTATCAAAACAGGCACCTTGCTCCATTCGTGTATTCCATTTACTTTGCTTTATTCGTACTTCAAAGCCTTGTTTGTGTATTCTAATTTGGGAACAACGGCTTCCCCACATTGTAGTGCTATAAGAAGGACTTGTTTTGTCGTTGTTCTGAGCATTACGTAATAAATAATGAATCTCTACAGAAGGATTAGAGCCAAATTTGTGTGCTGGGATTCATAGCGTTTCAATAATTCTTCACAGCTGTTTGCTCCTGTTTGGGGCTAATCTACCAAGTTCCAGCAAAGTCACTCTCGTGGCCCAGTTTTTGTTGTTGTTGCTGTTGTTGTTTTTAAAAAAAGCAATACAAAGAAGAGCTTAGGAGAACCCAGCTAGCACATAAGCACAAAGCAGCCACACGACAACATTATTTGAAACCCCGGTATACATTTTAATGCTGGAATGGTAGTTTTTCAGCTGGAATCAAATTATGTAAGTGCAGGCTAGTTTATATGCTGTCAGGGTAGCGCTGCAGGTTACAATTGCTGAAGAAAAAAAACAGGGTACAACTGTTGATTTCTGCCAGAAACCTGAAGTGTTGAAATAAAATATCTATATCTGCTTAAATATTTGCATAAACCTGTGTGGGAAAGTAATGCTCGTTTTCTGTTTCTCACAGCAGGAATAGTTGGTAATGTTGCCATTAACCTTTGCAATAAGATAAGCTGATAACGCAGAATCTCCTAAACACACAGCTGCAGCAAAATCATACTGTTTCCTTCTGTTTTTTTGTCTTTTTCCCTTTTATGTACAAATTAGGTACCGTCTCTGATCAAATCGAAAGAATCTACCGAAAAGCTGGCAGCAAAAAGCTCTGGTTTGTATACATTACTTTCCAGTTTCATGTTAGGTTTTTCAGCTGCAGTTCTGTGCTGATTTTTGGCAGTTTGAGTCGGTATACACCTACTGATTTTGCAAAAAGCCATGTCCCCTGAAATTCAGAATCATATATCTAACTGTGCCACTACTGGCTCTATGAATCAGTGTTTAATTTCTAAAAAGGAAGGAGGGGCCTCTTACCTGCAAACTTTTCATCTGGGGTAAAACCACCTGCATTTACTTATAGATTTGCGAATCTCATCTTCATTAACTACAGAATGGAGTTAGGACTAGAACATAGCCCAGTTAGGACTATGAACATAGCCCATAGTCCAGCCTTAGCAACTTTATGACCTATGGATTCAACCTCCAGCATGGCTGGCTGGGTAATTCTGGGAGTTGAAGTCCACAGGTCTTAAAGTTGCCAAGGTTGGGCAACCTTGATATAGACCCACCAGGCCTTGCTGAGTAGCATCTTTGCTAAGGATTCACTCTCTGAGTGGCAATACAGAGTAAGAGAGCACAAACTGTTGAAACAGGCATTATTTTTATTACACATGTGCTGTGAGGGTGCTATTAAAAATACATGTTAACTGCAACAATGTGGATATTATTCATTTGATGAATTTATCCTATTGCTCTGGAAACTAGTCATCTATCAAATTACATTTACTAAATGTTAAACAGTTACATTATTTTGAAAATCTTTGCTTCCCATCCGGTTAGGTTCTCTTTGATGCCTTGCTTTTCCTATCAGTGGGCCACTTCTACCGTCTGTACAATTGTACAATGAGGTGTATTGAGAAACATAATGTCCATGTAACAATACACTGACCCAATTTTGCCCTTGGGCTTTGATTAGGTTTCTTGGGCGTATCTCCTGCTCTCCTCCTGCAGGTGTATCAGAAACTGTATGTTGCAATCTTTGCGTAACTGTTTTGGTCTCAGGACAGAATGGAACTGACCAAGGTTGTAAGAATGGTTCTGTTGGATTAGTATTCTGTTTACAACAGCCAATCCATTGTTTCTGGGAAAGAAATACTTTCTCTGCTCATTGTGTCAGAGCTCTCCTAGGTTGATGCAAGACCCAAGCAACCAGATCCATACATGTAGAGTTCAAGCAAATTACTTTATTGTATTCTGCCTATAATACAGGAATCTCCCGACTGCTTGCCTTCCCTTGGGAACAGATCCATAAAGTTCCATGGAGTTTAGGGTGGGGGGGGAATCTGTTGCTGTGCAACAATTCAAGACTAATTCCATGCTTTAGCCCTCCTTCCTGCCTGGCTGGGCATTTCCCAGCATCAAATGTTCTACCTGCCTTTAGTGACAACGCCCTTTATTGATGACCATTAATCATGCTGGCTCGGATTGAACCTCCAAACCATCTTGAAGGAGTCAGATTAGGGCGGCCTCTTCTCATCCCTCAAACAGTAAGCGAATAAATAAACTACCGGTGAATCCCGTCGTAGCGGATTCTCTAATTGTACAGCAGTACCTTGGTCCTTGTTGGTAATTCACTCCAGAAGACTCACCAAATGCTAAAACCGACGGGTGGCGAGAAAACCACGTGACCCGCTATTTCGGCCAGAAGAAATAGCAGGTCACGAGGCAGCCAACATCAGCAAGTTCTTCCTTGCATGTTGACTACTGGGAGAAAAATGAGCGCTGGGACAAGATTCCTGCTTCAAAACGTGTCGAATATTGAATTCGGCGAGTTTTGAAGCAATCGAGCGCCGAGGTATGACTATGTACGTGAAGATATATTGCAGGACTCGTTTGGCAAATCCAGAGTCCTCCAATTTCTGGTTCACACTGAGCAGCTCTCGTCCACGGCAGCCAGTCTAAACTAGCGTTCAGAATGCATGGGCTACCAAGAGGATCTTGTTTAGAGTAGGTGTGGAGATCATTGCCCTTTGAACCCCCTCTGTTGTGTATCAACTCCAGGTTGGTGCTTCGCTGCAGCGCGGCATGCATTCAGAAATTTGCTGCCTCTCTAGCTCCCCATATTACAACTTTGGTAGTCCATGGGAAACAGGTAAAGCGCACCCAGGTTTGAAACGGTTCTGCTTGAGATGTGCAGCTCATTTGCATTTTGATGGTATCTGTTCGTGGTGTTTTGCCAAAAAAAGAGAAAGGGGGGGGGTGAAAGAGCTTTGCACTTGATTTTAAAGAGTGTGTGCACCCATTGTCATCAAATTCAAAATCAATTTGGCTGATGGATTTTGTGCTAACTTAGCAGACTATCACACACTCATTCATTTAATTCGGATACATTATTGTGCCGCTTCCAACGTCTGTTGTGTTAGACAGGGTGGAGTGTCCAGTCCTTTGTTTCCTAGAGTAATAGCTGTATATTAAAAACCAGTCACTTTGGAAAGCTTCGACCTGTTTTTAATCCTAGCATTTTATGCGCTCTCCTTTTCTTTAAGCGCATTCACACATACACACCCAAGCTCCGGGAAGGAGAAAAACAATCCTTCCGTTGCCATTTTTGCTGAGATTGGTTATCTGTGCTGGATCTTTTGTATAAAAATAGTGCATTAATTCCTGTAAGGTATATAGATAGCCAGGGAGACAAATAAACAACTTACTGATTCTGGGGAGCAGTGCTATCCTCCAAATTTTGGAGTGTCTTTAGAAGAGGCAGGGAAAACAAAGAATAATTTCTGAATTCCTTTTTTCCCCCCACATTAAACAGCAAAGCTCCTTTCATGCACAAATCCTGATAAATTTGCAAATATAAGAAGGGGTGCGGACAATGTGCATGTAGGATATTCTTTTCTTTTCTGCTCTTTCCTGTTCTGTTCTTTCCTTCTTCCCAATCTTCTCCTTCAGGTGCCCCTCCAAAATGATTATAACCTCGAAGGAAAATGGGATCACGAGGACAGACAAAAAAAGTCCTGCCATTCTCTTAATTATGTTCTTTATTTCAGTCAAGCATTTGCTTCCTGATATCTAAAGTTATGTAGTTCAGCAACAGATGGATGGATACATGAATGGATGGATCTGTCTGCTAGCAGAAGCTCATTTTGTTCATTCTAAGAAGGAGAGATTAACCACCATCATTTAATATGGCCCTGATATTTTAGGCATTTGCACTGATCAAATACTTGTCTAGTCACTTGAAATTTTCATCGTGTGTCGGCTGCCTCTCCAAACTTAGCTTTTCATCCTTATTTATCGGAAAGTAAATTTGTATGTTATGATCTCACTGCCATCTGTGTCCATCATTTAATTTTTGGCGATTGGCTGAAAGAGGCTGTTCAAAAATTATTGACTGCCTAGGAAGAGAGGGATATTGAATGTTTTGTTTTCAGGAATTGTGCCAATGGATGCTAAATAACTTTTGTGAGTTTTTGCCCCTTTCCCGTACAAACAGAAAACCATGGGACTTTTGCTTTTGCAGGGAGTTTCTCAAGAAAATGGAAGTCTTTGATTTCCCAGTCATAAATAAAACAGTACAGTTTGATGGGAAATCTGATTCCAACAATTCAAACATTTCTGTGAGATTTTTTTTTTAAATGCAGATTGCCAGGGAACTCTAAAGTAATAAAATAAAGGCTCCTTACATGATGTCAATCCTGCCTTGATATCAAGAAAGAACAGCATTTTCTTATAATGTGTGTAGTTGAATGAAGGTTATTCCAGTACAAACCTTAGCATCCTTGCTTCTGTAGTGGAACTGAATTGATTTAGCTGCTGCCCCACCATTCTAGACAGAGGTATCTTGGGTCCAAATACCGTACATACAAAGATAAATGTTTAATCGTTGGCCAAAAAACTCTCAGTCAAATTCTTGAATCCATTAAACTAGCCTTTAATTTCCAGCTGGACTGCTTTGTTTTCTACCCTCAGGTCTGTTGTGCGCTTCGCAGCAAGCCTTTTATGTAAGCTAGTGGACAGCCTTGCTCCATCTATTACTAATGTTTTAGTTCAGGGCAAGCAGGTAAGTCTACCTTTTTCAGATTACATTCATCAGGTAAATTTAACACGTAGAATAAAATAGAAAAGGTCCAATCCAGGCAATTGGTGCCCTGTTCAGCCTTGTTATAAGTTTGTAAACCCTTAGACACGGACTTCGCTAAGCGTATCTACAAATGCAGTTGTTTTGGGCAGAGGTTGTCATCTGAAATTTGGTAACCCCTTAAGCGCTTCTAACCAAATTTAGGCAGTGCGTAGCTTTGAGGCCCATGTTGTATTTGACTGAATGGACCACACTGATCAAACTCTATGCTTAGTTCTGGCCAACTAGCATTATCAAGAGCAGTTTTTATAGAGGATTTTTCCATTACAGATATGCAATGCAGTCATTTTTGATAGCCCATTCTGGCCTAGCATGATTTGGCACGTTTTGTCGTCCTTTGCTTTGGCTGTTAGTGTCCTGTCCATCCAGTGTCATCTGTTTGGATCAAAGAACTAGTAATGTGATGCTGCCTGTCCCATCATCGCTATTTAGGAAGTACCGGTAAATTCATTCCCTGTTAACGTTCAGTTCCCTCTGAGAGGTGAAGACCCGCCATCGTGAACAGCAATGATCAGTTAACCCTATCCAAAACTAGACTGGTGAGGGTCACGATTACTTTGAATTAACTTGGAAGATTTGGGACCTACTGAAGCCTTTTCATCTTTCTGAGTGGGACAGATAGCATTATGATTGCCCTGACGTCAAAAGCATGTGAAAAATATACTAGGACGTGTGATTCCTTGCTCATAGTTGGAACTATTGTTGCATTAAAATTTGGAACAGAAAATATTATGAAGTCAGGCACGTAGCCAATAAATACTTGGACGTATAAGCACTTGAATGTGCTCCTGCATCCCTCAGCCTAATCTAAATTGTTACTCTAAAAGCCAACTGTTTTTATTTTCACGCCCTGCTCTTTCCTCCCGTGATCAGAAAGGAACTGAGGATGTATGGGTACACTTTGAGAGGAAGCAACTAAATTTCATTTTTAACGTGTGCCGTTGTGCCCAAAGGAAAAAATGACAATAAATGGTTGTCTAATATAGTTGAAGTTGATGGTTAAGTTAGTCTCCGCTGGTTCAACAGTCTAGAACACGGTTATCAAACTCGCCACGTCACGTGACGTGTCGTGACGTATCACGACTTTTTTCGCATTGCTGGAGCTGGGGTGGGCGCACCCTCCACATGATGCAACTGGCCCGCGGCCGGCAGTTTGACACCCCTGGTCTAGAAGGAGCACTTAAAATCTAGCAGCTCTATGAGCTGTGGAGAACTACTGATGTCCATAAGAAATAACATTTCCCCCTCCAGAGAGGGGACCAGGATAATTTATGTACTATATTATTATGCCTGGCAAGTTTTAATCACAAGAAATAAACAGGAGAGGTCAAAAAATTTTTTTCTGAGCATACACCTCCCAAACCATTACTCTGCCCTTAGGGCCCAAGCTCATTTTTTAAAAAAAGATGCTGCTTTAATAGAAAATAATGGAGACTTGCAAATCTCCATTTACCCATCAGCGCTGATTTTAGTTCACGATTCTATTTACATCCCTTCTATCCAGTCTTGTTGGAAAGCAGGAGATTTAAGTCAAGGAGGTATAATGAATAAGGACTCCCTCATTGCTTCCCTGGTTCAGGTTACACCTCTAATTACTGCTAATATATTCTTTTAGGTGACTCTTGGGGCATTTGGCCAAGAGGAAGAAATTATATCTAATCCCCTGTCTCCAAGCGCAATTAAAGACATCATCTACCACAAGTGCAATTTGCAGGACGAGAGGGAAGCTGTTCTTCAACAGGAACTTGTCATTCATATCGGCTGGATCATCTCCAACTCCCCCGAGTTATTTAATGGCATGCTGAAGATACGTGTGGGGTGAGTAAATCACTCTCTTAACCTGTTTTAAGTTATGTCTGTGAATCCTTTTATCCCACGTGCATAAATTGAGATGCCTGGGCAACAGGTGTCTCCTGAATGCCTCGAGGGAACTTCTAGAGCCTTTCCCAGGTTTTACCGCCAAGTGTTACCGTAAATGTTAATAGGAGACTAGGAGAAAGTTTACTATACGGATAATCATAGTCTGGAGACAAGAGGACTCAGTAGCTAAGAAGCTGAGCTTGTAGTCTGGAAAGCTGACAGCCCAGGTTTGAGACTCAAGTCCCATCTGACGGGGCAAGCTCCTGTTCTAGCAGTTTGAAAGCATGAAAATGCGAGTAGATAAATAGGTATCACTTCCGCAGGAAGGTGACAGCGTATAGTCATGCTGGCCACACGACCACGGAAAATATCTTGGGACAATGCAGGCTCCCTCGACTAAGAAACGGATACGAGCACCGTGTCCTGGAGCTGACAGGTCTCCAAAGATCATGTGTTCTCTGTTTATATCTGCATTCATCTTTTCATCTACGCTAGTTGCCATATTGGTTGCAATTAAAAATGGGATTTTCCATTTCACGCAGAAGCCATGGTTCGCAGCTCATTTAAGGCAAGGCTTCTGCAATATGGGTGCTTTTCCCCTTTGGCTCCAGTAGGAACCACCCAGTTGGGTGATTTGTAGATTTTAGTTTTAATTCTTCAGCTTCTCAGAATCCAAGCTTGGTATATCTGACGGCTATCAGCATGCAAATCAGAGTGATAAGTATGGCTGTTTCAGAGGGCACCCAGCGCATGAGCCCCTCAGTTACAGGTTTGCAAGAGACTCTAAACCAGGGCTTTCCAACCAGTGGTACGGGTACCACTTGTGGTACATTGGCACCTGGCAGGTGGTACGCGACCATCCTAGAAAAGTGGTAGTGGGGGAGGGGAATGAGCTGAACTGGTGGCAGCACTGCACAAGCCTGAGCAAGAGATGGCTGGAGCTGCAGGGCTGTCAGGGCTCAGCGGAAGCGCCAGGATCAGCGCTTCTTCGGGGCTGTCAGGGCTTAGTGGAAGCGCCAGGATCAGTGCCAGGCTCCAGCTGGGCCCAGAAGAAGCACCGATCAGCAGGAATGTTGCAGCATCTCCAGGGTCCTGTGATTTACATTCAGATGCTTGGCAACCGATTCATATTTATGACGGTCACAGTGTCCCAGGCTCATGTGAAGTGACCAAAACCTGCTGCAACCACCCAGCAGACGGGGGGGGGGGGAATAAAAACCAAACACCCCCCACCCCACTCCCGCTGCCAGTCCTCAACAGAAATGCTCACAACAATGAAAACCTCGGACAGGAGGAAGAGCGCGGCCGGGTGAGCAGGCGGGTGTCTTGCTCGGCTGTGGCTTGGGGGGCACTTTTTTCAGTGCCATTGTAATTTCGAACAGTCACTAGCGAACTGTTGTAAGTCGAGGACTACCTGTACTTTATCACTTTTTTCCTTTTTTTTTTTTTTTTGGGTCATCAAATTTTTGACACCTTGCTAGGCGACTGGTGGTACTCGGACGTTGCCATATCCTAAAAGTGGTACAATGGGTGAAAAGGTTGAAAAGCCCTGCTCTAAACAAACCTTTAAAAGGGAGTTCATTTTTTTTTTAAAGTTTGACGGTGCTATATTTTCTGCTTGATAGCTAATTTACCTTCCCACGCTAAATTTAAATCTGCTTCCAGGTGCCTCTTGCGAATGTTCCCCTTGAAATTCTATAAACCTTAATACTGTACAATCAATTTCTGCTTGCCACTCTCTCCATAAATAACCCTACCTCCAAACACCACTTTCGTTATTTGTTCTAGATGAAAAATGCCAACCTTTCCCACTTAAACCAGATATAAAGAACTATGAATTTACCTGCGGCGGCAAAATGGGATGACAGACATTCATATTTTCTAATTTAAATCCATCTTTACAATCTTTTCTTTTTTTCCCTTTGCACGGACATACTCATTAAATCAAATCTTTTTGTTTTACTTGGCTTCTCTGTTGCTAAAAATAGTGTGCCTTTTCTGCAGATAGCCAAGCGTATTTTTGCTTGGTTGGAACTTGGTTTTTTTTTTATTCACTATTAAATCTCATGGTGTACCAATGAGCCACTACTAAATCTGAAGGGTTCTTAGCGCTCTCTGAGCTTGGTTGTTTTCTTGCAGATGTTTTATACAGTGATGGCGAACCTTTTAGAGACCGAGTGCCCAAAAACTGGCCTCGCCCCTGCTCCACCCCCTGCCCCGCCCCCACTCAGCCCCTCCATCTCCTGCCCCGCCTGCCCGCAGGGCCACTCACTGCCTCCAGGGCCCACCGCAGATCGCCCAGGCAGCCCAGCAGCACTATGGTGGTCACGCCCTCTGCCCGCGCCCTGCAGCATCAACTGCACGATGGGGCGTGAGGGCAGAGTCTTGTCTACGCTGCCTGGCTGCCATGTCCTTGGCTGCGCTGCTCCGCATGGGCCACGCTCAGGGGCGACTCTCCTTCAGGGGGGCTGCTGGAGAGGAGAGGGTCGTGGGGGGAGGCGAGGCTGGGGCAATGGCACATGTGCCCACAGAGAGGGCTCCAAGTGCCGCCTCTGGCACCCGTGCCATAGGTTCGCCACCACTGTTTTATTACCTAAACTAGGTAAGATCATCAGGACTAGCACTGGTGATGTTACCTAGTTAGGTAATGAAACATCTGCAAGAAAACAACCCAGCTCAGAGATCACCAAGGATCCCTCATTTCAACCCCATAATTTCTACCAATTATGAAACAGGATTGTTATCGTTCATATTTGTCTATGGAGATTCTCAGTCATCCAGGTCATGGTTGTCCCAACGATGCTTTCTCAAAAGGCAACTGGACTTTCTTGGTTTTTCCTTGAAGGCGTTCCGCTTCTCATCCAGGAAGCTTCTTCATTGAACTGAAGAAGCTTCTCGGAGGAGAAGCTAAACCATATTAATCAGTGACGATGTCCCAGGTGAGTTGGGGTTGGGGTTGAAATTGCAATTAATTTTTCTTAAAGGGAGAAGCAGTAAATCAGGGCCTGAAAGAGTTATTATCTATTACTTGACTCCGTGTTTGACTGTGTTAATAGTGAATTAACTCTGTTTCAGTCGTGCATGTTGGACAAGAGAAATTTGAAAGTTCTCTGCTTCCTTTTTCATAACCACAGATAACTTCACCGTATACTAACAGATCTCCTCGGAGATGCATACACGGACAGGTTGAAGGAAAAAAAGTGAGATTTGATAAATCAGATGAATAGTAATCAAGTCCACGGAGCTTTATGTCCTGATAAATAGGTTTCAAAATTCCTTCCCAACCAGAGCAACAAATGGCAACTTAAAGACCAGGAAATTTATTACCCAATAAGCTTTTATGGACTAGCGTCCATCAGGGGATGAAATATTAGCCTTTTTTTCTGTCATCACGGCTTACTCTTTTTCCCCTGTGCCCACGCACACATGAGCTTAAGCCATAATATTTTTTTTCTTTGAAGTCATTATTTCTGCCTCGATCAAATACACCCCTTTCTCTGGAAATCACTTCCTTGCGTGGACCTGTCCCTGAAGACAGAAAAGAGTTAGCTTTTTGTGAAAGAGCATTTACCTGTCTATTAAGTGAACTTTCTCCTCCTCCGCGTGTCATTTAATTGCTGTTGAGAGATAAACCTTTTCCTTTTACAAGCTGTTTAAAAGCTGCTGTTAGACATCAAATGCTTGCTTGGGTGTTAATGAGCAACGGATGGCGCTTGGGGCATGGGAATTGCTCGGTTGACAGGCACAACACACCTTTGTGTCCCTTGACTTCAGCCATTTTCATACTGGACAGCTTGTTAAGGGGGCTCTTCAGAAGTCTTGTGACTGGCTTGGGGTACCCCTGCTTAAAGGGATCACCTAATGTGGATAAAACATCTGTCTTTATCTTCACACTTAAACTCCGAACATAAATGGACTGATTGTTGAGTATGTAAATGAAAACTCAATCGTCCAGGCCAAAAGTATCTTTTTAAAAAAAGGTAAAACATGGCAACTGAACCAAAATTCATTAAGCTGAGATGTTTCATTACTCATCCTACCTAGTACATGTTACGTTAGAGATTATATTTACATATTGCATTTCATTTTTTTGGGGGGCAACTCCCTGCAGTTGCTATGGCATGAGTTAGTCCATTCCAATGAATCTCCGGTTCTCTGCCTAACCAAATTTTCATTTTGACTGAAGAAGTTACTTGGATAAGTAAAAAAAAAGTCTTAGTTTAATAAATTTTGGTCCAGTTGTCATGATTTAACCTTTTTTTTTAGATAGATTGATTGTAGAGATTTTTAGTCATCATTCTGCCTTATCTTGAGCATGGTTGGGGTCCCCCCCCATTTCACCTTGCTTATTTTACAACATCTTCAATGAACTAAATTCCTGGGTAATAACTGGAAAACAAGCCAGCTGCCCCCAATTAAGATCAGGAACTGTCTCCAGGCGCAGTACACCCTTAATTGCTTTTTAAGATAATGTACATTATTGCGAATTAATTTGGAAATATTAAAGAGTCTCCGATACCATCCTTTTATTAAAATATATAGGCCCGAGATATGCCTGGATGAATGAACAGGAGGAAAGTCCTTTTAGATACAATCAAATACTATTGTAGCCTAGGTTTCGGTTTGCACAACTGCTAATAAGAAGCACCGAGGCAAAGATATTAGAACAGTCTCCAGAGAAGTAGGTGATGTGTGTTTAATTAATGAAATTTTATTGTACTCCCAAATTGCATTTGATTGTTTTAACTTTTATGATCTGGCCTTGAACTGTAATAAAATGTTCATTCATCTGTTTGAAAGATCTCCGGTTGTATCATATTCAGAAGCTTTCTGCCTCCATTATTAGTTGAAAGATGTAGTCATCATGTCTAGTAACCATGAGTAAACACTTTGCGTGAATTAGCCTAACCTCCCTTTTAAATAATCCAGAGATTGGCTGTATCTTGTAGAAACAATGTCAGTTCCTTGCACCTCCCATCTTTCAGTTTCTCTGGAAGTTATCTGTCAATACTGAGGTAGAAGGAATTGATAAAAATCCGGGGTCATTGGGTACAAGATGGGCAGCAATTAAATCTCGTAAGTAAGTAAATAATATACAGAATAAATATAACAGAATAACAGAGTTGGAAGAGGACCTTGGAGGAAACCCTATACCTGTTCAGAAAAATGTCCAATTTCTTCTTTAAAAACTTCCAGTGTAGGACCATTCACAGCTTCTGGAAGCAAGTCATTCCACTGAATAATTGTTTTAACTGTCAGGAAGTTTCTCCTTAGTTCTAGGTTGGGTCTCTCCTTGATTAGTTTCCATCCATTGCTCCTTGTCCCGCCTCGGTGCTTTGGAGAATAGCTTGACTCCCTCTTCTTTGGGGCAGCCCCTGAGATATTGGAAGATTGCTATCATGTCACTGCTCGTCCTTCTCTTCATTAAAGTCGAAACACCCAATTCCTACAACCATTCTTTATGTGTTTTATGCAGTGCTTTTTTTCTAAAAAAACAAAAGGTGCCGGAACTCACACATGTCATACAACCCGCCTTGCCTACCCTACAAGGTTCCATCCAAAAAAGGTGCTGGAACTCCGTTCTGGGCGTTCTATGAGGAAAAAAAGCCCTGGTTTTATGTAAAAATCATGCAAAACGAATCAGCAAGCCAGGGAGAAGTGCAGCTTTACCTCCCAATTTAAGCTGTGTGGTTTTTGGGGTTGTTTTTTTTGTCATGTTTTGTTGTCCGTAAGATAGATTTTTCTCTTTGTTCCAGGGCTAACTGCAAATGGTATTTTGGATTGAAAATGTTTATGGGTTGTTGGTTTTTTTGGAAGGAGGAGATGAGAAAATCTCATTTGTATGCTGTCCTCCCTGCTGCACACATCCAGATCTGTTACTCCATAACTGCCAACTAGTATCCTACTTTGACCCTGTCACTCAGTTTTGGACATGTGATGTCCTCAAGATTTCCTCAAGTGTCATTTTTCATTACCTCAGGAAAAAGCTTTTAGCAACCTAGGTCCCTGCCAACCAGAATATTTGCATCTGTCCCAGTCCTTCAAGCGGTCCCTCGCCAGCCACCACCGCTCCCCCAAAGATGTGAGCCTGTATTTTTGCATCAGCACAATTTGGCGTGGGTATGGAGGAGAATTTTAAAATCCCTAATTAAGGATTAGAGCTGTTTCTTTTGTCCTCTCTCTCTCTCTCTCTCTCTCTCTCTCTCTCTCTCTCTCTCTCTCTCTCTCTCTCTCTCTCTCCTTACCTACCTACCTACCTACCTACCTACCTGCCTGCCTGCCTATCTATCTATCTATCTATCTATCTATCTATCTATCTATCTATCTATCTATCTATCTATCTATCTATCTATCTATCTATCTACTATCTTCTATCTTCTATCTCTCTTTCTCTTTCTCTCTCTCTCTGTCTTTTTCTCTGTCTTTCTCTTTCGGTATCTATCTATCTATCATCTCTCTCTCTCTGTCTGTCTGTCTGTCTTTCTCTCTGTCTTTCTCTTTCGGTATCTATCTATCTATCTATCTATCTATCTATCTATCTATCTATCTATCTATCTATCTATCTATCTATCTATCTATCATCTCTCTCTCTCTCTCTCTCTCTCTCTCTCTTTCTGTCTTTCTCTTTCGGTATCTATCTATCTATCTATCTATCTACCTACCTACCTACCTACCTACCTACCTACCTACCTACTTCTATCTAATCCCTAATTAAGGATTAGAGCTGTTTCTTTTGTGTTCTCTCTCTCTCTCTTTCTCTCTCTCTCTTTGTAATCTCCCCTTAATTTCTACTGCAATAGATTTTACCAGTTGGCTTCTGTCAGCAGGGAGACTGAAGGCTGCTGCTGATGCCTTTTGCATAAATTCCCTTGATCGGGTGTGCCTTGATGGATAGTCCGGCTGAAATGAGGCCTTTCGAGAGAGTCTTCCATAAATTGTAGCCATAGATACATGTAGATGCCTCTGTTCCACCCACGCTCCCCATGTGTTTTGTCTCAATGGTTCCATTTCATGTTATTCCTTCCCATTGTTTTCAAAAGGGAGACATAAAAACAGAGTTGGAGGGGGTTTTTGTGTTTGATTTTAGGGGTTCAGTCCATCCAGTTACGAGGCTATTGCCGCAACCCTGTAGAAATTTTTTATAAAATTATGTGGATTTTGTGTGTATGTGTTTACTTCTGTTGTGTTTTTATTGTATGTTAAATAAGTAGTCCCATCCCCAGAGAGAGAGAGAGACAGAGAGAAAGAGGGGGGGGGGGAGAAAGAGGGAGGGAGAGAGGGAGAGTAAAAAGAAGAAGGGATGGAGAAAGAAAGAGAGAGGGAGGGAGGGAAGGAGAGAGAGAGGGAGAGAAAGAGAAGGAGATGGAGAGGGGATTGAAGTACTATATATACTGTGGTAACCTTTTCCTTGTTGTGAATTTGGGACGTGGCTGAAAACTTCAACAAACAGTGGATAATGATGTGTTCGCCAGCATTTCTCACCTGAAAGTGACCCCCAGGGAAATTAATATTATTTTAAAGCGGGGCGTTTAGAAGACAGATCGAAATTTACACATAAATCCTTGGTGACCCAGGCTAAATAGACCCAGGTTTTCGACAGGCAGCCCTAACCGTGTGCTGTTGAACAAGATGAACAATCTTGGAGGAAGAATCAGGAAAAAGGTTTGAAGGGAAAGAACCTCGGAATTTTCTGCTGGCATTAGGAGCAAAATACATAGGCTGAGCTGGGACTCAGAGGACTCTTTTTTTCTGAATTCTGGATTTAGCTCTCTGGCCTCCTTCAGCCCCTATTTTATAACTCACAGAAGGAGGTAAATCTAAGGGTTCAAGTAGAGAATAAAGCAGATCCTACCAGCTTGGAATCTGTCTAGCCTGGCTTTAAGTAAACTTTCCCCATCCATAAGCTCTTTAGAGGAGGTGGATGACAACCTCATGATTCCCACTCAGAATGAACACAGTGATGTCAACATTAGATAGTATTTCCACTTGCCTACAGTTAAGGAAAAAGTGCGTATAGTCAAGGCCATGGTTTTCCCAGTTGCAATGTATGGCTGTGAAAGTTGGACCATAAGAAAGGCTGAGCGCCAAAGAATGGAGGCCTTTGAACTATGGTGCTGGAGAAGACTCCTGCGAGTCCCCTGGACTGCAAGGTGATCAAACCGATCAGTCCTGGAGGAGATCAACCCCGACTGCTCTTTAGAAGGCCAGATCCTGAAGTTGAAACTCAAGTACTCTGGCCACCTAATGAGAAGGAAGGACTCACTGGAGAAGAGCCTAATGCTGGAAAGATTGAGGGCAATAGAAGAAGGGGATGACAGAGAAGGAGGTGGCTGGATGGAGTCACTGAAGCAGGAGGCGTGAACTTAAAGGGACTCCAGAAGATGGGAGAGGACAGGAAGGCCTGGAGGAATGTTGTCCATGGGGTCGCGATGGGTCGGACACGACTTCGCAACTAACAACAACAATAATAGTTAAGGAAGTAACCATACCCCGCAGTATATAGGCAGTCCTCGACTTACGACCACAACTGAGTCCAAAATTTTCCATTAGGACAGTTGTTAAATGAGTTTTGCTCCATCTTATGACCTTTCTCGACCTAGTTGTTAAGTGAATCACCACAGTTAAGTTAGCAACACGGTTGTTAAGTCAATCTGGCTTCCCCCATTGACTTTGCTTGTCAGAAGGTCACAAAAGCGGATCACCTGTGAGCCCCCGGACACTGCAACCGTCACAGGTACATGCCCATTGCCAAGCGTCCGGATTTTGATCATGTGGTCATAGGGGGTGCTGCAATGATTGCAAGTGTGGAAAACGGTCATCCGTCATTTTCTTCAGTGCGCTGTAACTTCAAATGGTCACTAAATGAATGGTTGTAAGTTGAGGACTATCGGTTTACATTGTTTAGTATATGGTGGTGGGTAATTTGTTAGCAAGATCCTAATTGCTCTTTGGCTGATATTGTGTTCCTCTTAAGAAATCCTTGGCTTCGGGAAACTCAAACACTGGCGGGCAGGTTATCCAGACCAAGTTATTTGAAATATCTAAACCAGGGGTTCCCAACCCCCGGTCCGTGGACCGGTACCGGGCCACGGCATGCCAGCAACCAGTCCGCACAAACAAGCAAAGCCCCATCTGTGGGATGCAGGCAGCACACAAAACCACGCTCCCTCCAGTCCGTGGAAAAACGTCTGTCCACGGAACCGGTCCTAGTGCCCAAAAGGTTGAGGACCCCTGATCTAAACTACTACTGGTTGACGTTGCCTTGGCCCCAGCACAGCTATTGGGTAACTTTAGTCGTCTATCTGGAGAAGTAGACTTATTTCATATCAACTGAATTTCATTCCTTGAATAAGCAGAAGGAAAGCCAACCATATGCTTTCTCTAAATAAATAAATAAATAAATAAATAGCCAAATCAGCCAATCCGGGCTGATCCTCTAAAGCGGATCACGCCTGATTAGTAGTTAAGTGGAAGATTTCATTGGGAAATCCCAGGGTCTTGGTTAGATTGGCTTTTTTCTTCCTAGCCTGTTTCATAGTAAGATGACATTCCTTGGGGAAAAATATCTCATATCACCCTTTAAGCATACTGCATTGTTTTATCCACACATGACTTCATTTAACACTTATTATATATGCTGCTTCCGTTCTAAATAGCCTTTTTTATATCTGTAGAAGCATATTGGATTGATCATACTTGGCATTTTTAGGAAGGCTGCATCCAAACAGCATCTGAAGCCTTGGTGGCGCAGTGGTCAATGTCCAGTATTTCAGGATAAACCTGCCCACAGCCTGGAGTTTGATCCTGACGGGGCTCAAGGTTGACTCAGCCTTCATCCTTCTGAAGTGGATCAAATGAGGACCCAGATTGTTGGGGGCAATAGGCTGACTCTGTAAACCACTTAGAGAGGGCTGTAAAGCACTATGGAGCACTATATAAGCCTAAATGCTATTGTTAAAGAGCCATGTTGGCGCAGTGAGAATGCAGTATGCAGGCCAACTCTGCCCACTGCCAGGGGTTCGATCCTGACCAGCTCAAGGTTGAATCAGCCTTCCATCCTTCCAAGGTCAATAAAATGAGGACCCAGATTGCTGGGGGCAAGAGGCTGACTCTGTAAACCACTTAGAGAAGGCTGTAAAGCATTGTGAAGCGGTAGATAAGTCTAAATTCTATTGTTATGGCTATCTAAGCCATGGTGGCGCAGTGGTTAGAATGCAGTATTGCCAGCTAACTCTGCCGACTGCCAGCAGTTCGATTCTCACCAGGTCAAGGTTGACTCAGCCTTCCATCCTTCCAAGGTCGGTAAAATGAGGACCCAGATTGTTGGGGGCTAGATGCTGACTCTGTAAACCACTTAGAGAGGGCTGTAAAGCACTGTGAAGCGGTATATAAGTCTTACAGTAAGTGCTATTGCTACTGCTATTAAGCAACTCCAATTTTCAGTACTATCGCACCTAAGCAGAAACGTTGATAAGATGGTCGTGAATTGGACACTGAGGCCCTTCGTGTTTTAACACCTTTGCCTTTGGTGTATTGGCAGGGATGAGGGCAATTTCCTGTTCCTAAATAATCTCCCGATGTTTTCATTTGTCAGGTGGATGGTGCACGCTATGAAATATGAACTGCAGATCCGTGCGGGGGAGATGCCCCCTGCGGATTTATACCAGATGTCACCCAGCGAAGTGAAGCAGCTTCTGCTGGATATCCTTCATCCACAGCAGCAAGGGAGGTAAGCTCATCTTTTTCTAGCGTACGTCTGACGGTGGCCTCCACACTGATGGATTGCACAAACGGCCCGTCTCTCTGGCTCGCTGTTTTCCTTCTTGCAGGCTCCTTCTCCTTTCCTCCCAGCTTTTGAACCAATCGATTTTTAAGCTTCAAAAAAGCAGAAGGAAGCACAGCTGAGTATTTTTTTTTTCCCCCATTCCTCGTCCATACAAAGGTGTTTGGTTTAGCATCAGCTTTTGTAAAACTTCAGTTAGCAACTCCATCACCTGTATTAGGATGTTGCTTGCCTCTACTTTTGGGACCGGGAGGGAGGCAGCCTAAGCCAAGGCCAGGTCTTTCAAAAATGCCGTTCTGCCAAGGCAGGATTTATCTTCCGATTGTTGAGCTCTGTTATCGCTAAACCTCTTCTACCCTTTCTTCCCAGTGGATGCTAAGCACTGCCACGCTGCTTCTGGAATCATTATTCACTTATCTGTTCTGTTTATGCGCCAAAAACAAACTCATTGGAAACTGAGAACAATACTGGCGCTGTTACTGCTAAGTTTCCGGTTTTCAGTTTTATTAGTTCCTGGTTTTACCCAACACCTCTTAATTTTAATGTTTCGAATGTCCTTATATTCTTGTTTTTATTGCCTTGTATGATGATGATGATGATGACGTTACCCATTTAATCGTGTCCGATTCTTGGCGATCCTTGGTCTCTTCACATCTTCTGATCTTGCACGGATTCTTTGAGTTTTTTCTCTGCTCTGGCTGGCGTCAGCTTTGATGGTGTTCAGCCACCGTGTTCTTTGGAGGCCTGGTTTCCTTTTAACCCTAACTCTTCCCAACATTATTGCTTTCTCTAGTGAATTCCCCCGCATGACATGGCCATTGTGTTGTAAGCCATCCAGAATCACTTTGGATAGTGAGATGGACAGCATATAAATGTAAGGATGATTAGGGGACTGGAGGTTAAAACATACAAGGAACGGTTGATGGAATTGGGTACGTCTAGTTTAACGAAGAGAAGGACTAGGGGTGACAGGATAGCAGTCTTCCAATATCTCAGGGGCTGCCACAAAGAAGAGGCAGTCAAGCTATTCTCCAAAGCACCTGAAGGCAGGACAAGAAGCAACGGATGGAAATTAACCAAAGAGAGAACCAACCTAGAACTAAGGAGAAATTTCCTGACAGTTAGAACAATGAACCAGTGGAATAACCTGCCTCCAGAAGTTGTGGGTGCTCCATCACTGGAAGTTTTTAAGAAGAGACTGGACAGCCCTTTGTCTGAAATGGTATAGGGTTTCCTGCCTGAGCAGGGGGTTGGACTAGATGACCTCCAAGGTCCCTTCCAACTTTTTATTATTATTATGGATCATCGCACAGTCAGCCAGATGTTCAGACTGGATTAGGCATTTTGTCTGCCTATCGAGTCCTTACCAAGGACCTGGGATAGGCAGCTGTGGATGTTTGATGGTATTACAGATATCGTTGCAGGATGGAAGCAGTTCCTAGTAAGGCCGCCTTTTGCAATTGACTAATGGCGAATTTGTCCGAAATGGTATAGGGTTTCCTGCCTGAGCAGGGGGTTGGACTAGATGACCTTCAAGGTCCCTTCCAACTTTACTATATTATTATTATTATTATTATTATTATTATTATTATTATTATTATTATTATTATTATTATTATTATTATTATTATTATTATCATTATCATTATCATTATCATTATCATTATCATTATCATTATCATTATCATTATCATTATCATTATCATTATCATTATTACTACTATTATAATTTTGTATAACTGGTAGGGTATTTAGAAGGAGAAAAAGAAAGGCTGTTCTCAGTTTGATATTCCTCTGCTGAATTTAAGTATTCACTGAACGTGACTTGTCTTTGCTCAGAAAGGCTGTTGATCCCTTTTCAACAGGGGCTTTTCTTTCTTAAAGCCCCTTGATTATGCAGAGGACCTCACTCAAGAGAGTGAATTTGAAGCCATCCGAAAGGTGCGGTTGAACTTTTGCAAAACTTAACTTCTTTCAACTGGGGTGTTTAAAAGTTGCTAACGTTGTTGGCATCTAGTGGGGGCTCAATTTCTGCTCCTTCTTCCAACAGCATCGTCTGTTACAGGTTTGACTCTGGCTTTTTGTAAAAAGTGATGCTTTTAAAATAACTGAACATTTGGTGTGTAAAATTCACTGCCAAGTACATTTATGTATATAAATGCACGTCTAATATTGGCACTTGTTCCCATTGCCCCACCTAAAGGGCATTGCTTAATTTTCTGTTTGCTAGCAGCTTTGCTGTTATTGATAAAATTGTATGTGGGTTTTTTTTTTCTGCTGAGAAGGGTGAGAAACTGGTAAATGTCACACTTCTTTTTTTCTCAGTCACTTTCAGTCCTTTGCTACTTGGGAAGATGGAATTCTTGAAGAAAACAGTCCAAGCTCTTTATTTATCCTAAAGCCTGTATTTCTTTCTTCCAGCTTAGCACCCAAAGATTCTGTTGCATGTAACAAAACACAGCGTGCATGAGAGCTACTGCCTTTTTTTTAAAAAAAAAAATACAATGTCATAGGACCCTGTTTTTATGACAGCTTTTTCTCACATCATCTCTTTGGGGTCCGAACCTATAATATAACTCAGTTTACAATAAGTTCATTTAAAATGAATAAACACGTTTTCATTCTTTGCTGTTTTTAAGCCCTTCGAAGTACATTGCGTGGTTCCCGTTTTTACCGTAGGACTTCTAGCCATGGTTAATACAAGAACCCAGCACTGAGGGATCTCTGTCCTTCCCTTCCATTATTTCTTGTCTCTTCTTGCCGTTATTTCATGCAATATTGTACTTATACGGTTAGGCACAAATAATATTCTAGCCTTATGCTATGATTCTGAAGTGCATATCAGACAGAGCAAGCAAAGTTGAAATTGCCGGTAACCCTGGGGAGGAAAGAGATAAATAACCCAAACTAGATTTTGTTGTTTCTGTGAATGTTGTTATTTCTAGCCCAATCCCCCTCCCCACTCATACATGAGTACAATGTACAAAGTATATGAGTACAATGAAGAATAACAGAATAACAGAGTTGAAAAAGACCTCAGAGGTGTTCTAGTCCAACCCCCTGCTCAAGCAGGAGACCCTATACCATTCCAGACAAATGATTGTGCAATCTCTTCTTCAAAACCTTCAGTGTGGGAATACCCACAACTTCTGAAGGCACTTTGGAGAATAGGTTGACTCCCTCTTCTCTGATAGACCTCCCCAGCTATCATGTCCTTCTTTTCTGAACTTTTACACAATACAGAATGAGTTGGGAAGGGACCTTGGAGGTCCTCTAGTCCAACCTAATGCTCATGCAGGAGACCCTATACCGTTTCAGATAAACGGTTGCCCAATGTCTTCTTTAAAACCTCCAGTGAAGAAGCTTCTTGGATGAGAAGCGAGACGTCTTCAAAGAAAAAAACAAGAAAGTCCAGTTGCCTTGTGAAAAAGCATCTTTGGGACTCCAGTGTTGGAGCACCCACAACGTCTGGAGGCAAGTTGTTCCACTGATTAATTGTTCTCACTGTCAGGAAATTTCTCCTTAGTTCTAGGTTGCTTCTCTCCTTGATTAGCTTCCATCTATTTCTTCTTGTCCTGCCTTCAGGTGCTTTGGAGAATAGCTTGACCCCCTCTTTATAACCAATAAAGGTTATTGGCTATGTTCCGTGGTGCTGTTATCAACAGAAAGAGCAGATTTGAAGCCTTCTTAGATAAGCAGAATGTAAAGACACTGAGTCAGCCTCTAGATAGTAAGCTCACTCATGTTTGTATCAGATCCTGCATTGCTGCAGTAAAGTCCCTCTTACAATTTATACTGCTTTAGTAAGCACTATGTCATTTCAGAGGGTGTATAAGTTATAACTTGTGCTCTTCGGGACTTTTCTGCCTTTTTTTTAGTGAAAAGACATTGTCACTGTAGTTGTGCATGCCAATAAAAGATGCTTTGTTACCTCTATTTGCAAATACTCTGGCTCCTTAATTTGAGTACCTCAGATTTCGACGGGACATCATTTACATCCATTTACATCAGGTCCTTAATGACAAATTCGGATGATTTAAAACAATGCCTATTCCGTACTTTGCTCAAATTCTGCCATTTTGTGCAAAAGACATAAATCCCCACATTTTTTATATCCTCTGCTTCAGTGGGATTCTTGAAGAACACATATATCTCCCCCCCCCCCGCTCCTGTCCCAATTGCTATTTTAAAATGAGTTTTCTTCGTAGGCTAAACAGAACTTGTGACAGTAATTTCCTAAATAAATTATTCTTCTAATGCTGCAAGGGCAATGGGAACTAAGATTAAGTGCAGTTAAAAGCTGTGCTTTAATTTTCCTGGCTTGACAAGGGTGTGAAAATAGAAAAAGCTAAGATAACTTTCAACTATTCAAAGCTTTGAATTCATTCATCATATTAACTTTCAGCTGTGACCCAGAGAAGATCAGTTTTTGTTCCACTGCCTTTGTTCTCCTAGGTAAAGCAGTTTAATGGATCAAAAAACCTTTATACCCTTCAGTAAATATTATGTCTGCTAAAACTGAGCATTTTATATTAATTTTGGAGGGTATTTTTACACACATTTGTACCCCTAATAGCTCAGGAAGCTTACAAAAACAGCAGGACACCTTTAAAACAAATCTTTAAAGGTTATTAAAACCACACAATGTAAAAGAACTGGAATGTTGTAACAGCTAAAACAATAAATAAAGCCTGGGTTACATAAATAAGTCTTGATGTCTTCTTGAACTGTAATTTTAAACTAGACTTCTAAAAAATTAAAATAAGTACAGGTAGTCCTTGACTTAAAATAGTTCGTTTATTGACTGTTGGACGTTACAATGACGCTGAAAAAAGGGGCTTGCCGTCGTTTTTCACAGTTATGGTCTTCGCAGCATCCCCGTGGTCACGTGATCAAAATTCAGACGCTTGGCAACTGGTTCATATTTATGATGGTTGCAGCGTCCCAAGGTCATGTGATCCCCTTTTGCAACCTTCTGACAAGCAAACTCAATGGGGGAAGCCAGATTCACTTAACAACTGAGTTACTAATTTATCAACTGCAATGATTCACTGAAGAAGTCACTTAACAAATGTCTCACTTAACCCCAGAAGTGTTGGGTGCAATTGTGGTCATAGGTTGAGGACTATTTACCAAATATTTACCTCAAATATTTACCTCAAATATCAAATATTTACCTCAAATGCACCATTCTGTACAAAGTTTGGCATCCCAGAGATTCATTTTCACTTTTTCACTTCTTTTTTTAAAAAAACAAAAATAAAACCCTGGCTTAATGACTCATGCCTACATTATTTCAATTTAGAAACATCAGTTTTACTTAAATGTGTTTTTTTTCTCTCCCCATAGATGCTGGCTGAACAGGCGTCAGATTGATGGCTCCTTGAACCGAACGCCGAGTGGGTTCTATGACAGGGTCTGGCAAATTTTGGAGAGGACTCCCAACGGGCTAATAGTAGCTGGGAATTACTTGCCTCAGGTAAACCCACATCTATGGGATTCAGACCATGTTTTCCTTTGAAACATGGTTTCCAGGAGTTGTAATTTCACTTTCTTGAGGGAGTTATTTTAAGGGTAGGCTGGTTGGCCATCTGCCTCAGTGAGGAAGCTGAATTTGTGGCATGCAGTTGTCAGAATTGGGTGCAAAGCCTAACCAGCCATAAAAGTCTGTTAACTTTGATGTTGCCTAGTGCCACTCATGAAATTCACGTTAGATTCTTCATCTTCCTTCCTTCTCGCAGCAACCAACTTTGTCTGACATGACCATGTATGAAATGAACTTTTCTCTTCTGGTCGAGGACATGTTGAGAAGTATCGACCAGCCAGAATACAGGCAAATCATTGTGGAGGTTAGCATCATATGACGATAAATATGAATTAAATGCTTTTGTTTTTTTTAAAAAAAGAACAGGTAACTACTTGAGCAGTAAACAAATTTCAAGCAAATGTAAACTTTCTCAGCTCTCTATAGGAGGTCCAGCCTCTGTTCCACCAACATCTTTGCTAGGAAAAATATTAGCAGGTCTCCCGAAGCCAACATAAATACTCAAGACAATCTCTCTGTTTTTGTTAATCATCCTTAAGACCATCTTTGCTCCTGATCCATGCAGTTTTCTTGGCCACAGTTTTGGAAATCCCTTCCTTTGGGATATTTATTTCCCCCAACTTCCAGTTTAGGCTTGAGAAACATTGTTTGTGCTCAAGTCACCCAACTGGTTTCATGTCTAAGGAAAAACCAGAACTCAGGTCGTGTAGTTTCTTCATTTTATAGAAGTACACGTGAAGTGTTAATACCACTTTACAAGGCCTTGGTAAGGCCACACTTGGAATACTGCATCCAGTTTTGGTCACCACGATGTAAAAAAGATGTTGAGACTCTAGAAAGAGTACAGAGAAGAGCAACAAAGATGATTAGGGAACTGGAGGCTAAAACATATAAGGAACGGTTGCTGGAATTGGATATGTCTAGTTGAATGAAGAGAAGGACGAGGGGGGACATGATAGCAGTGTTCCAATATCTCAGGGGCTGCCACAAAGAAGAAGGAGTCAAGCTATTTTCCAAAGCGCCTGAAGGCAGGACAAGAAGCAACGGGTGGAAGCTAATCAAGGAGAAAAGCAACCCAGAACTAAGGAGAAACTTCCTGACATTTAGAACAATTAATCAGTGGAACTACCTGCCTCCAGAAGCAGTGAATGCTCCAACACTGGAAGTTTTTAAGAAGAAACTGGACAGCCACTTGTCCGAAATGGTATAGGGTTACCTGCCTGAGCAGGGAGTTGGACTTGATGACCTCCAGGGTCCCTTCCAACTTTATTATTATTATTATTATTATTATTATTATTATTATTATTATTATTATTATTATTATTATTATTATTATTATTATTATTATTATTATTATTAACCATTTAAACTAGGAGAATGAAGAGACAACAGAAGATGTAACCATGGAAAGAGAGAAGCCAATATGTTAGCTCCGTTGCCAGATTATTCCAACCAATAATAGCTCTATCATTCTGTCATAAGCACCTATGTTGGTTTCCATTTCAACTTAAGCTTACAGATGCTGGATGAGCGAGGAGGGGGGGTTTCTACAAAATTGATAGAGCCACATCCCAAAGGTGTTTTTTCAAAAGGCAGCACAACCTTGGATGGCTGAAAATCTCCATAGACGATAGAGCCACAGCATATTCTTAGAACTATCCACGATATCATATATTTATAACTGGCCGATCTGCAGTGCACCGGTGTCAGGAGAGGAATCCATCTGCATGAACCATTGTTCACAAGTCACCGATTCGCGTGGCTGGGATTCCTGAACAGAACGTTTGAACGAGCCTTCATGTGAGGGAGTTTTTTCATATGATCCTTCTTAGTTCAAAGACTAAAGTAAGCGGTGGTTGAACCTGAACAAGAAGTAAAACAGCTCCCTTTGTTTTGTGTCGCACATTGCCCCCTTGCATTCTTCCAAGGACATTTTCACGTTACATTTTTGTGAAAGTTGTATTTACTGCAGCCAGCCCTAGGATCTAAAATGTTTACCATCTGAATGGGCCAGCAAAACATAAGAGCTAGAAGTAGTATGC
>NW_015386292.1:54151-56298 GCF_001527695.2 Protobothrops mucrosquamatus
AAGTAAGCGGTGGTTGAACCTGAACAAGAAGTAAAACAGCTCCCTTTGTTTTGTGTCGCACATTGCCCCCTTGCATTCTTCCAAGGACATTTTCACGTTACATTTTTGTGAAAGTTGTATTTACTGCAGCCAGCCCTAGGATCTAAAATGTTTACCATCTGAATGGGCCAGCAAAACATAAGAGCTAGAAGTAGTATGCGTTTTCTCAATTTGCATTTCTTAATTTTTTTTTTCCTTCTCTCTCTCTCTTCTCTCCATACCCCTCACCCCCCCCAACATCCCATTCCAGTTGTTGATGGTTGTTTCTGTGATTCTGGAAAGGAACCCCGAATTAGAGTTTCAGGATAAAGTGGACTTGGACAAACTGGTGAAAGAATCGTTTAATCAGTTCCAGAAAGATCAGAATCAATTCAAAGGCATTGAAAAACAAGTCAGTATAATCCTTATTCCCTGAGTTCACCCTTTTCATTATCTCTTACCGGTTTATCTTTCTGGGTTGACCCAAAACAAAAATGTTGCTTTGATTTTTTTTTTTTTTTTTAAAAGTCAGTATTGTGAAGCCTTCCATGTTTTCTTCCAGAGAACAGAAAAAAATTAGCTAAAATTCCAAACGCCATCACTTATCTACCTGATTACTCAGGTAATTTCATGGGAATTTGATTTCTCTCTCTCTCGCTGTACAAGGAGCTCAGATGTTAAGGAATGACAGGCCCTTATTGGGAAGATCAGGGAAGAAACACGTTGTTCCTTGTTCTCAATTCCAGATTTCTGCGTAGCTCCCGATCACTGAATTGTTCTCCCTATTCCTTTTTTGTAGAGGGCCTGGCAAAATTCATCCAGAGAGCAACGTTTGGCCTTTTTATGTCGCAACAAAGAAAAAAAAAAAGGGGGGGGGCAAGCATTGCCAAATTGCCAAAGAGGTCCCCGGTTTAAGAATCTCAGATTGACACTACCACTCAGCCCGAAGTCATCCCAAACCTTCCAAAGAACAATTTTGTGTTGCCACAAAAATCCCCCTTCCAATTACCCAAAGCCTTCTAAGACAACCAGTGTCTCAGTTGCAAAAGTCCTCGCTGTACAGTTTCTCATAAATATATCCCACTGCGTGATAGCTACCCAATTGCACACAGCTCAAAGGTCAGGTCATTCCGGTGTTGTTTTCCCGCAGATCTGTATCCTAAAATGACAGGGAGCTCTTTCTCACTCCTGTGTGCAAAATGGAGCTGCGTCTGAGTGAGCTCTATGTACACTGGAGGAAAAAGCTCTGATGGGGCTGTGTAGTCCAGGGATCCATGTTTAAAACGTGTAAAGTAACCCAAAGTTTCTTGACATTGGCATTAGATTACACGAGCACCTCCTGTCTTGCAAAACTGTTCTTTTTTCTTTATTCTTCGTTCCCACTTTTCGCCTTTCCTGATGCTGTTTGTTTGCCCTGCTTGTCAGCATCTTCTACCTCCGCTTGCCTGCTCTTTCCTTCCTCCCTTTTTTCCTCGGCTGCAAGTCTTTCCTCTCCTCCCCTCCAGCATAGGAAAGCTCTTCCCTACCATCAGTACTCCAGAAAGCCAAGGGTGGTCCAGCCCGCTCAGGGGGGGGAGGGCGTGTTGTCATTCTAGCAGGTGCGGCCACAATGGCATTTGCCCTTGCGGTGGGACAATTGCTCTGCACCAAACACAAATTGCACTTGACAAGCTCTCCCCAACACCAGCGACAGCATGACTCACTGGTGGCCTAGAGGATGATGAATTGCTGCCTTGCCAGCATAAAGCTGCTCTTTACAGCAACATAAAATCTCTGACTCATTGTGTTTGGGACCATCATTTTCCCTGAATTCATCACAGATCTTTCCAGAAATGCCTGCAGGTATTTTTGTTTCTGTTTCTGTTCTACGTCGGTTGCTCTCGTGACACATCTTCCTTCCTGAGTTTCTCAGGGCGCCCCGTATTTCCTCCCCCCCCCTGCCTCTCCCATCCTCTTTGGTCAAAATCTAAAATATATATTTTTTGTATATTTGAGATGGAAAACTTGTCCTGTTGATCACCCACCCATCTGTGTGCTTCTCCTCCTCCTTACTTAAGCCTGAAAGTATCCATCCACCTTATGACTCTTGTCTGTTTGTGCAGGATGACATGACTTCCTTTTACAACACA
>NW_015386293.1:0-16419 GCF_001527695.2 Protobothrops mucrosquamatus
GGGTTGTTTCCGTCGCACATGAGGCTCATGGAAATCAAGAACATTCCCCGGAGCTAAGGAGATCACAAAGAGAAAAAAGGTCCCCAAAATATTTGGAGGATTTTGTAAGGTTGTTGTCAACCTGTTAGTACACTGGGGAGCTGGGTGATAGCACGGTACCATTGCATCACCTGACCACTCTAGCACAGTATAGGTCTTTAGGGCCTCACGTTCAATCAGAGGTCGAGGGTTTAATACATGTGAGCGCATGGGCCCACATAAGTTTAATCCGGGGGTGAAGGGGTGTTGTGTCCCGGGACTTGCAGCAAGCAAGCCCGGGCGGTCGCCATGGCAACGGGCTGCGGAAGCTGCCCGGGGCCAGACAAACTGGCAACAGTTTGTGCGCATGCGCAGGAAAGCGCGCGCTCAGTAACGAGTTTTCCCGGACCGTTGGTGTTGCTCTCAGAGCCGTTTGTAAGCAGAGAAGAGAAGCAGGAGGCCTGTGAGTCTCCGTTTACTGCAATGAACAATTAAGTCATTAAAGAAGCTTTTGGTTCACACTATGCCTGTTGAACTGTCATTTGAATCCAAGGATTTAACAGGTTTGGCTAGTCTAAAGAAAAGAAGAAATAGGGGAGATATGATAGCAGTGTTCCAGTATCTGAGGGTCTGTCACAAGGAAGAAGGGGTCATGTTATTCACTAGAGCATGAGAGGGCAGGATGAGAAAAAATGGTTGGAAACTGATCAAAGAGAGAAGCAACCTGAAATTAAGAAGAGACTTCCTGACAGTGAGGACAATTAACCAGTGGAACAGCTTGCCTCCAGAAATCATGGGCACTCCATCATTGGAGATTTTTAAGAAGAGACTAGATAGTCACTTGTCTGAGATGGTATAGGTTCTCCTGCTTAAGCAGGGGGTTGGATTAGAAGGCCTCCAAGGTCCCTTCCAGCTCTATTCTATTCTATCTGCTTGAATAAATATTAGAAGAAATCATCCTAATAAATTTGTTCTTTTGAAAATTGGAATAATAAAGTAATTTGACTGAAGCCATATTAGCATCTTTCTGAAATCAAGATTTCAAGTTGTCTAAATTATTTTTTTAACTTAAAAATATAGAGGATGAATCCATTATTGTTATTTACATGAATCTAGTCAGACTATATATGAGATAAGAGAAAGGTTACTGGATCTACATTGGGGGATTGACACATTGTCATTGATACTTCCCCTAGGTTACATCTCTGCATTCTTAAAATTCTCCACTTCCAAAGTAGAGACGATTGAAGTAATATAAGGTCCATCAAAACAAATCTTCAAAATTCTGGAGCAGTTTGCCAAGTGATAGGAACCACTATATGTTCATGTCAGCTTACAAATTGATTTCTATAGTAGAAAAGAGGAAGGTTATTGGCCCCATGCCATCACAGAACAGGAGTTTTTCTTAATAAGCTAAAACCCTGCTTACTATGGATGGAAAAAAAATAGGAGATGGAATTTAGTTCCCCGCTCCATCTCTCAGGCAATTAAGTTGGGATTTTACTGCTATTAGGTTTTAAAAGGGTCTTGACTGCACAGCTCTCTGGACTGGAGCAGAGAAGATCAATTTGTATACATGGTTCATAATCCAGTATAATTTCACATGTGTACAGAATCCATAAATGTTTGGCAGACTCAGGAAATTGCCTTCTATCTGCCACCACCACTTCATTTTATTATAAATTTTAACTCTGAAAGTATTCATGAAAAGGTTGGTTGTTTTCAAGATACTTGAGACTTTAGGTTTTTACATGCAGGTCATCTATTTTCAAATTGGCAAATGTAGAATTGTAGAATTCCCTAGCTTGATGCCCTCCGAAAACATTGGTCTACATAAACTCTAATGAAGTCCAGTATTTGGGGACCTGATCTATTGGGGTCATTCCCTTCATTTGCACATTAAATTAACATATTTGGCTGTTGCACTTAAAATATTAATAGTATTTTAAAATGTTGAATTGCACTTCTAAACATGTATTTATAGCATTTAATAAAGCTGTAAAGATATATCTGTTTTGCCAGGCTTTCTGTTGTTTATTTATTTTAATATTAATGTTAGTATTAATGTTATTTTTTTATAATTGGATTTTGTTTTTGTTTGTGTTTGAATAGATTGTAGCATATAAATCATAAAATGGATATAGATTTATACCCCTTATAAATTTATAGCCATATGTTTCAACCAGGGCAGTTTTAGTTAAGATATCAAGCTAAATAGTATCATTTTCCAGTGGACCTAATGCAAATTGTTAATAATCAATTTGGGATTTATGATACTATGAGAAAGAAATCAGATAATGAAGAATTTGGCTCTGCTAACCTGTGAGCTTAATGTCCTCATAACTCAGCAAACAAAAGAGGTTCAATTAACCAAGTCCCTGATATTTCATAGGGGTGGCTATTATGAAATAGGAGTAATGAGAGTAGTAATGGGAGACTTCAACTACCCAGATATCAACTGGGAGACAAACCCTGCAGCATGTGGGAAATCAAACAGATTCCTAACCAACTTAGCTGACAACTTTGTCATCCAAAAGGTAGAGGAGGGAACTAGAGGAAAAGCTATACTAGACCTAATTCTTACTAATGGGGAAGAAGTGATAGAGGGAGTTGATATTGCCAGAACTTTGGGCGATAATGTAAACACAAGCAATAGAATATAACACAGCCAGTCTTAAACTTTAAAATAACTGATTTTAACAAACTCAGAGAGAGTCTAAGCAAAGTTTCATGGATAAAAATCCTAAAGGGGAAAACAACTCAAGAAGCATGGGAAACACTGAAAAATATGATCATAAAAACCCAGTTCAGCACAATACCACTGAAAAAGAAAAACAAGAAATCCAAGAAGAAACCAGCATGGTTGCACAAAGATCTCTCTGATAAAGTGAAAGACAAAATGGACAAGTACAAAAAATGGAAAGAAAGACACATAACTAAGGCAGAATATCAGCAGATGGCCCAAATCTGCAAAGATCAGGTTTGGAAAGCTAAGGCTCAGAATGAACAAAGACTTGCAACAAAAGTCAAAGATAATTTAAAAAAAAGTTTCTTTCAACATATAAGTAACAAGAAAAAAGTCAAGGAAACAGTAGGTCCACTTGAGAGAGAAGATGGCAAGGAAGTAACAGGCAGTACAGAGAGAGCAGAGCTGCTTAACTAATTATTTGCATCAATCTTCACACAAAAAGAAACTATAGCCCACCCTACCAAAAATATAACTGTAAAAGATGGACTAGAAATAAAAATTAAAATAAGCAAGAAAATGATTAGAGAACACCTATCTGATCTTGATGAATATAAATCACCAGGACCTGATGTTTTACATCCCAGAGTTGTGAAGGAGTTGGCAGATGTTATCTCACAACCATTGTATCATATCTTTAAAAAAAATCCTGCAATACCAGGGAATTACCTGAGGATTGAAAAAGAGCTGATGTGGTTCCTATCTTCAAAAAAGGGGAAAAAAACAGACCCAGGAAACTACAGACCAATCTGCCTAACATCAATATCTGGGAAGATACCGGAAAAGATAATCAAAAAACAGATCTGCGAATATCTAGAAAAAAATTAAGTTATAACTAAAAGCCAGCATGGAGTTGTTAAAAATAGATCATGCCAAACCAATCTTATTTCATTCTTTGACAAAGTGACTAAATTAGTAGACCAGCGAGATGCTATGGACATAGTATACTTTCTGCAAGGCATTGGACAAAGTAGACCACAACCTACTTCTTTGTAAGCTAGAAAAATGTGGGATAGACAGCATCACCACCGGATGGATTTGTAACTGGCTGACAAACCATACTCAACGAGTTGTCCTTAATGGTACTACATCTACATAGAGGGAAGTAAGCAGTAGGGTGCCACAGGGTTCTACCTTAGAACCAGTACTCTTCAATATCTTGATAAATAACTTAGATGAGGGAATAGAAGGGGAACTCATCAAATTTGCAGATGAACTAAGTTGGCAGGAATAGCCAACATCCCAGAAGATAAGCTCACTATCCAAAAAGATCTTGACTGACTTGAACAATGGGCCCTATCCAACAACATGAAATTTAATGTGGAGAAAAGCAAGGTTTTACACCTAGGCAGGAAAAACAAAAGGTACAAGTACAGATTGGGCGAGACCTGGCTCAAAAACAGTAACTGTGAGAGGGACCTTGGAGTCCTAGTGGATGATCACTTAAATATGAGCCAGCAGTGTGCAGCAGCAGTCAAAAAAAGCTAATACAATTCTTGGTTGTATAAGAAGAAGCATAGAATCAAAATGACATGAAGTATTATTATCGCTTTATAAAGCCTTAGTAAGACTGCACCTGGAATACTGCATCCAGTTTTGGTCACCACATTATAAAAAAGATGTTGAGACCTGGAGACAAAAACATATGAAGAACACTTGCAGAATTTTGGTATGCCTAGTCTAGAGAAAATAAGGACTAGTGGGGACATGATAGCAGTATTCCAGTATTTGAGGAGCTGCCACAAGGATGAGGGGGTCAATTTGTTTTCCAAAGCACTAGAGGTCAGGACAAGAAACAATGGAGGGAAACTAATCAAGGAGAGAAACAACCTGGACCTAAGCAGAATCTTCCTAACAGTGAGGACAATTAACCAGTGGAACCACTTGCCGTCAGAAGTTGTAGATGCTTCAACACTGGAGTTTATAAGAAGAGACTGGACAGTCACTTGTCTGAAATGGTATAGGATCTCCTGTTTGAGCTTGCAACTATACATTACCTCAGTGAATAATTTAACTAGACCTTCAGATCCATTTCGTAAGTTTACTGAGACTCCTCAATTAAATCAACAGCATCATTAGGAGTTTTCTATCCTGCATGTCCCGTTTGTACAAAATCTGGCCATTGTGGAAGGAGAAAGTCAAAAAGTAGCCCAACAATGCCATTGGCTAACTGCTGAGAGAGGAAGAGCTCAATTCACTTCTGCTAATACCNCTGCTAATACCTAAGGAATTATGCTACAAATATGTATTGCTGCATAGATAAATATTAAAGTTATTGTAAAAAAAGATCTTCAAGGTTCCTTTTAACTATTATAATCTATAATTGTATTATCCTAGGTTTGGAATTCAGTGAATGCAGTGTACCTATTCCTATCAAAACAAAATATATCTCAACATCTATTTATTTTTGTATAGTGAGTACATCATTTTCTCAAGCCAGATTATGATCACGAAGTATTCATATTAAGATTCATTTGGTCTTGCTACATGTCAATTGTTTGGTTCATCAGACAGCAAAATAGGACAGAACTTGATGAAAAATCAGCTACTTGAATAGTTTTAAATTATTCTTAAAATCTACAGGCTGAAAGAGAGAGGATAGCACGGGTGAGGTTAGTTCAGATTCTATTCAGATTTGAAAAGATCATGTTGCTTCAAGATTTCAAGAGGCTGAACAACAGTTTCCAACGTTACCTCATGCTGGAGTTTCTTTATAAAGCATCAAGTGGTGAATATCACCTCCTAACCTCTACCTGAGATAACACAGTAGCTGAGCAATTCTAGTAGCAGATTCTGCTTTAATGAAAAGACATGAACAGTGGTTGCAGAACATATATCTTTAGACTTAAGTAATATCAAATGTTTAGGGTCAGCCAGCCTATGTGATTTATATTATAATTATCAGAAGAATAATTTAATTAAGTATAACATAATTTCAATTCTTTTTAATTCAAATATAATTTCTTAGAGGAGCTAAGAAATTGTAGCTCCCCTATTTGATAGCCTGACATGTAAACTCAACATCCAAAGATAATTCTGGATATCATTTTTAATAACTCCTGAAAGAACAGTTATCTCACCCCCATTTTTACATATCTGAGACCATAATTTAACATTTTAAAGAACAATTCAATTCACATGTTCATAGGAATACTGCATTTGCATTTAATAATTATTTTGTGTGTGGCTCTGCTGTGATGGTCAGATTATTGGATTTTTGCAAATTATAATTTTTTTATGACTGAGAAACTGTGAACAGCTGGCAAAAGTGCTGTGATGTTATACTGAAATGTACTTTACCCTGGTTTTGGTGATTCTTGGGAAGTATTCCCTCTTTCCTATCATTGTTAAATTGGTGAGAACTGGCTCTGAAAATATTCTACTTTCTTTCAGGTATTTAAAAAAACAGTTTTCTAAAGACAGAAGCATAAATTGCATTCAGATAAATAAAATAGCTTATTAAATTTTGGAAATATAGAATTTGATAGAAATTATACTGAAATGCAGGGAGAACATGGATGGTTGAAACACTCTTGTTTAAATACTAAAATAGCAGGCACTAGCTATAATGGCATTCCAGTTTTGTATTATGCAACTGATTTCCTATATTCTATGTAGTGTTTAAGTAGGCATCCCAACTCAGTGTCCTGCAGGTATTTTTAATATGTTTTTCCTTGAAACAAAGCATTAAGACAAAAACTTTTTTAAAAACCCACTAAATTATAAATAAAACAAATGAAGAGCATATGGGAATGCACACTTAATTTAACTTTTTCTTGTTTTGTTTCTTCTTTTTATGTACTTTTTTGTGTAGAATTATCTAGTTTTGTTTTGCTTTTGTATTACTTTTTCCCTCTTTTTTTGGATTTTGTATTTTAATGTTTCAAATTTTAAAAATTGACAAAAAAAGAATTAAAAGCTTTTAACATTAATGAGGTTTTTCTCCAGTCATGTAAGTATAGGAGTTTTGCCTAAAATGCTTAAAAATAGATAAAGATACTAAAAAATTTTAAAGGCATCAGAATGTTATTAGGTTTATGTTTTTAACTCAAGTATACTTAGCTAGTAAATATTCATTAAGGCCATGGGGGTCCTTAAAGTTCAAATGCCATAAAACCAGTTTCCTTCTGAATCATAAGATGGTCCAACTTTTAAGGATGCATCACATACAGTATTTTACCCACTTGCAGTGTTTTAGCACTGTGCATGATGGGATAAATTTAGCAGCAAAGAGATTGTCCACCTCTTAAATTTTGCAGGTGAATTACTTAACTACCAATGTGGGAGTTGTCAGAACAGTCCCATGTGAAGTTTGCAATTAATAAAATGTAAATTAAATACATTGTAATTCAGCCTGTGACCTTTTGCTATTTTCCCTCAATGCAGAAACAGCTGTTCATGAGAAATCAGCTTAGATAGGTCTCAAGCACAGAGTTCAAGAAGAAATTTGTCTTTTTAGTAGAGGAAGGAAATATTCCTCTCTTCCCTCAGGCCTTGATAATATTTTGCAACGGCGACATGCCAATCAATCTTTTAATATGGTTACAGACCAGAATAAGTGATATGCCATAATGTAATGTTTATTTGTCCTAAATTGCTTTTTCATAACTGTCTTAAACATTTGGTGAGCATGTCTTTTTAGATTACTACATATCATAAGGTGAAATTTATTTCACAAAAATGTACATCAAAATAAAATTGCCAGCCTTTAAGTTAGTTATTTGCTAAAGCAGATAAACTATAATGCTGCTATCCTATTCATTTACAATTAAAACAGTTGATGGATCTGTCCAAAAAAGGCTTGGCAGATCTGTCGCCTTAAAAAGAATTACATTTTCTTATATAAAATTATATATGTAAAACAATTTTAAGGAAAGGTTTTATTTTAAAAAAGCCTTAGGAGGCTGGGATTTCACCTAAATTGTTTATTCTTAATAAATGAAGCATAGCAGTTTCATTTTGTTGGTTGTCAATTCTTAATTTTAGTAGCAGCATATTTGCAAGGGATGAATCATAGCAAGCAGGAAAACAGCAAGACTAATCTCTCAAAACCTGCCATTCATGGAGACAGCTAAGCAGATGCAGTTGGTGAAACAGTACAGAAGCGGGTATTCAAATGTGCTTCACCAGAGCTCAGAGAACCATTCTTCTTTCAAAACTACAACAGGATAATTCACAATCAGCAATATCAAGTGCAATACCAACAATCCCATTATGAACAGCTCTGATTAAATACTATTTCTGTCTCAATAGATAGTACTGTAGGTTCACCACAGTTGCAATATAACAGCAGAGCAGGTGGCTATAAAGGTTAGATTTAGAAATGTACTGTATCCTCAAAGCTACCAGTTATTGAATATAATCAGGGCCTGACCTGTATCTCAGAAGATAGCCTCTGGAAGTTTAAAAATAGCAGTCGCCGTGGGCTAAAATACGAACTAAGCTAGCCAAGCACTTGATATGCTGCTCACAAGTGCTCTTATATTTTTTGTTGACGAACCATTTGGCATTTTATATCTACATCCTGAGGAACACAGGTCTGTACTTTCTTTTATTACAACACTAGCCCATGAAAAGTCTGGGACCCATACTCCAAATGATCACCAAATATGGAAGAATCTTTCTTTCAAAAGAATTTACTATAGTAGGCATGGAAGTGCCATGCAAGGCTGAGAAGCACTAGCTGGAAAATGAAGAGAGCTTATGAGCATTATAGGCATGTTGTGCGGGACCACCTAGCGATACTAGAGATGTTTTTCTCAAGGTGAAGGAATTTCTTTCTGGATGCTTCTTGCATGGGAATAAAATAGGAATGTTTTCCCCACAGTGTTTGCCCTCCAGATGAGTGGACTAATTCACCAAAAGCTCAACAATGTTCATCTTGGTAAGAGAATTCTAGCAACTGAAATCCACACATCTGTCCAGGTTGGAAAAGATTATGACAGAGTAAACATATCTTCCTGAATATTTATCCCATCATTCATCTTTCCTACAGATTGTCAAGTGACATTTATACAGAAAAGGTTATTTTGTGTGTGTGTAATCATAGACATTACTTAGATATGCCCTCCCAACAACTGTCTCTCCTACATTATATTTGTACAAGGTATAAATCGGAATGCAATAGCCACTGAAGTGGTTGTCTCTCTAGAGGTTTAATGTGGGAGCAATGGACTTCTGCTGTCATTTAAAGTGCTTGAGTGGTATCCATGTACCATGTATAAATAGATGCACTCACATATATCTTGGGAAATCAAACCTAGGTAAGTGTGTGTGTCCCTGCAGTGCCTCATTGCTCAGAGAAAAAGGGTGAGATAGCAATAAGAGCAGAATCCAATGAATAGACAGCCACATCCTGCTGAATCATGTAACAGTAAAAACACATCATTGTCTTTATGGAATCAAGTCAGTGCTTTGCTTTTGCCAAGCCTGGTCCTAAGTTGCTTCTCTAATACTGAACCTGCCCCCCAGGGCCCCCAAAATTTGGCTATGATCACAGACAATGTCACATCAATACTCTGCAGCAGCTGTTGCAGATAAGGTTCTATAGATCCCCGTTCTCTTTTATATAGTAGGAATAAGCCACAAATGAAACCAATAATATACTGCAGGGGTCTGGTTGTAAGAATTTGAAAATTTCCCACTGGAAGACATAGGGGTAGGATTTCTGTCTAGAATATCAACACCCATTCATATTACTGAACTTAAGTTTCACATAGACTGATAAAGCATGAAAGTAATTTAGAAAAGCAGTAAGGTGAAAAGGTGTTTAGCTGTTTATAGATTCTATAGGAATGAGTCTGTCTCTCAGAAAATAGACTTTCTGGGACTATGAAATGATAATCATCGCATTTTGCAGGGACAATTTTTCATCATCTGGTAAAAAGCCCAGCTAATGGTCAGATAAACTATTTTAAGTCATTTATTGCTCCCTAGACTCAAAAGCTGCTCAGCATTCGTGAAGTCCAGGGAAAATATGTAATAATTACCAGTATTTCTGAGCAGCTTAGAAGTACTTTAGCTACAGTACTAAGTCATTTACTTAGGAACATAACAATATTTAAAGAAGAATGTAGCATGAGGTTGCTCAGGTTGAAAGATTTCAGATTTGGTGTTTAATTTATTATGTATGTATGTATGTATGTATGTATGTATGTATGTATGTATGTATGTGCATGGCTCATAACATATTTAAGAATGCATTTGCTGTGCAAAGGTATGTAAGAATGTAACAACTTGAATGTAAGGAAATAAATCTGAAATTGGAGGAGAACTTGAAGACAAAAGCTTAATCCAATTGCGAACATTTTCCCTAACTTGATACTTTGTAGTGTATGGCGCACCAACTTCCAGAATCCCCACTATGGCTTTGAAGATTATATTGTCATGATTTTGGGTTGTCCTTTTAAATCAGAAGAATGCTATTCTAAAGTTCAAATTCAAACTATAAAAACAAAACAGAATGGCTGATAAATAACTGAAATTAAACTGCCCTGGTCAATGTAACTGAAGAAGAGACTTTGTACATAAAACCTTCAATGATTCAGCTTTCATTAAGTAGTATATAAGGACAAAATACTTAAAATAAGCCGATAAAAGATACTTCAGCTCTGAATAAAAATCTTAAGAAGACTTACATACTGGAAGCTGCTGTGCAGAATAGTTGATGTCAAAAGGATGCTTTTCCTGATTTTTTAAATTTCAGTTTTCCATTTGAAATTGCCCAACAGTCTTTTTTCAAGAGGATAGACATTTTTAACACAGAGAAGAAAGGAAAGTGAAATTATGCAAATTGAAAGAAAAAACATTGTTCTGCAAAATTAAAAATGAAACATTTGAACTTCCAAATTCAGGAGAGAGGCAAGCTCAAAGATGCTTTAATCCATATCTGTTTGGAGAGAACTACAGAGACAACTTTGGAAAAGCAAAGCAAAACATGAGTTGATCCCAGAAGGGAAGAAAGCAGTAGAAAAAAACTCAAACTGGATGTGACAGTTGTCTTTGGTTTAAGTGGAAGAGAAGAGAAAATGCAGTTAGGCTTGCAAAATTATATTAGCACAGCCTATCTAATAAAGCAGAGTTCCAGTATTTCATGTTAAATCTGTTTCCTGACCTGTCCTTCTTGAAGGGCTGGCAATGATGGATTTGAGAATATGGGCCAAGAATCTTGATTATCATTTCCAACTACATATCTCAAATAATGAATAAAATAGATAAGGGCACCCTAGCTATCTCTCAAGTCTGGGAGTTATGGCAAAGAAATTTGGGGGCTATTCAACCACACTAATTGGTCCACTGACATGTTTTCATAGTTTTCAACATAGGTTTCTATTATATCCATATTTTTGCATCTTTATTGCAATTGATGCTCATTAACAGTTGTAGTTGCATTTAATTCTCTCGTACAAATAGTCGTTGACTTACAACAGTTTGTTTAGTGACCATTTGAAGTTACAACAGTACTGAAAACAGTGACTTATGACCATTTTTTCACACTTACGACCATTGCAGTGGTCATAGGATCAAACTTCATATTCTTGGCAATTGGCTCATATGATGGTTGCAGTGTCCTGGGGTCATGTGATCATCTTTTGCAACCTTCCAACAAGCAATGAGAAAGCCGGATTCACTTAACAACTATATTACTACCTTAACAACTGCAGTGATTCACTTAACAACTGTGACAAGAAAGTCGTAAAAATGGGGCAAAATTCATTTAATTAATGTCTTACTTAACAACAGAAATTTTGGGGTCAATTCTGGTTGTAAGTCGAGGATTATGTGTAACAGTTACAAAAAGATATAGCATTATTCAAATAAAAATCACTAAATATTCTTGTTATACATAATGCATGATGATTTAATGTATGGGTGTCAAGCTCGCCGCGTCACGTGACATGTTGCGACGTATTGCAATTTTTTTTGCATTGCTGGACCTGGGGTGGGCGCGGCCTCTGCATGAAGCAACTGGCCCATGGGCCGGCAGTTTAACACCCCTGATTTAATAGGTCTGATTAGCTGGCATTTGTATTATGTTCATCATTTTTTTCTAAGGTATGAAAACAAGAATTTGAAAATAAAATACTATTTAAGGAATTACTCATCAATCAGTTGAAGACTTGTGACTATAACTGAAGAAAAGTAATGGAGCTATTTACAATATATTGCATTCTGATCTGACAAACTATGCCACTCTGGCTAACTGGGAATGTTATATTGAACTGTTCACAACACTTCTCTTGTCTTGGATGCTGAAATATTGAAAAGTAGTTCATTCAATTCTAGTAATATTTTACCATAATCCAGGAGAATATGGTCACATCTACATTTATGAAACATCAACAGTTTTTGTGGATATAAAACTAGTGATAAATGAGAGTAACAACATTCAACTGTACAAGTAACTACTTGGAATTGTTAATGAAACTTCAATCAAAAGACTAACCCCAGGACAGTGATGGCGAACCTTTTAGAGACCAAGTGCCCAAAATGACGGGGGCGGGGCGAGGTGGGGGGACGGCCGCCCCTGCTCTGCCCCCATCCCCCACCCCGCCTGCCCACAGGACCACTCACTGCCTCCAGGGCCCACCGCAGATTGCCCAGGCAGCCCAACAGCACTATGGTGGCCACACCCTCTGCCCGCGCCCTGCAGCATCAACTGCATGATGGGGTGTGAGGGCAGAGTCTTGTCTACGCTGCCTGGCTGCCATGTCCTTGGCTGCGCTGCTCCATGTGGGCCACGCTCGGGGGCGACTCTCCTCCAGGGAGGCTGCTGGAGAGGAGGGGGTCGTGAGGGGAGGCAAGGCTGGGGCAATGACACGTGTGCCCACAGAGAGGGCTCCGAGTGCTGCCCCTGGCACCCGTGCCATAGGTTCGCCACCAGTGCCCCAGGAAATTGCAGTTCCACACTTGGTGAAGTCATTTGAAAATTGCACTAGTGCTAGTCTATCTTTAGTAGCAATTTAAAAATAGAAGGTCTGCACTTAGTTTTTTTAAAAATTTTTACAACTGACAGAAATTTTACAACATAGATTGTTTGACACAACAAACACTAAAACATTAAAAAAGTGGAACTAAGCTTTCTGGTTCTAATCCCGAAAGAAAATATTTCAGAGCAATAGTCATCTAGTAATTTGTCACTATAAAAAAAAAATTAGAAAATAGTTTAATATATCATAAAACAGCTAGAAACAATCAAATGAATAGTGATATCTAGAAATACATATTTTTACTGTTCAATTTGGATGCGATGGCTCAGCAGTTAAAGACACTGAGATTGCCAGTTGGAGAGCTGACAGCCTGGGTTTAAGACCCAAGGGCCAAGCAACAGGGTGAGCTCCTGTTATTTGCCCCAGTTCCTGCCCACCTAGCAGTTCAAAAGCAGGCAAATGCAAGTAGATTAATAGGTACCACTTTGATGGGAAGGTAACACTGATCCATGAGCCTTTGGTGTATAGCCATGCTGGCCATATGACCACAGAAATTGTCTGGCTCCCTTGGCCAAGAAACTGAGATGAGCACTGTGCCCTAGAGTCAGACATGACTGACAGGGAAAACCTTTAACTTTTACTGTTGTTCAACTTAGAGCATTTCTAATAATTTATAAATTATTTAAATATAAATTGTTTTGATGATTGTCATGCCTCCATCGGAGCCTGAATCTGCAGAGGAAAATGAGCTGGAACGGAACCCTTTGGAGTCGAGGGAGAAGTGTCTGTGGTTTCAGAGGAATGTGGGGAAGAGCAGGCCGAGGCAGGCCAGGGCCCTTTAGGATTGGGACAGGATGAACAGGAGAGACAGAGTTCAGGCGATGAGCAAGGGGCACCCCCACCTGATCCTAGAGCACGGAGAGTGGAGAGAAGGAGGGAACAATGCAGGCAGGCTCAACTACTCGGGAGGAGAGCATCCCGCCCCTCTCCACAAGGCACACCTCGAGACTGAGATTAAAGGAGACGCTGTGGGGAGAGGCATTTGTTGGGAACAAACGCTGATTCCTTGGAGTTTTGTGTGTGTTGTTACTGATCTCTTGTTCTGTGACTTCTGCTTGGAAACTTGGAAACTCTGACCATTGGACTGGCTGACAACGTTGCTTGGATGTTCAAAGATCTCGGACTGTATTTTGGCTTCCCTTTTGAAACTGCTCAGGCAAGCGTGTATTCACATAGACTCGTTAGGTTTATGATGTATGTGTCATTCCTTGTTATCTCCGTGGCCTTGAGTAAATTCCTCTCCTAATCAGACTGTGTGTGAAACTGCTTGCAGCCAGAGGCAGCTGAAGGTGTGTGTGTGTTCCTTTGTTTGGAGGCTTGCCAGAAACGTGGGAGCATTTGGGGAAAATTTGGAGCAATTAAAGGGCAGTTTGAATTGCCAGCTGACTACATTGCCTCTGTGCTGTGCCCTGGGTCATCACAATGATAATGGACACATCCATGCAACCTTTTTTGTCCTGTTCATTTCATAATCATTTATAAGTTATGAAGTATGTGAAAAAGCAGTCTAACAATATATGTGTGTCATTGCCTCTATTTCTATAACTCCACAATAATATCCATCTGGTTGGAAGAGGATATTATTATATTTCTCCTTCAAACATGTGAGGAAAAGTTGTTGAATGGGTCACCGAGAAAGTTCTTCAGTTCAATGTGTAAATAAGTTTCTGAAAGTGCCTTAAAGGAATGAAGAGCTTTCCACTAGTCCTTAAGCTACAAAACCTAGTGATCATGCATAAGTCTTTGATAATATATATAGGTAGTCCTCAGCTTACAACAGTTCATTTAATGACCACTCAAAGTTACAACATCACTGAAAAAAGTGATTTATGATTGTTTCTCACACTTACAACTGTTGCAGTAGCTCCATGGTCATGTGATCAAAATTTGGATGCTCGGCAACTGGTTCATATTTAATACGATTGCAGTGCCCTGGGATGATGTGATCATCTTTTGCGACCTTCTGACAATAAAGTCAAGGGGGAAGCCAGATTCACTTAATAACCATGTTACTATTTTAAAAGCTGTGGCAAGAATGGTCATAAAATGAGACTTTACTGTCTCACTTAGCAACATAACTTTTGGGCTCAATTGTGGTCATAAGTTGAGGACTACCTGTATAAAGTAATAGGTATTCAATTCTGCTTTCATGCTATCAAATCCCAGTGCCATCAAAAACCTACCTGAAAGTCACATTAGTGAAGGTCTTTCTTGAGTTCTTTCTCTCATGACAAACATAATATTTTGTAAAATTAAAATAAGTAAAAAATCATCAGTAAGGAACTTCCGGTGGCGAGGTTTCGCCGATGGAGGCTTTCTTCTCAGCCTCCTGCCCGGGACTGCGTCAGAGCTGTCAAAACAGCGCGGATCAGCTGTTTTGCGGCTTGGAACTCTCTCCCCGGGCGAAGGGGAGAGAGTGAGTTTGGTTCAGATAGGGGTAGAGTTCTTTAGTCCCCCCAGGAATGATCCTGGGGGGATGTAGGTATGAACTCCCCCGGAGTCTGGACCTCTTCTCCGCAGCTCGGAGTGTCTTTGCTCTTCGGAGCGAGGCTAGACGTCGCTGCCACTGCTGCTACTTTGTATCTGCTTGTGAGTAACTTTTGAACAGACGGAACCTGACAGGGGATTTTTTTTTCTGCTTTAGTTAAATGGTGACTTTAACTCAAAGATCTTATTGGGATTTTCGCTATTTGTTATAAGTGAAAGTGAGAAGAAAATGGCCGCAGAAGCGTTGTTTCTTTGTAACAAAAGGAAAAATTTCACTTTCTTTCCGATGGTGGAATGATGCATTTTAAAGGATTTTAAAGAACTTTTCTTAAGTCAAGCTTTTTTAAGTTAATTTTTGCTCTTGTGAGTTTTAAAAATAATTTGGCAGAATGGCTACAAAACGTACTGGAGTTTCTGCATTGCCTAAAACAGCTATTTCCTCTCCTGTTGTGCAAATTCAACAACAAAAAACTAGATCTCCCCCACCATCACCACCTCCCTCCATTACACTCAAAGATTTGCAAGAGGCTTTAGCTAAGTCAGTGGTGGCGAACCTTTTAGAGACCGAGTGCCCAAACTGCAACCTGAAACCCACTTATTCATCGCCGGGTGCTGGGGGCGTGGCCACCAAATGGGTGTGGCCAAGTGGGAGTGGCCACCAAGTGGGTGTGGCCACCAAATGGGTGTGGTCAAATGGGCATGGTCACTGAATGGGTGTGACCAAGTGGGCGTGGCCACCAAATGGGCATGGCCAAGTGGCCATGGCCACCAAATGGGCGTGGCCGAGTGGGCATTGTCACCTCCATGTTGCTCCTGAGATGCCTGTGGGGGCTGGGCAGGATTGGGGGCGATCCAGGGGTTCTCTGGCAGGTGAGGCAGTGAGTAGGAGGCTCATCCTGCAGGGTGAAGTAAGGCAAGGGAGGGGACAGGGAAGAGGTGCCATTGCCACGGGGCAAGGCAAGGTGAGGCAGGGGCTAGGGCAGGTTGCAGACAAAGGGGGCTCCGGTGAGGAGGAGGTGGAAGATTTAAGCAAGCTTAGCAACCAGAGTGGGGATCCCCCCCAAAACAAACGTGCTTCATGGGTAACTTCACAACATGACAGAAGAGATCAAAACCTGCTGCAACCACCCAGCAGATGGGAGGGGAATTAAAAACCGAACAGCTTTCTCCCCCCCCCCC
>NW_015386293.1:18876-26819 GCF_001527695.2 Protobothrops mucrosquamatus
TTATATAAAATGTTTGATAGATATTTAGGTTTTTTAAAAATTGTTTTGAGTTTAAATGTTGAAGGTGGATAAATTATACAAATATCATATAGTTTTTGATCAGTTGTATTGTTGTTACTTATTGCATTATTAGAGTTAAAGTATGTATATACTGATTGTATTATCTTTGTTTAGTTAAATTGTAATTTAGATATGGAATGGGATGAGTGTTAGTCCTGTATTGGGTTCCGGGAAGTTCAGGGGGGGTAGGGGATCAGGGGAATTATAAAAATTGATGTATTTACATTTTATAGGTAAATACTTATTGTATTGATAAGAGGAGATGCTCGGCTGGTATCCCAAATTGCACTCGAGGAAGTGATAAGAAAGGAGAGGGGATGTAGGTAGGTGGTAATGAGGAAGGTGGAGAGGTTGGGGGTCAGAGGGAGGAAGGAAAGGAAAGTGGATGAGGGTGGAGGCATGGCGGGGACAGCCGAGCGTCTCTGAAGATGTATTGATTTGGATTATTTTTTCTTTTTTGTTTATGTACGTAAATGCATCATAATCTTTGTTGTTTAATTATAAAAATCAATAAAAATTTTATTAAAAAAAAAATCATCAGTAAGAATTAATCTGAGCCAGAAACTGCTTATCAGAGCTCCTGACTACAAATAGATCTATCCCATTTTTCAGACACACTGAAGTATTCAAACTGCATCTAAACCTGAAATATGGTTCTCGATTCTAGAATGAATGACTTTCAGCATGCGGACATTTTTATAAACAGACACTTGAGAGCCATACAGCATCTGGCTGGTTAGTTTTATTTTAAAGAAGAGTAGCTGGCACATATTTGCCTCCTCTGTTATAGGCGGGGGGGGAGACCCAAATGATTCTTTGCACTTTTCTATGCCTTACCTCCCATTGTTCTAATTTTTTCCTGTCAGGTTCCAAAGGACTGAAAGATGACCTCAGGGCATTTAACGGCCTTAACCTGCTATGTGTTGTTTTTGCTTATTTTGTATATAATTAGAGTAAGTTCTTAGGACTGAGGATTTCTCTCAGGCCCACCTGTGCTGTGGAGAGATAGCTGTGTCATAGGTATATAAAGGTATCACCAATTTAGTGGGGAGGAATTCCACTTTAATAAAATACAATACATCAGAATGTAAGTTAATATTAATGTTGCTGGGAGGGAGTAATTGGGCTAAGCAGATTCCAGAAAAAGGTCAAGCCATGCTGAACACACTACATTCACAGATCCAGCCCTTTCCTTTAATTTAATTCCCTTGATAAGCCCAGAAACAGGGGGAGGGAGATGAAGTAAAAGTGGGAGAGAGCGGGAGAGCTAGAGAGGGATAGTGTCTTGGAGGAAAACCTAGGAGGAAAACTGACAGCAGGTGAACACCTGGATTGCATTGTTACAAATGCTTGTTGTAAATAGCTTTACTGTATATAGTAAAAGAAGAAATGCTCCCACTATCTTATTTTCTGTGCCAATTGCCCTTCTTGCAAAACAAAATACGCCTGCAGGTCAAAAAGAACCCCAGGACACTGTGATCCTGATAAATATGCAGATATCTGTCCTTTGTTGAGTACAGGTAGTCCTTGACTTACAACAGTTCATTTAGTGACCGAAGTTACAACAGGATTGAAAAATGTGACTTATGACCGCTTTTCACATTTATGACTATTCCAGCATCCCCAGGGTCACCTGACTCATATTTAAGATGGTTGCAGTGTCCTGGGGTCACATGATCACCTTCTGTGATCTTCTGATCAGCAAAGTCAATGGGGAAGCCAGATTCACTTAGCAACCATATTAATAACTTAACAATTTCAGGGATTAATTTAACAACTATGGCAAGAAGAGTCTTAAATGGGGTAAAACTCACTTAACAAATGTTTCATTTAACAACAGAAATGTTGAGCTCAGCTGTGGTCATAAGTCGAGGACTACCTGTAATCATCTTTACAGCAGTCTGAAGCCTGGAGTCTTCCTGGCTTTTCTCACATTACTTAAATGCTAAAGGAAGCCGATGCCTTGGGGTTTTTGGATGAGTAAATATACTGCACACAGCCAGAGAGGCATGAAAATGATGAACATGTGTATGGCAGAGAAAGGAAAAATAAAAATTAAAAAAAATAACAGCACCTCCAGGTCAACTCAAAAACACCAACCAGAAATGTTAATAAATACTGCCAAAGAGGCAAAAAGAGAGAGAAAACCAGAACCGGAAGACAGATTAGCAAATCTAATCAATTAGTAATGAATAAAAAGTATTAGAAGTTTTTATTTATTACTAATTACTGGACACAAGCTTGAGTAGGCTTATCCTTTAATAACTCTAGGACAATCAGCACAGCTTGCCATTACTGATTATCTCTTTTTACAGTTCAATAATATGCAGCACTTAGTGTATCTTCCCCTTTATGTATTGTCCCTGTATTTATCAAGGGAGCCACATACTGAATACTGGCATAAAGAGTGCTTGTTTTCATTTATAATACAATGGCAGCCTAATTTAATACATTTATCCTTAATCTGTCCTCAGACACATTTTAAGAGGTCTTGCTGTGGGTGAAGGAAGAGTAATGTGTAATAAATAGTTCATTGGCTTCCACAAGTAATAGTTTTTTAAGATAGTCACAGAAAACTATGCAAGTTTATTCAAGCTTATATATAGGTATTGAGCACATTGAGACAAAGTAACTGAAGGATATCTAAAATTGATAGTGTTTGTAAAATAATGTGTGGAATGTTTCCATTTTAAAATAACACGTATACGTATAATTAAAATTTTATTACATTAGGTTTTCAGTTATATTGCATTTTACTAATAATATGAATCAAAATCACAGTTTCTGGAAAATATTCATAAATAAAATGGTTACTTGGACTATTTTCTTCAATTTAATTCTCATATAGAAGGCTAATCATAATTCAGAAATGTACTTCATTAACATTATTTGGTGTCCCATTTGTGTTAATGAAGTAATGGTGAGTCTCAAACCTTAAGAAAAACTGAGATCACCTCCAGGGACTGTGATGCTCCAGGCTTGCTAGTTGCCAGCCTTGCCAGTTTTAAATAAATGAATTAAAACCAGAGATGGACAATATTTTTTTCTTTAAGATCCTGTTTTACTGATACTTGATTGTCAAAAAGCTATTTGAGAGCTAACCATAGTACATCTGAAATGGCAGACAGACTAGAATTCCTTTATTTTATTTTGCTTTTATTTTTCTTCTATTGTAGTAGCCTATTAGATGGACAAAGTTGAATACTGTTATCGTATCTACTTGGATATTCAGACATGAGATAAATAGCAGATGAGTGCATTAGCCCAGTCTAATGCATTATTTGTGTTAGAAGATAACTGTTTTAGTTCTTTCTTTTTTATTATTCAATTTTTAAAAGCTTCAAAATAATTATCCATTCTGCTATAATTCTTAATATATGGCACTTTTGCATGCAAATTCTCTTGATTTTAAACTAAAATTCCAGTAATTTTTCCAACTCTAAATTTCTTATATGCTTGTGAGTTAAACTTTTTCAGGATCATTTCAGTGTTTATGGATGCATCATTCACAATATTTTTGAATTTTGATTATTTGTTGTTGTTAATTGCGAAGTCGTGTCCGATCCATTGCGACCCCATGGACAACGTTCCTCCAGATCTTCCTGTCCTCTACCATCTTCTGGAGTCCATTTAAGTTCACGCCTACTGCTTCAGTGACTCCATCCAGCCACCTCATTCTCTGTCGTCCTCTTCTTCTATTGCCCTCAATCTTTCCCAGCATTAGGCCCTTCTCCAGTGAGTCCTTTCTTCTCATTAGGTGGCCAAAGTATTTGAGTTTCAACTTCAGGATCTGGCCTTCTAAAGAGCAGTCGGGGTTGATCTCTTCTAGGACTGATTGGTTTGAACGCCTTGCAGTCCCAGGGACTCGCAGGAGTCTTCTCCAGCACCATAGTTCAAAGGCCTCAATTCTTTGTCACTCAGCCTTTCTTATGGTCCAACTTTCACATCCATACATTGCAACTGGGAAAACCATGGCCTTGACTATACGTACTTTTGTTGGCAGGGTGATGTCTCTGCTTTTTAGTATGCTGTCTAGATTTGCCATAGCTTTCCTCCCCAGGAGCAAGCGTCTTTTAATTTATTGGCTGCAGTCCCCATCTGAGGTGATCTTGGAGCCCAGGAAGATAAAATCTGTCACTACCTCCATTTCTTCCCCATCTATTTGCCAGGAATTGAGAGGGTCGGATGCCATGATTTTGGTTTTCTTAATGTTGAGTTTCAAGCCAACTTTTGCACTCTTCTTCTTCACCCGCATCAAGAGGCTCTTTAGTTCCTCTTCACTTTCTGCCATTAGAGTGGTATCATCTGCATATCTTAGGTTGTTGATATTTCTCCCGGCAATCTTAATTCCAACTTTTGATTCATCTAGCCCTGCCTTTCTCATGATGTGCTCTGCATATAAGTTAAATAGGCAGGGCAACAGTATACAGCCTTGCCGGACTCCTTTCCCAATTTTGAACCAATCAGTGGTTTCGTGTCCAGTTCTCACTGTTACTTCTTGACCCACTTATAGATTTCTCAAGAGACAAATAAGATGCAGACCATGAGGGTAGAGAAATTCTTGAACGGTGTTAAACAACACTAGGTGTGTTAGTTTCCGAAATCGTATCAGTTACTTCGTCTTCATCTACAAAAAGACCTTGAGGGATCGAAAGAGGTACTAGGTCGCATACAACCGTTAAACTAGAGATCAAGGAGACGGAGAAGGAAATCCTGCCTGTACTTCTGGTAGTTCTTGGTCCACATACTGCTGGAGTCTAGCTTGTAGGATTTTAAGCATAACTTTACTAGCATGTGAAATGAGTGCAATGGTGCGATAGTTTGAACATTCTTTGGCACTGCCTTTCTTTGGAATTGAAATGTAAACTGACCTTTTCCAATCCTGTGGCCACTGTTGAGTTCTCCAAATTTGCTGGCAAATTGAGTGTAGCACTTTTACTGCATCGTCTTTTAAGATTTTGAATAGCTCAGCTGGAATGCTGTTATATTTTAGTTAGAAAATTGACAGTGGAGGCAAGGAGTCCATTCAATGTTATATCTTTGCTAAGATTGGGTTCACTTTAAGAGATTTTTTTCATGCCTGGTCCAATGAAAATATTTCATTTATGACCCTTTTATGGGCAGAGTAATTAGATAAATTTTAAGAGCCGATGGAAACTATGGACAGAAGATTCTTGGCCAGCTTCAACTATATGCCATCTGTCATCTTTCTTGGAATGGAAAGCTTTAGCAACCATCACTCGTGTACTTGTCTTCTCATGAATAGGTGTTATAACTTGCTGTACATGGTTACAAGTTCTTTTGTATCCCCAAAGACTTTCAGAAGCTATAATAGATACAAAATGCAACAGCCTATCTGATAACGTCAAAGTGATTACTATGATGTAATATTTCTAGACATTGTTTTTTTGTTTCTGGGTGCAGCTCAAGGTGCTGGTTATATAAAGCTATCTATCTATCTATCTATCTATCTATCTATCTATCTATCTATCTATCATAAAACATTTCCTGTGGTCAACTTTTGATGCTTGACCATGCTAAACAGTTCAACCTGGGTTACTTTTAAGGGAGAAATATCTCTAAATACCTCCCTGAATTTTTAAGAACTTTTCCAGTGAGGGCAGTACACTAGGAGCGCTGCCATTGTTGAAGCTATTGAGAAATCTGGTAAGGAAATACCTCTGAAATGATGACCCAGTGGGTCATGGTGGGTAGTACTGTGTGGCTTATGACTTCAAAAATTTCAACCCCATCATCTCCAGGCAGAATCTACCTACCTGATAGAAGCTACAAAATAGGGTATGTTACAGCAAATCATCTACCAGGAAGTAAGACAGACGGAGGCCCATAAGCAAGCAATCTCTTTTATGGTTTCTATCCTTTGGAATAACTTGACCCTGGTCCTGTTCCTGGAAATATTAAGAAAACAGTGGAAATACTTTTGTTCTGCCAAGCTTTTGGAGATGAAGAGTGGAGTGTACTGATTATGGAAATAAAAAGGAGGCTTTGGGGAAATGTATTGATGTATTGTCTTAATCTAAATTTATATCTTTGCCATTAGTCTTATTTATGGTATTGTTAAGAATTAAGGGAGCACATAATCCAGTTAATTAAAACTGCAACCTGTTCTAGAGACCTTAGTTGTATGTAAAAAAAATGTTGGTTTAACAAAACTTTAGCATGCATGTAGTCCTTACAAATTAATTTCATATTTGATAAATGCAATATGTCAGCTGCTGAGATCTAAAAGAAATAGTTTCTGAAATTCCCATGTGGAACATAATGTAAAAATCAGATAAACCACTGGGATTATTCTAAACCAACTGGGCCTTAGTCTGATCCTGAAAAGAATTTTTGGTATATTCTTAAAAAAAAATAGCAGACTTCTCTGTGATATGTTGCTAAAGAAGACACTGTGTGATACTTATGTACTTCTCACTGGAAAATGTCAATGCATTCCATTAAATCTGCAGGAATTCTCAGAATCTTATTTACTTGTATGGAAATGTTTTCTTTCTAAAGATGTCCCACAGGTGATGGAGGGGTGAAATAAACTTTAAAAGCAGCATTTAGATCTCTACAAGAGTCTTTAAAAGACAAAGAATCAATGCATGCTGGAATGGAAAACCTTAAGGAGGTCACAGGTTTCTCAGATTTCCACTCTAATAGCTTATTCCAACTACTATAACCAAATATGTGAAAACATTATCATCCCATGAAAGCATTATTGTTGTCATTGAGCTCCAACCTACTACTTAACTAAGTCAAATCAATGCAAAGCACCTGAATTCATTCTGAGACTGCAGCTGGTCCATGAAGATTACTGTGCAATCAACTAATGTATTCAGAGTTTCATTACATTTCATGTTTACTTTTTTTCATTTATTACCACTTTACTACCACTTAGGATTGGGATTTTGTTATTTAATCAGAAGTTTTAAATATATTTCTTCTCATATCCATTATTTCCAAGAAAAAATATCATGCTTAGCTGAAATCATCTGATGACAGCTCCCAGCTTGCTTTAGAAACTTGGTTTAGGAGATTTCTATATGTGTTAATCTAGCAGTTACTTTTAATTAATCCATAACCAATACTTATTTACAACAGTACCTAAACAGATTACATCTTCCATTCAGTAAAAATGGATAGGATAGGGTAGGGTAGGGTAGGGTAGGGTATGGTAGGAGGGAGAGGGAGAGGGAGAGGGAGAGGGAGAGAAGAGAAGAGAAGAGAAGAGAAGAGAAGAGAAGAGAAGAGAAGAGAAGAGACCAAGTGCTGAAATTCTATTAAGGAACTCTATTTTGAACCCTTTTGTGGTTGGTCTTAATAGTTATTTAAAATAGATTTAAGTATTTTAGTTTTGTCTTTTTGAATGTCATCACTAGGCTACTATTTGGTTGATATTGTGTTATAAAGCTATACTTGTTTTTTGTTTTTTTGCTGCTCATGTTGAAATGTAAAGCCTTGATTGATTGATTGATTGATTGATTGATTGATTTTCTCATTTTATAATTGAATATTTAAAAAGCAACGTGATGACTGGGTTGATCAATAGTTCAATAGCGTACATAAGTCTTTAGTATAAATCTTATTTTACAACATCAAATGTTTCCTCTCTTTTTCCATTAATATCTGCTATCTCATATCTCATTTTTAGCTTATACATATCTTAATTGCGTTTGTGTTAGATCGCGCAGGCAGTAAGACACGAGTCGAGTGACAGTCAGCTCTTGGTTTATTGGCAAGGCATAAGGTAAATCCGGACTGGCTCTCTGGGCCAGGGGAGCCCTCTTTTATGGGATTCCCCTGGCTTGTAATCACACAATTCCATTGGCTGGCAAGACCCTGTTGCTAGTTAGCCAACCAGCAATGGGCATGAA
>NW_015386293.1:30317-42990 GCF_001527695.2 Protobothrops mucrosquamatus
GATCAATGGTGAAGGGCAATCACCCTTAATGGGTGATCAGGATATGCATAGGGGATTAGGGGGGGGAATACAAAGAACACAACAGTTTGCACTTAATCCTTATATACAATCAATGTCCTGTTATTGCTTTTTTTTAAAGCCTTTAATTTCCCATCAATATTCAAAGTAACACTATTATTTATGATTTCCAAGTATTTTATGTTTAGGTGACCAAAAGCTTCCCTTATCTCAATTTCTCCCTTTTTCCCTTTTCATACCAAAGTTTAATATTCTGGTTACACAACTTATCTATTTGATGATAACATTGCTCTGTTTTGTAAAAGTTATCTATTTTCCACCATATTCAATCACCTAATTGATAATACAGTATCCCCTAATAAATCAAAACCATTATAGGTGTTATCTGGGTTAACCAATAATTCAGTAATATATATACATTTTTAGTTTAAGTCTAATATTACAACATCAAATACTTCCTCTTTCCAATAATATCTGTTATCTCATATTTGGCAAACACAATTCTTATTTTCAACTAAGTAGAAACATCTTTGTTACGTTTATCAATAATTTTTAGCCTGTACATATCTTGATTGCGTTTGCACAATGTTCTTGTATAAACAATATCCTGTTATTGCTCTTCCCCCCCCCAACTTTAATTTCCCTTCAATATTCAAGAAAACACTATTATTTATGATTTCCAAGTATTTTATATTTAGGTAACCAAAAGCTTTCCTTATCTCAACTTCTCCCTTTTTCCCTTTTCATATCAAAGTCTAATAGTCTAGTTACACATCTTATTTATTTAATTATAATGTTACTCTATTTTCTAAAAGTTATCTATTTTCCACCATATTCAACCATCTAATTGGTAATATAATATCCCCTCTAATAAGTCAACGCCATTATTTTCTTCAGCCTTACTCTGGCTTTCTTGCTTTGCCAGATAACCTTCCATGTCAATGCCTTTGAATCATCAAATAGTTCGCCCTCTATTTTTATATATATTATTTGGAATAAGAAAGACCATTTGGTTGAAGTTTTTTTGGAAGAACAAACCCACTGGTATTCATTAAACTGCCTCCCTGTTACTCCAATTTCCCACAATTGTCCTGATAACTTTATCTTTCATTCAATCTGTTCTTCTTCCTTTTCCTCAAATATATTTTGATTTCTTGATTTGTGAAAAGTCTTTTCCATTTTCAATGTTGTCACTCCATTTTCTGATTTTTCAGTTGGTTGGGTCTGTTGGTCAGTTGGGTCCTCTGTCTTAGTGTTTCATTGTTCCAATTTTCCTTTTGTTTTTTGTGTTGTTACTTCTTTGCTTGTAATCAAGATCCAGGTTTGTATATTTAAGTTAGAACATTGTTCCTTTGTGTTGCTTCTTATTTTATCACAAGTTGCAAGTATAGTTTCATGTATTGATTTCAACATGGAAAGGATTTTTTCCTGATCTTCATCCATATTTTCTTAATAACATGTTAAGTTAAAGACTTTAGAATCAAATGTTAAAAATAATTTTTGTCTTTTGTAGCTGGGTATGGGATATCTACTTCACGTTTTATAGATGGTCTTTATAATAGAAATTGTTTATCAAGTAAGAGTTTATAATCCAAGGTGTTCCATCATCTCACGCAATAATATATGCTTCTCATTCAGGGAAATAGGAAAGCAGTTCCCCAAGCATAGTTCTGAGAGTCAGTAAAAGTTCAGGCAGGCCAGCTTCCAAAACAGTACATCATCCCTGCTACACAGATAAGCCGCCCAGAAATCCCTTCTTTGCAGCTTGGTTTTTCCAAGTTAGTAGCTATCAAGGCCAAACAAAATTTATCTGAAGTCTGGGCTTCAAGCCAGGTTTCTTTTAGGCAATAACAAATTGTAATACCATAATTCACCACAAGATGTTACCAATGTCATTTTATAGCTTTTTAAGTCCAAAACTTATATGGTGGTTTTTCAAGTCTTATTTAAAAAAAAAACAGTCTCCAATAAGAAAAAAGAACACTTTTAGTCCCCAAGTTTCAAAAGAATATATATCCAATTAGATTAAAATTAATCTTGTGGTTGCTCTATTTCCTCTGGGTAGTTAGTCACCGCTTTTCTTAGAGGGTGGGTAAAAATTCCCTTCCTTCTCTCCTCACAGGGGGAAAAATGCTTTGGGAAGCTTTTTCAGGAAATAAAACTTAGAATCTTAAAGAGAGGATCAGGTCTCATCCAGTTTCATCCACAGTGCTTGAAAGTTGCTTGGTGGTGCTTTTGACTTTGGCTGTCAGCAATTTTGTGACTGGCTATATTTATATGGCTGGTCCTTCCCCCATCGGTTTGGAGGGCTTCCCTGGATCAAACGGAAGGGCCACTGCCCTCCCATGATCAACGGGGATCCCCTCCTTGCTCGTCGCCTCTACGGGGTAACTTTCGACCCTTTTCAGGGTCCCCCAGTGGAGCGAATTCACATGTGAAAAATGAAGCCCCGTCTTCATGCATGTGTGGTGCCACAACATCAAGCTGGAAGTCCAAACAAAATATTTATTGATCAATGTCATATGAGATCATATCACTATTGCTTGTATCCCCAATGTGGTGCCCATAGATCCTAATGTGCCCAAAGGGGGCTTATATTTGCCACCTGCCTGATCTCCTACCTCATTATACGTATTAAAAAGTATTTAAATAAAAAATATATAAAGGAAGGTGACATCCCACAAAGCACTAGCACCCAGAATCATCATTATTTCAATTTAAGCAGGGGAAAAAAGACATAAGGAGGATAAAGGCTGGCAAGGATTAATCGTGATATCAAATAATGATCTTTATAGTTTGCTTAATTTACATTTCCTGACTGGAAATTGCATACATATAATTATCCAATCTTTATCAGCCATTCTGTGAAAGCATGTTCCCCCTTCCCATGGCTGCCACTTTCACTGAATGCTTACAACAGACTTTCAAATTATCATGTGTCCCATTGGCCCTCAGAGGTATGACCTTTGCTTCTATTTGGCCAGTATAAGAAACTGGGAGTAGGGCTCTTTGAGCTGGGCTACAAAAGTGTAGACAAAAACTAGACAGCAGCAAAGAGGTGCAGAAAACTTTTTTTATAAACTAAGTAATATCATCAAAAGAGAGTGGAGTTTATTCTCTATTTATATATTGGTGGCTTGCCCTGTTGGTGGGAGTGTTCTTGGTGATTAGATTGTTGTTTACTGATGCCTTGTTTGTCTGAGTTGGTAGTTTATATGTGTGTGTGTGTGTGTGTGTGTGTATTATTTTATTTGTTTTCTAATTTTACATTAAGGTATTTAAAAAGTGACGTGGTGGCTGGGTTAATCAACAGTTCAATAACATACAAAAATCTTTAGCACAAATCTCAAGTTACAATATCAAATATTTCCTCTCTTTTTCCCTTAATATCTACTATCTTGTATTTAAGCTAATACAGTTCTTATTATATCAACTAAGTAAAAACATCATTATTACATTTATCAATAAAGTTTTAGCTTATACATATCTTAATTACTTTTACATTCAATCTTTATAGACAATCAATGTCCTGTTGTTGTTTTTTTCCCCATTTTAGTTTCCCATCAATATTCAAATTTAACAGTTGATATTTATAATTTCCAGGCTTTAGGTAACCAAAGTTTCCCTTATCTCAATTCATAACAGAATCTAATATTCAAAATACACATCTTATCTATTTGAGTATAGTCTTGTTCTATTTTCTAAAAGTTATCTATTTCCCACCATATTAAATCTTCTAATTAATAATACAGTATCCCCTTCAATAAATCAAAACCATTATATATATTGTCTGGGTTAATCAATAAATCAAACATTTTCATATTTTTTTTCTTTTGGGTCTAATTTTTAAATATTAAACAAATAGAATCCTTATTTTCAACTAATTTCCAAATATTTTAAATTTAATGACCAGAATTCCCCTTATCTCAACTTCTCCCTTTAACTCTCTAATTAGTAATATGAAATCCCCTCTAATAAATCAAAACCCCAATTTTTTCAGCCTTATTCTGGCTTTCTTCCTTTGCCAACTAGCCTTCCATGTCAGTGCTTTTAAATCATCAAATAGATCTCCCTCTATTATTATATATATTATTTGAAATAAGAGAGACCATTTAATTGCCATTTTTTGGAAGGGCTAACCCATTTGTGTTCATTAGATCGTCTCTGCTGTTATCTTCTGTGTTGTTAGTTCTTTAGTTGTAAAAATTTGGGTTTGTATATCTAAGCTGGCATCTTGTTCTTTTATGTTGGGTCTTATTTTGTCACAAGCTGAAAGAATGGTTTCATGTATTGCTTTCAACATGGAAAGAATCTTTTTCTGGTCTTCATCCATATTCTCTTAATAGTGTGTTAAGTTGAGGATTTTAAAATCAGACGTTAAAAATAATTTTATAACTAGGTATGGGACCTCTATTTCATGTATTATAGGTGGTCTTTATAGTGGAAGTCATTTGTCAAGTAAGATTTTATAGTCCAAGGTATCTCATCATCTCATGTAATAACCAATGTTCCTCAGATAAAGAAATAGGAAAGCAATTCCCCACATATAGGTCTGAAAGTCAGTAAAAGTTTACATTCATAGTTCAAGCAGGCCAGTTATGCCGCCCAGAAATTCTCTTTACAGCTGAATTTCTCACAGGTAGTATCTATCAAGGTCGAAAGAGTTTTATCTGAAGTCTGGGCTTCAAGCCAAGTGTCTTTTAGGCAATAACAAGTTGTAATATCAAATCTCGCCACAAGATGTCACCGATGCCATTTAAAGTTTTTTAAGTCCAAAATTTTTATAATCCTTTTTCCAGTTTTATTTTTTTGTAGATAAAAACAAAAGTCTCCAGTAAAAATAAGAAAACTTTTGGTCCCCAAGTTTCAGAAACATATAAATCCAATTAAATTAAAATTGTTCTTTTAGTGCTTTAACTCCCCTGGGTAGTCAGTCACCGCTGTTCTTAGAGGGTGGAGTAGAAATTCCCTTCCCTCTCTCCTCATAGGGGAAAAAGATACTTTGGGCAGCTTTTACAGGAAAAGAAAATACTTAAGATCTTAAGAAAATACTTAAGATCTCACCCAGTTTCATCTGCATTGCTTTAGAAGTGCTTGATGGTAAGTTTGACTTCGGCTGTCTGCAGCTTAGTAATGAGCCATATTGCTATGGCCAATCTTTCCTCTGCCAGTTTGGAGGGCTGCCCCGGATCAAGTGGAAGGGCTGCTGCCCTCCCGTGATCAGGTGGGGGTCCCTTCCTTGCTTGTCACCCCTACAGGGAAACTTTCAACCCTTTCAAGGGTCCCCCAGTAGAACGAAATCGAACATGGAAGACGGAACTCACCTTCCAGCGTCCGCGGCAGCCGCGATGGCAAACCCTGAGTTGGTAGTCTCTTGATTAGAGTATTGTTTACTTCTTAATTGTTGGTTTAATGTTAATATTGGTGTTAATCTCTGCTCATCTGAGTATTGATTGCTGGTGAGGAAGTGATTTGGATTTTTTTTTCCTTTTGGGCTTTTTGATTGTCTCTTTTGAATGGTATATAGATATTATTTGTGTCTATGTGCCTGTTGATGGCTGATTTGTTTGAGTGCCAGGTTTCCAGGAATTCTCTACCACCACTCCCGTCTAGTATTCATCATTTCGTAAAGAAATGTCTGCAAGAAAACAACCAAGCTCAGAGAGTACCAATAATCCCATAGTTCAACCCTGAGCTACAAATATTCTCTTCTGTTGGATTTAAACTGTAGATCTGCTTATGATCCAAAAAGCATTTAGACATAGCTTTCTCTGGGTGATCCTATTTCAAATCTCAGTGGAGCATTAGAGATAAATTGAGAAAATGGAGAATAATTCTCAAGAACTTTAACTGAATTGTTTCCAACAGCTCCTAGAACAAAAAGTCTTGACAGTTAACATATCTATTGCTTTTGAAGCCCTCAGTGTGCAAGATGAAATGTCATAAATTTATTGTTTTCAAAAAAGGATGAATTAATAGGAAATTAGTTTGTTTCATTTATTTGAATGCCATTCATTTGTCATTTATGTTGGCAACTAGAACATCTTTTAGTGAATAGGATTGCCTTCATTAGTTGTAAGCTTTTTCAATGGAAAAAGGTAGAAGGTTCTGCTGGAAAGTACTTTAGACTAAGAAAGAATGGTAACATTATTGACATATAATATCAGGGAGATAGGTCCAAGTGATAAATCAGGGAAGTGCAATACATTACTTGATAGAGCCTGTATTTATAGTTAAATCAAAAATAGGTAGGACAAGTATGTAGCCCTATTTAATTCCCAGTGTGATAGGAATAAGATTAGTAAGGACTCCATTGGCATTATATTTTACTTGTGTGTAAAAATGTTCAGTGAATAAAATGATCAGACTGTATAGAGTTAAGTGATTATCAAAGTTACAATTAATTTTCTCCACAATCTTTCTCGCCAAATTATATCAAATTCTCCTTTCAAAAAAATGAAGTCAGCACAGAGGGATCCCTTTGGCCATAAGGAGTATTTTTCTATCAAGTCATGCAGAATGTTATGTTGATCAAAGCTTCAATACCTAGGTCTCATTCTGGTTTTCTTTCCATAGTTAGAATATTTTGTTAGAAGATCCAATCAAGAAGCTCATTTAATGTTTAGTTCTTTAGTATTTGGCATATAGTTGTTTGTTATTGTTGTTGTTGTTCATCGTCAGCCAGATCTTCAGATTGGGCTTGGCATTTTTGTCTACCTATCGAGTCCTTACCAAGGACCTGGGATAGGCAGATCTGGATGTTTGATGATGTCACAGATATCGTCACAAGATGTAAGCTGTTCCGAGTAAAGCCGCCTTTTGCAATTGACTAATGGCGAATTTGTCAATGCCAATGGTGTTCAAGTGGTGCTCCAGTTGTTTTGGGATTGCACTTAAGGTGCCTATTACTATTGGTAGTACCTTTGCCTGCTTTTGCCACAGTCATTCTATTTCTATTTGTAGGTCTTTGTATTTTGTTATCTTCTCCAGTTCTTTCTCTTCTATTCTGCTGTCTCCAGGCATAGCCACATCCACTATCCAGACTTTTTTTGTTTTTCTTATCGACAATTGTTAAGTCCAGAGTGTTAGGTGGCAAGTGCCTTTCTGTTTGAATTCTAAAGTCCCAGAGCAATTTAACTCTGACATTTTCTGACTTTCTCTATTTTATGGTTCCACCAGTTCTTGTCTACAGGCAAATTATATTTCTTTTTTATATATACATACATATTTTATTAGTTTTAACTATGACAATCTCCAGTGCTAGTGTATAGCATGTTGTCTTGGTTTATGTTTTAATAAAAGAAAAAAAGACAATAATAATCAATTAACAATCAGTAATGATTAAGTTTGATAATTCCATATTAGTATATTAAATAACAATATATTTCTTTGATCTTCCCTTCTCCCATTTATATTCTCCTTCTTCAACCTTAAAAAAAATGTAATTCTTAATATTTTCAATATATAAATGGTTAAATATAAGCATATTTTATACGTATACAAATAATAATAATCTCTATGTATCACATTTTTGTTAGCTTATATTATTCTTATAACCATCATCTCATTAATTCACCATGCATCCTATTTTTGTAATTTTTGTTTAAGCTTAATTTCCCTTATATTCAATCCAATTCTTATCAGTCATAATTTCTCCATATGTTAGTCATCTAAACGTCCAAATTTTCCCTATGATGCATTATAGAAATCCTGTACTTATTATCTTTCTTATAGTACCTAGGTATAACATCCTTTTAAATCAGTTTATATTTCATTTATATTAATAAAAGTTACATCAATCCACTATTTTTACATTTCATATATTGTAGAATATACTATATTACTTAAATCTCTTATCCCTCTGGTTATAGGTCACCTTTATGTTCAAGGTTCTCTATTTTTTTAACCATATTCAAACAAGTGTTTGTTCATGTAATAGTCCATCTGGTAAGGCGAGTTAAATCTCTTGCATATGTCTCTGGTCTTCTTCTTTTGCCGATTAATGTTCTAAGTTGATATAATCCACTTACCCGGAAGTTCCTGTATTTTTGCAAATGTTGCTGGGAATAAAAAAGATGAAGTAAGTAAGATGTATACTTTCTGTCTCCCAAACTCTGATAGTTCTCCTAAAAATTCTATAGTCCAGGACTTCCGATTTTTGCACTTGCAGCGCATGACCACGTGAGAGCAGACCTCTGCTCCCCACGGCTAGTTTCTTCCTGCTTGGGGGACCCTACATGGGGGACCCTACATTCAGGTTGGTCTTCCTTCTCTTGCAGTTTTCCAAAAATCATTTTGTTAATTGGGAGTTGATCTTTTGTTCCTCTGCTATTGGGGTGGTTTCCTTTCTGCTCAGGTGGAAAGAGATTGTTTCCAACTAGATGCTGTCGGACTGCATCAGCTAACACACCAGTTAACAATTTGAAAGTTGTTGGTAAGCAGGTAATTGGTCTGTAGTAGCCTGGTGCTGCCTCTTTTGCTGGATATTTCATTATCAGGTACGTTCTGCCAGATGTTAGCTGCTCTTCAATTTCACCTCCTTATACTATGTTATTAAATTACTTGGTAATGAGTGGGTAAGATCAGGGGTGTCAAACTGCTGGCCCGCGGGCCGGTTTCATCATACCAGAGCTGCGCCCACCCCATTGCCGGCAATGGCGAAAAAGCTCTGATATGTTGCGCGATGTCACGTGATGTCGCGAGTTTGACATGTCTGAGTTAGATGTTTCAACCAAAAACCATGCAGTTCATCTTCACCTGGTGCTGACCTATTCTTGATCTTCCTTGCTCTTTTCTCTACCATTTCTGCTGTTATTACTAGTTCTTTCATTTCAACTTTTTTATTCTTATCCACCTCTTTTAACCAAGCTTCATTCTTATTATATTTCTTTGGATTATCCCATATCTGCACCCAGAACTGCATTGTTTCTTCCTTGTCAGGTACTAACTGATTCACTGCAGCTTTTCTATTGATGGATTGGTAGAAACGTTTCTGATTGGATTGAAATGGGAGGTTCTGCCTATAATTTGCAATTTGAGCTTCGTATCTTTTGATCTTCTTGGCTATAGCTGTTATTTCTTGCTTTATTATTTCCAGTGCTTCCTTGATCTTCTTTGTTTCTAAGTGGTATTTCTTGATTAGGTATTCTTTAGTCTTCTTGCTTTTCAGCTTCTTTTCTTTCATCTGTCTAGCTTGCTTGCCTCTGATCTCAACTTGCTGATCTTATTTTCCAGTCTAATCTTCCATTTTTGTGGTGCACTGTTTGGGGTTTCTTTTAATAACTGCAGCTGTGCTGTACATTAGTTGGTTTGTTTCTTGCAGTAAGTTGATGCTTATACTTGATATTGCAGTATAAATAGCCCTTTTCATGGCATCAAATACTAGTAAGAGACTGTAAGACTTTTGTTATGTCTTATAGTCTTAATTTGACCTTCATTCTGACATGTTCCTTATAAAACTGGGATGCAGAAAATTTAGAGCTGGGAATCTCAATACAACTGGAGATCAATGTATATATTTAAAACTTCGTTGGCATCATTCACTTAAACTACCCAAATTGTTAAGATGGAGTTTGCTAAATGTGCTGAAAAACTGTACTTGATATTGCACATTTTTCAAACTATCGCATGAGAGCCCTTCTTTAGAGAGCAATCAGGTCCTCATTTTTCTGATCTTATTTTCTGACCATTTTACTCAGAAAAAAAAAGAAATAAATGATCATTTTTTAGAGTAAGAGGCAACTTTAAAAGTTGTTTGATTAGTGAAATGTATGTTCAGTCCATAATTGATGAACTAGTGCTCTTGAGATCCAGGAAATTAATTATGCTATTTAATCACCTAGGACTGAACATTTAGAATGGTTAGATTGAATTTACCAGCTCATTTCCTCCCCCATCACATTACTGATTCCTTTGTTTTTGTAGTGGTAAGACATTGAGATATGATAACTAGCTAGATAACAATTAAACTGTATTATGATCTCTGAAGTTGATGCTGCAGTTAATCAGGCAGACCACATGAACTACCAGCTTGAGGACCCAACAGTCAACTAGATAACTGAGGCAGCTCCCAGGAACAATAAGCCTGAGAAGAAGGGGCATGATTTAGGTAGTGAACGGCCTGGTCATGATTGGGTGTCAAACCCAAGAACATCAGCAGCCATGATGAGCAGACCAGATGTGGTCAATTGCTCTTGAGAGGAGAAGGTGTCAATTCCCTTAAAGCCAATATCTGGAGCCAATAATAACAGTATATAGCAACCTCCAAGTTCTGTTTTCCTTTGTTGGAAACAACTCTGCCTATCTCTAGATCTATGTGCTGGATCTGCTTCTTTGTTCTACAATTTGAATCTTTGCCTAAACTCTGGACTCAGTGGACTACAGCTTGAGTTAGTTCTTTTCAGTAATATACTCTGACTCTAACACAAGAATTCACTTTCTCTGTAACTTCTGACTCTTGATTTACAACCTAATGAAGCAAACCTTACCTCAGCTTCTCAAGTTAACTTATTTATAACCCCATCAATAAACAGATTGTAAACTTGAAATGCTTGGACACTTAATGGAAGATAAAATGGTGGAAAAGGGATATATCATCCATATCAGGTCTGACATTAAAATCATCTGTCAGAATTAGTTCAGAGTTCAAAAATTGAAAAACTTACCTCCAAAAGATAATCCGCATAGCAATCCAACAGATTATTTGTGTTATTTTCAGAAAAAGGTGTGAAACTAACAAGGGGTTTAGATTATCAGGCCTAAACTCTAAAGATTTACAAAGAATAGAATGGTTGAATAAAAAATATCAGATGTCATTAAGATATTGAGGCGCCTTTGAGAACAGCTCCTTCTCAGACTAGTGCTGCTGAAAATGAGATAGAAAGAAACCTCTTTATATTCATGGGCTTACCTTCATATGTTTCTTAGAAGAAAACAATGTCAAAAGACCCTAACCTACAAATAAAAACCACATCACTCAGCCTACATCACTAGATGGATACACTCTCCATCAGAAAGTGAATGCAAGGTTTGAATGTCATTTAATAGCCAATAACTTTGTATTTATCACTAAGTGACACATTGTCAAGGGGGAAAAAGAGTTGGTGAGCTCATAATTATCCCTAGGTGACACAGTGCCAAGGGATAAAGGTAGAAAGAAACTTCAGACAGATGAAATCATGTGTTTTAGTGCCTAGCTTGTGACTTTAGGGCAAGCTCCTTGACAGCTACATATCTTCTCAGAGGAGTGGTATGTATTAGAGGTTGACAGGGGGTCAGCACTCTTCAGCCTTTTCAATAATGAGATGCTTTTCTAGATGCTGTGTTCAGTTTCATTCCCACACATAATTCAGACTGCTAAGAAGTAGTAGTGATAGGAGATGAAATAGGATGCTGAGTAGACAAAGGATGAAGAGAAGCCATCTTTGGCAGATTACATTTAATATTTGAGAGACCATCTTTTCTCAAGGTGAACTATTCATTTCACTTTGACTTAACAGTACATGATTGTCAAATAGATGCTGCAGCTAGATTAGCTGTAGCTGCTCAGAGCCCGGGCCTAGTAAGTCTTGTTCTAAATCTCAAACAGCTGGAGAACTATAGCAGCTCTTTCTTTGAAAGATATGCAAAAAAGACATTTCTTGAAAGCTCTTCTAGGCAAATTTCAGAGGGTTAAAGGCTCTTTGGAGACAGCTTAGTAAGCAGGGCTCAAGGCTATCTTGCTGGATATTGTATGACCATTTGAGGCTGGTTTTGTTAGTTGTTCAGCTAGGCAGTTACTCCTACACGTGTTAAGTATTTTAACACATGTATTAAGTATTTAAGTTAATTTTCAACATACATTTGAATGGCTTGGCAGAGATTTCAAATGTTTCCTTATTCTAAATAACATAGATGATATTCTTTGTATCCAAATTTAATTGTCAAAAAAAATCTGGGAGCCTTTTCACTGAATTTACATCAGCCTGGAAAAGTGGAATGTATGGCAGTGTGGTATCTTGATAAAGAAGATTATTCCTTAGGGTTACTTGAGAAATCTGAAGGGCATAAAAATAAAAAGTCTCTGAGGGGTAATTATTGCTGGCAGAAGTAAGTATGTATTTACTATTTATACATAGATGCTACAAGCCACATGATGGGCTAAGAGATAGGCAAGGGGTACTTAAAAACTGCCATTTTGTTAGCAGAAAAAGAGCTATTTTAAAACCCTGAAAAATCTCATACTATGCTGTTTCCCCCCAAAAAATCATTTTGCTGTAATAGTACAGAATATGATGTCCTGAATTAGCCATTCTGCACACACTCACATGATACATATAAGAGGGTTATTTCAGGTGTTAGGATACTGGTATTTCATCCTATTTTAGCATTATATGGGTTATTTGGAAACTAAAACAAAGTGCTCCTTGCCAGAACCAATTTTTCCCATGTGGCTTATAGGAAAATGAGCATCAACACTCGTCCGGTCTCCAACCTTCGCTTTGTGGCGAAGGTTGTGGAGAGTGTGGTTGCGTGGCAGCTTCCCCGACACCTGGAGGAAACAGTCTATCTAGACCCGCTCCAGTCGGGCTTCAGGCCGGGATACAGCACGGAAACGGCATTGGTCACATTGGTGAATGATCTCTGGAGGGCCCGGGACAGGGGTTGTTCCTCTGTC
>NW_015386293.1:43862-91339 GCF_001527695.2 Protobothrops mucrosquamatus
TAAATCTTAAATCTTAAATCTTAAATCAAAGGATTTCTTTCCTAAATTTTGTCATTTTAATGAAACTTCTGTACCAAAGAAGCACTCCCATTGCATTGATCTGTTCATAATCCTTTTTTTAACCATAGCAAATGTTAAACTTGGCCAGCTTATTTTTATTAAGTTTTGGTTGTGGTTGTTGAATGTTAACCACTTTAAAGTGTCAGAATGGGACACATTCATTGTTCAGATTCTCCTTATATTCACTTTCTCTCTGTGTGTAATGTCTATGTTGATGAAAAGAAGATTGATCTGAAAAGAAGGGATTGTCTATTTGCTATTTGTTCCAGCTTTTTGACAAATACATTAGAGTATAATTCTATCCACATTCAAATAATTCATGATTCATTAATTATTCCCACGTAATGAGATTGGAACTGCATTTAATGATGCTAATATATAATTTAGAAGAACTGAATGGAGCAAATGTCATTGCTGAAACTTGGCTGGAAATTTTGCCAGAGTTTTCCCCTATTAATTGGCTCAGTAAGTGGTTCATCTTACAGAAAGCCAAGGTTCTGGAATAGAATGCTGTAGATCAAAATCATTATGACAACAGCAGGCAAATGAACATCTCTTCTTCAATTGCAGTTGTCAGCTTTTACTAACCTATTTATTGTAATAAATATGTCATGCCATATAGAGAAGCAACCTAGAACTAAGGAGAAATTTCCTAACAGTGAGCACAGTTTACCAGTCAAACGGCTTCCTTCAGAAGTTGTGGGTGCTCCAACATTGGAGGCATTTAAGAAGAGACTGGACAGCCACTTGTCTGGAATGGTATAGGATAATCCTGCTTGAGCAGGGGTTGGGCTAGAACAGGGCTTTTCAATCTGTGGGCACACATACCACTGGTGGTACTTCGGCACCTGGCAGATGGTACGTGACCTAGACAAGTGTAGCTGGGGGGATGAGCTGAAGCGGCAGCAGCAGCACACAGGCCTGGGGGAGAGTCAGCTGAAGGTGCAGTGTTGACGGGGCTCTACTGAGGGCCCAGGATTGGCACACGTGGCTCCAGCTGATTGGTGCTTCCAGCAGCGTCTGCTATCACCGAGAGCAGCAGACAGGCCTTGGGGAGAAAGAGTCAGCTGGAACTGCTGGGGCGAAGCAGAGGCCCCAGGATTGGTGTGCGCAGCTACATGCTGATCGGCGCTTCCAGCACACCTGGAATAAGAGAAAAGGAGAAGGGGGGTATTGGTGCATATTAATAAATATGGATAAATTCATCATACATTCATCAGTGCAAAAGGAAAGTGATTCAGCAAAGGAACTGCCACCAAAGAAATTAAAATCAGTACTTTTCCCCCTTTTTTATGATTTATAACATTTTATTAGATTATAGAATATAATACAAAAATACAAAAGCAAATAGTCAGACACAATGGGGAGGAAAACGGGAAAGAAAAGTGAGGGAGAGAAGGGGAAAAGAAAAGGTATTAACTTCCAACTTCCTCTGTTGCAGTAGAATGAAGCATTAACATCGAAACTCAACTTTTTACTTTTCCATAATAGTATAAACTAGCCATTTCTATAACAACAAATCAATCTAATCAGTAAAACCCAAAATCTTTTTTTTTAGTCATCAAGTTTTTAACACCTTGCTAAGCACTGGTGGTTCTCAAATATTGTCATGTCCTAAAAGTGATACAATCTGTTTAAAGGTTGAAAAGCCATGGGCTAGAAGTTCACAGCATGCTAATAAAGACCACCTCTAGCACTACAAGATGTTAAATATTCAGGTGAATTAAAAAAAACTTCCATATAAAGTCCAATTCTTGGAGACTTCCTAGATAGGTTCCGGCTGTTTTCTTGGCAAGGTTTTCAGAAGTGCTTTAGATAAAGTCCTTTCAAGAGGTGAGAGAGAGTAACAAGCCCAAGTCACCCATCCAGCTTTGTGCCTAAGGCACAACAAAAACATACAGTCTCCAGGTTTGTAGCCTGATGCCTGAACCACTACATCCCAAAACTGGCTCCCAGATAGATGCCCAATATCAACATCTGTATGATAACAAGTAAAACCTATAAGTTAGCATAGCCACAATGGACTGAAAAGAGATACAGGCCTTTTCTTAAATAGTAATTCTAATTATGATTCTTGATAGTCTAAAAAATTGAAATGTTAGTTTGGAGGAAGGAAAGAGCTTAAGTTCCAATGTATCATCTACACTTACATTTTTGCAGATATATGTTCATCAGTTTAAACACATTAGAACATATTGTGCTACATATTCTTTGTGTTTTGCTATAGACTAGATCTATTACATTTTTTAAATATTTGAGCTTATGTTTGTCATAGGTTTCTTAAAACAGTTTTTAATAAAAGATTTTACATATATAATAAGAAATACTCTCAATGAAAAATATATGGTAAATATGAAAAGGAAAAAAAGGAAAAGTAAAAAAGAGAAAGAGAAAATAACAGGAAACATGAAAAAATATAAAGTCAAGAATTAGAATCAGAATAGAGCTGGAAGTGACTTTGGAGGTCTTCTAGTCCAACCCCCTGCTCAAGCAGGAGATCCTATACCATTTCAGACAAGTGACTGTCCAGTCTCTTCTTAAAAACCTCCATGATAAAGCACCCACAACCTCTGAAGGCGTTCCACTGGTTAATTATCCTCACTGTTAGGAAGTTTCTCCTTAATTCCAGATTACTTCTCTCCTTGATTAGTTTCCATCCATTGTTTCTTGTCCTGACCTCTGGTGCTTTGGAAAATAAATTGACCTCCTCCTCCTTGTGGCAGCCTCTCAAATACTGGAATACTGCTATCATGTCCCCACTAGTCCTTATTTTCTCTCATCTAGCCAAACCCAAATCCTGCAACCGTTCTTCATATGTTTTAGTCTCCAGGCCTTTAATCATCTTAGTTGCTCTTCTTTGAACTTTTCCCAAATTCTCAACATCTTTTTTGTAATCTGATGACCAAAACTGGATGCAGCATTCCAAGTGTGGTCTTACTAGGCTTTATAAAGTGATACTAATACTTCATGTGATTTTGATTCTATGCCTCTGTTTATACAACCAAGGTGTAAGGACCCACCTCAGCTAACCACCCAAGAAAGCAGAACTCTTGAAACAGGCATTGTCTCAAAAGGATATTGTTATTAGGGGTTAGTGACAATAGGGAAGTCAAGGCGAGATCTGGAGAAAATCCCACTTGAACAATATAATTAAACCACCAATATTCCTCCTCCCACCAAAGTCATAATGTCCATTTGAAATCCAGCCAATCCAGAGGTGGCAAAACAAGCAGGTTACTGGTACAATTAGCACTCATCTCAAGGTCCAGCTTTCGTTTCTCTGTAACCGTCTCCCTGATAAGGGAGACACATTCCTTTCTCAAGTGGATAGAGGTGGAAGAAGGAAAGCAGAAAGTGAAAGTTATCCCAAGAGAAAGCAAATATCCCCCCTCTCCCCAGCAAATGGCAGGCCCCAAAGCAAAGTACAAGAATATATATATGAAAAGGAGACAATAAAGATTTGGGGACCTGACTTATGCCCCCCCTAAAAGAATGGGAAATCCACCTAAAAGATAAAAAAGGGAGGGGAACAACAATATATACACATTAATTTGACTTGTCAGGATATTGAGAATGTAAACGTCTAAGAAGTTTAGGGGCTCTAACATGTCTCTTGTACACCCACTCATTCTGGGCAGAAGGGAGATTCTTCCAAGCTATTAAGTATTGTATCACCCTGTAATGTATTGAGGTGAATTACTTGGAATTGTTGGGAAAAACGGTCATAAGACTCTGTCAGCTAAGAGCCAGACTTGCTGTCTACATGCTAATTATCTTGTGTTAAAGCAGGAACTAATATTTGAATCCTATTGGCTGCCACCTAGTGGTTGAGTGTATAAATAGGGGTGGAGCTGCAGTTATTCAGGCTTCTGTTTAAACCTTTAATAAAGAGTTGTTGTTCACCTGCTGCCTCATCAATGCCTCACAGAATACCAAACATAACAGTGGCGCTGAAGGTGGGATGTGCTGCCAAATTCAAAGAGCTGAGTCACTAAGGGGGGTAAGCCAAGTGACGATGCCTTGGTTGGGACCGCATTCCCCCCCATTCGTGCCAGTATGAAAACGCTGGAGGAAGAGCGCTCCCAAGGAACCATCCCTGGGAGATTAGAAGAAGCCTAGGCAGCACAAAGCATTGTGAGGCCAAAGACAACGAAAGCAACTCACCATGGCCAAACTCGGAAAACTCTCAGAATTCGACGTCGCACATCCAGAGAGGTGGAGCTCGTACGTTGCGAGAGTCAAGAATTACCTTAGAGTCAACAAGTTCGTGATGATGGCTTGAAAACCGCAATGCTGCTGTGCGTTTGTGGCCAGGCGACGTTCAAGATCACCAAAAACTTAATAGCTCCGGTGCCGCTTGAATCTGTTGCTTATTCCGAACTTAAGAGAATGCTCAAAGAACACTTTGAGCCAAAGCTATCGGTCATCACCTGGAGGCATGCCTTCAAAAGAAGAGACCAACGACCGGACGAATCAGCTGCTGAATTCATTGCTGCCCTTCGTCAAGCGGCCCAACCCTATGAGTTCAAAGATCTTGAAGAGAGGCTGCGCAACCGCTTAGTGTGCAAGTTAAGAAGCAGGGATCTCCAACAGAAATTGTTCGCCAAAGAGACTATTTCATTTCAAGATGCCCTAAGAGAAATCACAGCCGAAGAAGTCACCGGGGAAGCCATCAAGCCCTTACGGCTCTCCAGGAACATTCCCTGCGCAGAGGCAGTCCACCAGGAGAGCACTGAGTGGGTCGAAGACTCCGAATCGGATCAAGAGATCGATCGGTTACAGCGGCCACCAAAAAGAAGGCCACAATGCCCAGTTGATGAGGCAGTTCCCTTCTCTTGATGTGCGGGTTGTGGAGGCCGACACAAACGCGTGGACTGCAGGTTCCGCACAGCAACGTGTCGGGCATGTGGCAAGCAAGGCCACATTGCCGCAGTCTGTCAGGGTCGTTGGAGAGAGAATCCACCAGAAGAGTTTCCCCAGCAATGTACTAGGGCTCCGGAGCAACACAGGGTGGGCTATTGCACCACTAGGAGGAGCATACTTAGAACAAGTGCCCATCGCCCTCTTAAGGAAAAACTGCAGCTCAAAGTCAAGCTGCAGGGAGTTCCATGCAACATGGAACTAGATATGCGGTCCGCATTATCCATAATTTCCCAGGGGACTTTCAAACACATTTGCAATCGCAGCGGCAAAAGAGTTAAGCTCAAGCCGTCGAACCTCATGTTAACCGATTTCCAAAACTCCCAAGTAACAGTCAAGGGGGAAGCTACACTCAGGGTGCACTTCAAGGAATTTGAGGGGGCCCTGGAAATCATAGTAGTTGAGGGCAACCGCACAAGCCTCATTGGGCTTGATTGGTTTGATGCATTGGAAATAAATGTAACTGGAATAAACAGCACACAAGCAGTGAACTTAGCAGCAGTTTGCCGTGAGTTTGCTGATGTTTTTAGCCCTCACTTAGGGAAATATAAGGGTCCTCCCATAGCTCTTCAGCTTGATCCTGCCATAACTCCAATACGGATCAAGCCGCATAGAGTGCCCTTCACCCTCAAGCAGAAGATCAATGCAGAGTTGGACAAGCTGGTGCAGCAAGGCATCCTGCAGCCAGTTGATAGCAGTCAAAGAGAAACCCCCATAGTTACGCCACTTAAGGCCAATGGAGAGGTGCGAATATGTGCAGATTACAAGTGCACTATCAATAGAGCACTCCAACAAGACGCATATCCAGTGCCTGTAGTCAGCCACATTTTGGTGTCACTACAGGAAGGTCGCATCTTTGCCAAGTTAGATTTGGCTCAAGCCTATCAGCAACTGCTGGTGGATGATGCCAATGGCAGAAGCTCAAACCATAGTTATTCACAGAGGAGCTTTCAAGGTTAAGTGCCTACAATTCGGGGCCAGTGTTGCCCCAGGCCTCTTCCAGGGAGTGATGGAGCGTATGCTCAAGTGTATTCCAGGCATGTGCCCATATTTCAATGATGTCCTCATAGCTGGAGAATCAGTCAAAAAACTGGCAGAACGGCTTAAGGCTGTCCTTCAGCACTTCCGCAAAGCGGGGCTGAAGCTGAAGTGGGAGAAATGTAAGTTTGGGGTAGCTTCAACTGAGTTCCTCGGTTTCCGTATACATGCCCAAGGCATTCATCCTGCTGAATCCAAGCTCAAAGCAATTCAGCAGGCCCCCAGTGCAAAATCAAAGGGGGAGCTCCAAGCGTTTCTTGGACTGCTTAATTTTTATCACACCTTCTTACCTCACAAGGCCACAGTGGCAGAGCCGTTACACCAGCTCTTGGACAAACATGCACAGTGGAAGTAGACCAGCATCCATGATAGGAGCTTCTCAGCAGTCAAATCACTGCTGTCTTCAAATTCACTGCTGTCTTCACATTTTGATGCATTTTAACGAAAAGCTGCCTGTCTGCATCGCTTGTGATGCATCACCATATGGGATTGGGGCTGTGTTGAGTCATTTAATGGCTGACGGAAGGCAAATTCCAATAGCCTATTACTCAAGGACTTTGTCCTCTGTAGAGCGTAATTACGCTCAAATAGATAAAGAGGCCTTGGCCATAGTGGCAGGGATCAAGAAGTTTCATGATTATCTATATGGTAGGCCCTTCACTGTCTTCACAGACCATAAGCCACTCCTGGGGTTGTTCACAACAAACAAGCAAACATACCAGATCATATCCCCTAGGATGTTGAGGTGGTCAATTTTGCTGTCAGTGTATGATTATAGTTTGATTCATAAACCAGGTAGAGAAATGGGTCACGCAGACGGCCTTAGCAGACTGCCCCTGCCACAGTTAGAGCCTGACCCCGCTCCAGCCATGCGCATCCTGGCTATTCAGGACCTGCCTGAGTCTCCCCTTAACGCAGGGGATGTGACTGTAGAGACAGCTTCAGACACGACGCTGAGCCGTGTGCTGAACTGGGTGCTCACAGGATGGCTGGAAAATAATCCTGGGCCTAATTTTCAGAGTTTCAGCAGGAGGAAGGATGAGTTGTCAGCCCACAGGGGATGCATCTTTTGGGGTAGTCAGGTGGTAGTCCCAAACTCACTGAGGACTAGAGTCTTGGAGTCTCTGCATGAGGGACATCCAGGAATAGTCTGGATGAAGGCACTCGCACGAAGCTACCTTTGGTGGCCTGGGCTGGACAAAGATATTGAGGCTCAGGTACACAGCTGCCATATTTGCCAGCAATCTAGGCCAGAGATGCCCCATGCCCCTGTCCACTGATGGGAAACCACACACGCCCCCTGGTCCAGGATCCACATTGATTATGCAGGGCCTTTCCAGGGACAACTCTTCCTCATTGTGGTGGATAGTCACTCCAAGTGGTTAGAGGTCACACCTGTCCCCACCATGACTGCTGCCAGGACCATACAAGAACTGCGCAGTATTTTTGCTACACATGGATTACCCGATGTGATAGCTCTGATAATGGGGCCCAGTTTACTGCTTCAGAATTTCAGTCCTTTTTAAGGGCAAATATGATCAGACATGCCACATCAGCCCCTTTTCACCCGGCTTCGAACAGTCAAGCGGAGTGCATGGTCCGAACAACGAAGGAATCCTTAAAGCGAATGGTCTCAGGTAACTGGCAACACAGACTGGCAGATTTTCTACTCTGCCAATGTATAACCCCATGCACTTCTATGGGCAGAAGCCCAGCAGAATTAAGATGGGGCTGGCGTTTGATCACAAAGCTGGATCGCCTATATCCAGATAGAGTTGCCTCACAAGCAACACAGCCAAAGGCACCACGGCACTTGCAAGTTGGTGACCCGGTCTGGGTGAGGAACTACGGGCAAGGGGCACTGTGGGTGGTAGCTGTGGTTTGTAAGGTGACTAGGCCACTTTCTTATGAAGTGGTCCTGGAAGACGGTCGCGTGTTACACAGGCACATTGACCAACTGCAGTGGAGATTAGCAAACCAGCCAATAACTCATGACTCTAGTGACAGTCAAACTCAGGAAAAGCATGATGGCAGTAGTGCATCAGACTCTGCCAGCGACGGTGGAGCTCTCCGACTAAGGCAGTGGTTCTCAACCTGTGGGTCGGGACCCCATTTGGGGTCGATCGACCATTTCATGGGGGTCGCCAAGTAAGGCTGTCAGCCATTTTTTTTGTCCGCCATTTTTTTTGTCCACCATTTTTTCCCCTTTTCCAGCAGGTGCCTTACCTCCCTTGGGCTGGGCCAGCTGGTGGTCGGCCTGCTCCGTCTCTGCTGCTTGCCAGCTACGCCTCGGCCGGCACAGGGGGCGGAACCACTCATGCGCGGCGCTCCCGGGCAGGGAAAGTCCTCGACTTACGACCGGTTGGGTAGTCCTTGACTTATGACCGGTTTAGTCCTCGACTTACGACCGGTTTAGTCCTCGACTTACGACCGGTTTAGTCCTCGACTTATGACCAGTTTAGTCCTCGACTTACGACCGGTTTAGTCCTCGACTTACGACTGGTTGGGGTCGCGGCATTAAAAAGGTTGAGAACCACTGGACTAAGGGATGAGACTCAAACGTCTGGTGAGTCAGTCCCAACCACTGATATCACAACCAATGGACAATGCCAGCTGATGGCTCCATTTTCAGGACCGATGGACTCTGTTCCACCTGTGGACACTGGCTTGGGCCTAGCAGGACAGCCCAGCCACAGAGACTTGAGTCTACCCGTGATAGATGGGTCCCATAGCCCTGGTCTTCCAAGCCTGGCAGGCGAGCTGACTGACCAGGGGCCTCCAGCAGTTCCAAGGCGTTTGGAACGGGCGAAAAGGCCACCAATGTATTTAAGGGACTTGTTCACCTGCTGCCTCGTCGATGCCTCACAGAACACCAAACATAACACACCCCATGATGTATTTGAGAGTCCAAAATGTCTTTAATCTCAAAGTGTTGTTCACCCTCAACCATGATAGGTGTGGGGGCCTGAGGTGCAAGAGGCCTAATGGGGGAGGTGACCTCTGGTTTGAGTAAACTGCAGGGGAAAACAAGGTGGATTTTCTGAAGGTCCTTTGGCAAATCCAATTCAACTGTCACAGGATTGATGATGCATTTGACAGGGAAAGGTCCTACAAATTTAGAGCCTAATTTCTTAGAAGGTTGTAAAGACTGCAAATACTTCATGGAGAGGTATACTCAGTCTCCAACTTTATATGGTTTTTGCTCCACCCTCTGTTTATTGGCCTGAGCCTTATAGGCTTCTCTGACTTCATCCAGAGCTTTCCTGACTACTGGCCAGGTATTTTGTAATTGCTTAATCCATTGTTGCAAGGAGGAGATTTCAGGCTCCTTGACAGGAAGTTCATACATGGCCACAAATGTTTGACCATTAGCCATTTGAAATGGAGTAAAACCTGTACTGGAGTGCATAGCATTGCTGTTAGCTCACCTATCAAAAGGAAATATTTTTTCCAAACAACTTGAGAGAAGCTTATTACAGGATATGGATAAAGAAAGGGGATGAGTGGAAAACTGCTTTTAATTGCCCCCATGGCTGCTTCCAAGTTTGGACTGCAGTTTTCATGCAGTTTTCATGCAACTAATCAATGAGGCTCTACATGATCACCTGTACAAAGGGGTTTTGGTTTACCTAGATGATATCCTTATTTACACCAAAGCCAAAGCCCAGCCAACCATTAAAATGGACAGGAGAGTGTCAAGCCACTTTTGAGAAACTTAAAAAACTTTTCTCTATGGAGCCAGTGTTGAAACACCCGGGGCTCTATAAAATCCTGCTCCAAGTTCATTTTCCCAGTTCATCTAATTCCCTGGGAGTCATAAAGTACATTTTTGGCTTTGGTAGCTTCGCCCCTGGGATGATTTCTATAGCACAGTCTGTGTATTAGCTTTTTTTTGACTGCTGCCACACACTGCTGACTAATGTTTAAGTGATTGTCCACTAGGACTCCAAGATCCCTCTCACAGTTACTATTTTTGAGCTAGGTTTTGTACTTGTACCTTTGGTTCTTCCTGCCCAGATGTAAAACCTTGCTTTTCTCCACATTAAATTTCATTTTGTTGGATAGGGCCCATTTTTCAAGTCTGTCAAGATCTTTTTGGATCCTGAACTTGTCTTCTAGGTGTTGGCTATTCCTGCCAACTTAGTGTCATCTGCAAATTTGATGAATTCCCTTTCTATTCTCTCATCTAAGACATTTAGAAAGATATTGAAGATATCTTAAGACAGAAACTTGTAGTACCACACTGCTTACTTCCCTCCATTTAGATGTAGTACCATTAAGGACGACTCGTTGAATATGGTTTGTCAGCCAGTTACAAATCCATCTGGTGGTGATGCTGTCTATCCCACATTTTTCTAGCATACTAAGAAGTAGATTGTGGTCTACTTTGCTGAAGTCTAAATATACTATGTCCACAGCATTTTGCTGGTCTACTAATTTAGTCACTTTGTCAAAGAATGGTTTGGCATGATGTGTTTTTAACAAATCCATATTGGCTACTAGTGATAACTTTATTTGTTTCTAGATGTTCACAGATCTGTTTTTTGATTATTTTTTCCAGTATCTTCCCAGGTACTGATGTTAGGTTGATTGGTCTGTAGTTTCCTAGTCTGTTTTTTTCCTTTCTTGAAGATGGGAACCACATGAGCTCTTTTCCAATCCTCTGGTAGTTCCTCAGTGCTCCAGGATTTTTACAGTTATGTTTTTGGTAGGTTGGGCTATAATTTCTTTTTGTGTGAAGACTGATACAAAGAATGAGTTAAGCAGCTCTGCTCTCTCTCTCTCTACTGCCTGTTACTTCCTTGCCATCTTCTCTCTTTAGTTGACTGACTGTTTCCTTGATTTTTTTGGGGGGGGGTATTTATTTGTTAAAAGAAACTTGTTTATTATCTTTGACTTTTATTGCAAGTTTTTGTTCATTCTGAGCCTTTGCTTTCCTCACTTCATCTTTGCAGATTTGGGCTATCTGCTGATATTCTGCCTTAGTTTTGTGTCCCTCTTTTCATTTTTTGTACTTATTCTTTTTGTCTTTCAGTTTATCAGAGAGATCTTTGTGCAACCATGCTGGTTTCTTCCTGGATTTCTTGGTTTTCTTTTTTAGTGGTATTGTGTTGGACTGGGCTTTTATGATTATATATTTCAGTGTTTCTCATGCTTCTTGAGCTGTTTTCCCCTTTAGGATTTTTATCCGTGAAACTTTGCTTAGGCTCTCTCTGAGTTTGTTAAAATCAGCTCTTTTAAAGTTTAAAACACTAGTTGTATTGTTATAGTTATATTGTATTGTTTGTGTTTGCATTATATTGAATTCCAGTATGATGTGGTCATTCTCACCCATGGTTCTGGCAACTTCAACTCCCTCTATTACTTCTTCTCTATTAGTAAGAATTGGGTCCAGTATAGTTTTTCCTCTAGTTCCCTCCTCTACCTTTTGAATGGCAATATTGTGAGCTAAGTTTGTTAGGAATCTGTTTGATCTCCCACTTGCTTCAGAGTTTGTCTCCCAGTTGATATCAGGGTAGTTAAAGTCTCCCATTACTACTGTGGTTTGTTTCCTACATGCATCTATTTCTTCTGCTTGGTTGGGTGGCCTCTAGTATACACCTATAGCAATGTCATTTTTCCCCTTTTATATTGACCCATATGAATTCTAGGAGGTTTTCATCCTTGGTTTTGTGTATTTCTATAGAGATGTAGTGATCTTTTTTATATAATGCAACTCCACCTCCTCTTTTGTTAGGTCTGTTTCTTTTTAATAGTTTCTATCCTTCCATCAGTATATTCCAGTCATGAGTTTCATCCAACCAAATTTCACCATATCATATCAGCCATCATGTACTAATACTTCAAGTTCACCCTGTTTGTTCCCTAAACTTTGAGCATTAGTGTATAGGCATTTGAATAACCCAAGGTTATTAGGTCCAGAGTTGATAGAAATTTGGCGGGCAGGAGAGATGGGGAGAAAACCCGCACTTCAAGTTAATTGGGGAATGTGATTTATGACTGTTAATTGGAGGAGGGAATTACACTTTGCTACTTTGTTCCAGAGGAGGGGAATTCAGTTTTTGGCTTCAACTATGTAGTGCCGATACTTTGTTTCTTGAATAAAAGATTCTTTAAGGAAAACAATGCCTCGAAGTTCTTTTGAAGAGATTCATCTGTTGGAACCATGACATGTGCTTTCTGTAAGGTATAAACTGACCTTACCCATTTAATAAAATTATCTCCAAGATTTGTATCTTCCATAATACTAAACAAGAAAATCACACTATCTAAGATTAAAGCAGCTTGCTTTTCACTGTGCTGCTCAAAATACTTTAGAATATCCAACACATTTCTACTATAATCTCGTGATTGTCTTTTAGATAAAAACCCACATTGATATTCATGAATACAGTCCTGTAAAATTATTTTAATCTTTCAATCAAAATCATTTTAAATAACTTATAATCATTATTCTCTTAATTTATCCTTTTAGTTTACTTATAATAATAATAATAAAGTTGGAAGGGACCTTGGAGGTCATCTAGTCCAACCCCCTGCTCAGGCAGGAAACCCTATACCATTTCAGACAAATGGCTTTCCAGTCTCTTCTTAACAACTTCCAGTGTTGGAGCATTCACCACTTCTGGAGGCAGGTTGTTCCACTGGTTAATTGTTCTAACTGTCAGGGAGTTTCTCCTTAGTTCTAGGTTGCTTCTCTCCTTGATTAGTTTCCATCCGTTGCTTCTTGTCCTGCCCTCAGGTGCCTTGGAAAATAACTTGACTCCCTCTTCTTTGTGGCAGCCCCTGTTTACTTTCTTTTTCTTTTTCTGGGTTTAGTTTGCATTCACTTGTTCTACATAATTAAACATTTTAATAAGAATTATGAAAAAGGGGAAAGTTGTATAAATTATGTTTTCTGAACTAATTCCATAATCCTCTGAACTAATTCACAATCAATTAATTACAGATCTGTGATAAGAATTTTGTAACTTCTCTGCTCTGATTAAAGTATAAAAAATAAGGGATTGTCAAAGAGGACAATCTGTCTCTCAGTTGGTGCTTGATTCATGGCCAATGTAGACTCAATAAGATTTCCTTGACAAAATGTATCCATAAACAGGCAAAAAGAAAAAAGCCTACATCTATTTCAGGACATAAAAAGGTATTCAGTGATCATGACAACACTGTAATAATTAATTGGCAAATTAGCAAATACAGATACACAACTGATGTTATACTGATGTTATAACTGATGTTATTCAATGAGGATAGTTCTTGATAATTTATTTTTAAAGTCAAGGCCTGGGCCTTTTTAGGTATTAATTTTCTATTTGCCTCTTTCCAACTGTCAGAAATCTTTCTGTTCTGTAAAATAATATTCATGGTTTGTTGCAAAGGTTGTAAAAGTTCCTCCTCAAAACATTTGTAATAAGAGGCAGGCAGATCAGCTGTACCAGGTGTCTTTTTAATAGCTTCACAAATTTCCCTTTTTGTTATAGGCCCATTCATACTTTTTCTGATTTTCTGAACCTTACGTAAATTCTGTTTATGTAAATATTCTTCCAATGAAATGTCTTGACCTTTATAGGAAGTAAAATAATATTGGTGAAACACTTTTTGCATATTTGCATTATCTGTTATTACAGCATTGTCTTATTGTACTTTAATATCACTTTCTTTTCTTTCCCTTTTTACAGTAGACATGCAAAACATTTCCCAGATTTATTTACAGATTCAAAATTTATTTCTTTTGCCTAATTTATCTTTATTTGCATTTCTCTGTTAGCATAGGTAATTGCCTCTGTAGAAGCTTACCTTTGTAATAGTTGTTCTCTCTAGAGCTTTTTAAAATTTTCTTCCTGTTTTTAATCTCATCCAAAATACTTTTATTTCCTCTTGCCTTTTCTTTTTAAATCCACTGTTACATTGTACGAAATAACCACCTATAAAAGCTTTCCTCACCTCCCAAACAGTTCTTATTTCTGTGACTTTATTTATTAGATTATTCTCTAGATTCTTTTAACTTCTTTTTGTGATCTTCCATTATTATTTCCTTTTCCAACAGCATCTCATTCAATCTCCATTTGAAACAGTCATTTTTCCTTTTAATAGTTAAAGTCATTGGGTTGCGATCTGAGAAAGTCTTTGGTAATATCTCCATTTTATGAATATTAGTAGCCAAAGCCTTAGAGGTCCAAATCATATCTATCCTTGAAAAAGATCTACCTCCTTCAGAAAAAGGAAAGTGTTGATAGTTTGCCTTGTGTCTTTTTAATGTTTATCTCAGAGGGGAATTTTTTTGTGGGGAAGCCAACCCATTCCAATCTCTCAGGAGACACCAATTTTCATACAGAAAGTCCAATAGTTTATCCATCAATCCTTTATAAATTGCTATTTTATCTTCATTTGGGACACAAATTCCCAGTTTAAATTTTAGCCACTTGCAAGTTATTTTCCACCTTAACGTTTCTGCCATAATCACCTGTCAATATAAGTTTTGGATAGAGCTGAGCATTTATATTCAAAACAAATCCATTTTTTCCACACCTGCTGAAATAATTTTTGTGATTCAAATATTTTATATCCTTTTTCATAATACACATATTTTTGTAAGCAAATCACCTATTTTAACTTTTTCATATAATGACTTTTTTCTCTTTTGGGGATCATTTGCTCAATTTATGTTCCACATTAAGCAATTATAATCCATAGTTAAGCCAAGATTTTAGAAAAATCAATTCCTGTCCAACATGGCATTTTTAGCGTCCTGTTGTGGCATTTGACTAGTCACATCTGTCGTTTTTCCTTCCTTTTACATTTCCTCCAGTTCTTTGAATTTTCCCAGAAAGTCTCTTGCTTTCTGCAAAGAGTTCAGTCTAAATCTCTGCTATTTTGAAGTAAAAATCACCCCTTCCAACTTATCCCATCTAAATGGAATCTTTATCTGAAATCTCTCCCACTTCTTATTGGAAAATTAAATTCAGGATGCATCAAGTTATCTAAAACATATTTCTCAAAAATTGTAATTGAAATTACTCCAGAGTGAAAAGGACCTAACTGAACATTGTAGGGGAGATTTGATTAAGCTTTGACTATTAAATATGGTAGCTGGATTATATAAAACACCCCTCCCTTATATATTCTAAGTATATATTCTTTATACCTTCTATGTATGAATTGTCAGAGATACAGTTTATGACCAGATATTTAAAGATTTTTAATATGTTCTAATTTGTCTCATTGAGTCTTCAAGAATGGCTTTTGGAGTGTTTTGCAAAGATAAATATTCTAATCTTATCATATTTTATATCTAGGCAACATGCATCAAGAGCACATAATGTCCAAAATCAAACAAAATGGCATAAAACATACAGATATGTTTGTGTGCCTATTTCAGGGATGTGAGCAAATCATTCAGGGCAGTGTATAAGGTGTTTATATAAATATTAAATAGTAAAGCTTCTGGCCTATAGCCCTTCTTGACACTAAAGTAGGCGAATGCATAAGTTCATCTTTATTATAGCCAACAGCCAAATAGAAGGTATAACTGAAAAAGGCTTTAAAGTTGTTAAATAGAAGTAGAATAAAACAAGCTATTTGAATTTGAATTTAGAGGAATACTGATAGGAGTATTTTACAGATTTGTATCAATATATTGAGAAGTGAAATTGGAATTAAAGCTAAAATGTTAGCATCCAAGAAAAAAAATGGATGAAAAATAGCAAAGTATATGTCAGAACCACCAGGTTTGGCTTGGTGCCTTGCTGGCATTCTGTCATCAATGGGAAAGGGAAGGGGGAACAAATGGGCAATTTGTTGTATACCTTTATGACGGGAAATTGGGAGAAGGGAATTTACAGTTGAGGAAGAACAGAGCCATTTGGAATCCAGTTCGTCCTGGCGCTGGCATCTTCAAGCCATTTGCCCTGAGTGTGGAATTTCACTAGCCCAAACACCTCAGAGTTTCTCATAACATCTCAGCAGTGCTGGATTGAATACACACGAACAGACCATGGGAGGGAGGGCTTGAGGAAATCAGAGGTTTTAATTCTGTATTGGCATGCAGGAATTTTAGATTCCACTTGACTTTCCTGCAATCAGCATCTCTTAGTAAAATTGCCTTTTCACTTCAAATAGAATCAACAGTTTTACTTCCCTAAGAGATCAGACTGGGGCGGGTCTGACAGTATAGATGATATAAATATTCTCAAATATTTCTCAAAATATTAAAATATAGATATGGCTTGTTAAGAGAGTGGCTCTATAAATTATCAATAGGTCTATGAAAACTCCATCTTAGCTGGGCAATGGAAACCATGCTTTCCATAAACAAAGGAAAAGGCAACAAAAACTGCAGGGGGGATTAGATGGTTAGGTATGCCTGGGAAGATGTTTTGCAAATTATTTCCAAGGATCTGATAAGAGCATTTTAGTGAATTGGCTTGATTATGTAAGGTTTGGGCAACAATGGAGTTGTTGAATGCAATGAGAATTGTACATGATCGAGAAAGCATGCATGGGACTAAATGAAATGCTTGGCAAAACAGTTTAATACAGAGCAGAGAATAAGACAAGAATATTTGATGTTCACTTGGCCATTTATTTATGGATACATTTATTTTATTTATAGATAAATATGTTTGTGATAGTGGAAGTGGGTTGGTGAGTGTACTTTTGCATGCAGAATTGCTGGTTGAGAATCTTGAAGGTTAGAAGCAAAAAATGCAAAAACCACTATGAACCTGAAAATTAATATGTCAAAGAGCAAGGAAGGTTTGACAGGGAAAATGGAAGTAACTGCAAATTGTAGATAAATGGCAAAAATCTAGAGCAATTTTATGAATTTGTGTAGCTTCGTACAATGTTTAGTAGTTGGGGGAAATGGCTGGAAAAATTCCAAGAAGCGGAAGCGCTGGAAATATAAAATAGTACACAATTTGTCAACGTAAGAGAAAATGGCTATTTCTAACAACACATTACTAATCATTTTTATGCCTAAGTCAGAGTTATACTGTATATTACAGGAAAACATTAAACAAAGTTAAATGCAGTGAGAATAGTTAATTTAAAAAGATATGTGGTTCAACAGATGGTTCAACAATCAATATATGAAAAATAAATATGGGCTAAATACAACAGTGAATAATAGTACAAAAGAAGTAGGTTGGGGTGGTATTTGGTCATGTAGACACAACACTTATTAAGTCACAAATTAAATAGATTGAAAAGGAAGAGGAGGTCCAAGAAGCTATGGCTGGATAAAGCTGATAAGGTCCTTAAAAGAGAGAGAGAGAGATGAGAAGTTCCAAGGGCATCATAAAAAATATAAATTGGTTTATGACTGTGGTAGAAGTTATGGGAGTTTGCAAAATTAGAAAACTATGCTAAAATGAAGTAGATTCTACTAGATTCATTTTCTCTCATTTTCTCCCTTTTTTTAACAACTTTATTCCTTTTTCTGATAGTACATTTGATTGGAGCCATACATCAGAACCAAATAAAACCATTTCATTTGAGGTTTGTCCACATAATTCATTATTTTTTAAGTATGTTTAGCACATGTATTCAAAATAATTATGTACTTCATTTATACTGTATTCATTTTTAAATTAAAATGTTTGCTTATACAAAAAGTGAGTAGCATTGTGATTATATATGTATCGGTATGTTGAAAAAAACAGATAAAATCACAGAACTAAATCATAGTGACTGAGTGACTTGCATACAACTCCTTGTTAAACCATAAATATAAATCAAAGTAGCTGCAACAGATTACTCTCTACAGGTAGTCTTCAACTTACAACAATTTATTTAGTGACTATTCAAAGTTACAAAGGTTGTAAAATGGGGCAAAACTCAATTAACAAATGTCTTGCTTAACAACAGAAATTTTGAGCTCAATTGTGGTCATAAGTTGGGGACTACCTGTATACCCAGGGAAAAGAAACTATCACTTATCTGATCATTTGTTTCAGTGTCAAACTGCTCTTTTTGTTAGTTTCTTCATAATATTACAAGGAATCTGATTTCCTATAATGTTAGATTGTTGCCCTGTGTCTGTATTTTATGATAGTAAAGAAACACAGTAGATCATATACAATATATCTGAAGAGTGTTTTTATATCCCTCCAAAATCTCATCATAGGACTGTCTCCTGATCGTTCTTTGTCGCTTTCTGAAAATGCAATGGATTGTCTGAATCCTTTATAAAATATTATGTTGACATTTAAAGTAACATCTCAGAATGTAATCAGCATAGAATAGAGTAGATTTCCATGATTTTGAAACAATAATTGTTCTGGATCACATAGATCCATGTACTTGTATAACTCTATGTATTCCTATGTAACAGGTCAAGGGGAGGGGTTAGGGTCAGGGGCGGAGCTTCAAAAGGCATCCCTGGACACTAGTCTGGGGTTAGTCCTTTGTTCTTTGGCCATCACATGCAGCCACACGGCTGCAGACTCCACAATCACCCCACCATGTGATGCTTGGGAGAAGAGGGGAAAATCTAATGTCAATTTACCTGTGGGACAATCAGATTGCTGAAACCTATTTTGGATGCACCTCTACAAACTGTAAGTCATTGTTTAGGATTCCCAGAATAAAGCAATATTTCCTGTTTGTTCCTCTGAGTTATCTATCTGTTACAGACTGGAATAGAGCAAGTTTCCTGTCCAGAACAGAATAGTAAATTGACAATGTTAATTCTCCTCTGATCTCCTGCAATAGCAATTTGATGAGATTAATTTTCCTCTGATCTTCAAACTTTAAAGAAGTAAAGAAAAGTCTCTCTTGCATGTGAAAGTAACTCAATGTGACTGATTTCCAAGGATTGCCTGCAACAGAAATGTCACTGTATCTGCTTGGCAGACAGCGTTTCAAAGAAGGTGTGATTCAGTGCATTGTATTGTTAATTTGCTAGTAAACTCTGCAAGCCATTAAGCTGCTTGCATGTATCTCTGTTCAAGAGAGGAAAGCAGTTGCCATAGAAACCCCCTTTCCCCTTCCTTTGCCGGCAGCTTAAACGTCCTGAGGCAATGAAGGGATGGCTTCAAAGATCATCTGTGAACTCAACTCAGTTTGCTTGTTAAGCGAAGGAGCCAGTGGGTGTTGTTACTGCTTCAGTCAGCCTCGTTAGCACGTGAATTCAACTTGCTTGTCTTGGAATGTCTGGGATTGCATGAGACTGACACTTTAAACGAACATAGCCGGATGGAAAGGGGTTTCTTGCTAACCTTAGAAAAATTGTTGTCTTTGTTTGATGCTTGGAAAGGGTGATTCTCCCCCTCCTTTCTGGCCCCAGCACGAACATTGTGACCATTTGCTCCCTCGGCAAAAGCAGGGCACATTCCTGGTCGCTAAGGAAAGCAATTAAGCAATTAAGCTGCTCTCTCTCTCCGTCATAAAACCTCAATACTGGCGAAAGATGCTAAACTCCCCCCTCCCTTTGGAATTTCATCTATATCATTAGAAAGAAGCCATACAGAGGCCCAATAGCAGGGCAGTAGCGCCCCCTGGTGGCCAATCCGCACGTGACACCTTGAAAAAAAATTTTTTTTCTTTTCACATCACAACAATTTGATAATTTAATTCAGCATACACTCCCCTACTAGAACTTTCACCCAATCAAGCTGAAGACCCAAGTTTCTTCCAGTTTTGAGTGACAAAGGAGAAGGTAGCATAGCCAACAATCCTTGCCTATTATCACAAGCTGAATACCCAGTGTTCCAGCCTGCAACTTAACGACCAGGTGGGAGTTCATGCCTCTCAGTGGCCACTGCAGGAACGTGGTAATAGGAAGAATTCGGCTGACCTCTCTTCAGACGTCCCCTAGTGGTTAAAGGAGGAGCTACACGCGAGCCTTTAATCACGCCCAGAGAAAGCCCTCTAGTGGACAACGGGTGTACCTCGAAAGAAGATCACCCCGGTAGCTGATACGCAGATAGCGACCCCTAGTGGTCAACAAGTGAAGTTCATCCAATTTCCTTCTAATTAGCTAGGAACCATAGGAGAACGCTCCCAGTGGCACCTCCACCCACAAACAGCACCTCTGACACTGATCGGCAAGTAGCGACCCCTAGTGGTCAAAGAGAGAAGTTCTTCAAATTTGCTTCAAAATAGCTGAGAAGAACACTGAACCTATCCTAACCATGGCGGAGCGTCACGCTGATTTAGATGAAGGGGTTCAACCAGCCTAGTTGAGACACCCCAACCTGACGGCCAAGGAGAAGCGCTGCAAACTGCCACCCTTGACCTGTACACAGAAGCTGAAGCTCAAGTCTCAGTAAGACCAAAGACGTCTCAGAGTCATTATGATCTGAGACAACAAAGAAAGCCAACTGAAGCCATGCATGCAAACCTGTTGGAGAAATGGCACACCGTGTACAAGCGCCATGAAAGAAGCTGGGAGAGATGGCACAAACTCTACCAAGAGCAAAAGAAGGATCTCTCCCCCGAACGTGCTCACGCACTGGAAGGAGATAAGGAAGACGCCTTCACACAATGGATGGACTCCGAACAGCAACTCAAGGACATCCAGCAGCAATTAAGAGACTCAGAAGTCGACCGCGACATGCAAAGTCTTCGGTTACTGAACGAGGAACGCAAGAATCTTCTAGAGAGCCCACAACACCCTCCAGAATGCGAGCCTCGCCTGAGAGACAGACCGGTTGACAGGGCAGACTCTGAACTTTCCCGCCGTTCACACGCACCGTCCCAACGGTCACAGGTGGCTCCATCCCATGCGTCTGGTAGGGCCTCATCCTTTCGCCACATCTCCAAGGCACATTCCAGCATGTCACAACAGTCTCATGTCACAGGCGCCTCCCGCAATTCAAAGGCATCTTCCCGCCAGAGCCAAGCATCTCGGGCTTCAAGGGCAGAAAGCATTGCTGCCCAACTCGCACAAGCACGAGTCAACACCGCAAGGGCTAAAGCTGCTGCAGAAACAGCAGCAGTAGAAAAGCAGCAAAGAGAGGAACTGGTCAAGACAGAGACTGCAGCAGCCCGCCGCGTGGAAGAGGCACAGCACCAGCAAAGAGAGGACATGGTCAATGCTCAAGCCAACTTCGAGATGACCCAACGCCAACAGGAAGCAAAAGAGGTGGCCGCAGTACAAGTGGCTCTCCAGAGAGAGCTAGATAACGCCACATCTATGAACGGGCTTGAAGGGCTAGGAAGAGTAAGCCCTCATAGACGTGTGCAACGTGTGCAACGTGGACAACCAAAGTACGTTTCAACGTGAACAGGTGAGACCACAGCCAGCCACAAGCCCCCCAAGACTGAGTAGACAAACAGAAGAATCTCAACAGCCAGATGTGCCAGTCAGCCACAGGGTTGATGTCGCCACAACTAGGCCACGGGATCTTCCCACTGTTGCTGCCCCATTGAACCACACCCTTGATGGCAATCGGATGGGTCCACCAGCAGCGCCAATGGCTCCACAGCGGGCAGCGCAACGAGACATTCCTATCGTTGCTGCCCCATTGAACCCGCTGAACCATACCTTTGATGGCAACTGGATGGGTCCACCAGCCACAGCAATAGCCACACAGCCAGGAGCGCAAGGAGGCATTCCTATCGTTGCTGCCCCATTGAACCCGCCGAACCATATCTTTGATGGCAACCAGATGGGTCCATCATCAGCGGCAATGGTTACACAGCAGGAAGTGCAACAGCTCCAAGATGAGCTAGCCCAAAAAGAGTCAATATTAAGACGACAGGAAGCAGCCTTCTGGGGAACTACCCCCAGACCGGCTCCACCAGAAAGACGAGAGACCCTCCAACAAGTAAGTACGCAGGGATTCGGATTCCCTCAGCTCAACGCCAGAGCAGAGGAGTTCAGACCAAGTCAACAAGGTTCCTCGCATGTTACATGGCAAACCACCCTCAGCCAACAATACGCCGAAGGAGGTTACCAGCCAGCCATGGCACACGCCCCTGCTCCAATAAGCGCTGCACCACCTCCACCAAGCTACAACCCACACACGGCTGCAATGCATTCCCCAATGTGCTGTGGAAGAAGGGTGGACTTGGCAGCCAAAGGAGTACAAAGATTCTCTGACAAACCTGGAAAAGACTACTTAATGTGGAAGCACATTTTCAAGCGCGCCATCGAGCTGGAGGGGGTTGGGCCTGAGGAAGAACTTATCCAGCTGACAGCCTGGCTAGGACCAAAATCCGTAGTCACAGCGAACAACATTTTCGCAGCCCATCTGGGCGACTCTGATGTCGGCCTTGTAGAAACTTGGGAGTCACTTGACAGAGACTTCGGTGAACCCACAGTGACAGAATCCGCACTCCTTGACCACGTTCTCAGTTTCCCCAACATAACAATCAACGAACGTGAGCAGCTGAGGACGTTCTCGTCGCTCATTACTCAACTGGCGAAAATACAACGGGATCCTACCTTGCCAGGATTAGTTTGCCTTGACCTGTTCAGAACACAAGAACCTATCATCCAAAAACTACCACGGTTGATATCCGAATGATGGATCGAGATCTCTCAAACTTACAGGGCAAACAACCAAAACAAGATTCCCCCCTTCACGGTTCTCGCTGACTTTATCAAAAACAGAGCTGACTTCTACAACGACCCCCTGTACCACTCCATCAGGGAAGCTCAGTCCCCAGCGCTGAAGCAAACCAGTCACAACTCCGACGTCATCAAGCGCCCCTTCCAAGCTACGAAGGACAGACCTACCTATCCAGTGTTCAAAACAGACGTCACGTCCCCCCCAAAGAAACCCCCAGACGAACGAACACCAAACAGCGTTCATTCGAACCCTCGTTCACCTAAAAAAGGCTTGACTTGTCCAATCCACAAGTCCTCACACTCTCTAAATGATTGCAGAGACTTTAGGAAAAAATCACTAGATGACAGAAAGACCCTACTCAAAGAAAATAGGATATGTTTCAAATGCTGCGACTCCATGGAGCACATGGCCAAAGATTGCACAGCTAGAGTGAAATGCCACCTGTGTGACAGTACCAGGCACCCAGCAGCCTTACATCTAGAAACTAAGAAGCCCTCTGAGGGGACACGACAAGCGACTTCAACGACGGAGACTCAAACTGACTCCGAACAGCAGCCAAAGCAGTACGGGATGTACTACACAGACATATGTGATGGCTCACCATGCCCTCCTTCATGCTCACCCGTCTGTCTTGCAAAAGTCTACCCCGATGGGCAACCCAAAAAGGCAGTAAAAATGTACGCCATACTAGACCCACACTGCAAAGCTACCATAGCAAAGCCCGTCTTTTTCGATCTTTTTGACCTCCCAAGTGAACCAAAGCATTTTGCAATAAATACGTGCACAGTTCCAATGCGCACAGCGGGGAGGAAAATCACTGGTCTACGCATAGAAGCGATAGATGGAAGCTCACACTTCCGGTTACCATCAGTGTTGGAATGGGAGACCTTACCAGATATCCGCAGTGAAATCTCAACACCAGAGGCGGCAAGAAGAATACCTCACTTAGCACACATAGCTGATTTAATCCCTCCTCTAGATCCTGAAGCTAAAATCCTACTCATGGTGGGAAGAGACGCCCCAGAGTCCATTGGCTCCGATAAGAGAATCAAAGGTCCACCAGGAACCCCAGTAGCCATTAAGACGGAACTCGGATGGGCCATAGGAGGGACAGTTTGTGTTGATCAACCGCAAATCCCAACCCAGGTAAGCATATCATACACCTCCATTCCCAGCAATGGAATAGCACCTCACCTAAAACCACACCTAGAACACTGCGCGCCTGTGACAACCAAACCTGCTTTGGAAGCAACAGTGTTCCAGACCAGTCAGAATCACAACAACTTAGCCTTGTCCATAGAGGACAAACAAGACAAACAACGTCTGAAAGACCGGGAGTCATGGAGTTTACTTCCAAGATGTCCCAGGAGTATGCAAGTGCAGTGCACATATGTTTCCAGCTTACCCGCCACAGTGCAAAATAAAGAATTGTACGCTTTCTTAGATGCGTCAACAAAGACAAACGCAGTCTTAAGATGCCTCACAGTCTACAGCGGGGAGAGCCACACTTACGTCATTTTGTTTACAACCATAAGATGCATCAGAGTCTACAGCGGGGAGAGCTGCAGTCTCAGTGTCTTCTTTGGAAAAGCGAGACTAACGCTACATGAAGGCCACACCGTACCAAGGTTAGTACTATGTGGTACCACGTTGGCTGTAAAGCTCACCAACTTGACAGCGAAGACGTTGTGCCTTGAACTACAGTCTACCACCTTCTATGCAGACAGCAAGGAGATGTCAAGCTACATCTACAAACAAAGCAGACATTTCTACGTTTATGTAGGCAATAGAATGAAGAGTGTTGAAACATCTTTGAGCCCTGAACAATGGCAACATGTGCCAACAGGCAACAACTTTGTCAACCAAGTGAAGTGGCCCAACCTTGCCACACAGTTAACAGAATTGACCTGGCTAGAAAGTCCTGAGTTCTTGGTCTGTTCAAATAGACAAACAGATCAACGCGCCAACCTTCAACTTCAGGCACCCAGTAAACGTCAACCAATCCGCTTCAAACCCCTGACTAAGCAGAAGCACCTGAGATTAGGCATAGTTCTGATCATCTTGATCACTTGTCTTAGCATCCCAAGAATGAACTTTATAGGAGTCTGCAAGGACTTAAAGACTATTGAAGACATTTGCCATGACCCAGTGATTGACAAATGCCCGACGGCCAAAAATTGCCTTCCCCATACATCTCACATGGGCGAAGCGCGCATAGGCGAAGCGTGGGAGCACATGATTGGTGCACCCCACGGAATCATGGACTCTAAGTCGTTAAAGACACACACCCCCACACATGAAGTCCTCACTACCCTGATGACAACAGTAGCAGCCATCTTCAATGCTCCTTCGGTGGTTCCAGATACCTCAGTTCCAGCTGCTGTTGTTCCTGATCCTTCAGTTCCACCTGCTGTTGTTCCTGATTCTTCAGTTCCAGCTGTTGTTCCTGATTCTTCAGTTCCAGCTGTTGTTCTTGATCCTGAAATTCCAGCTGTTCCTGAGTTTCCAGATGTTCCTGAGTATCCAGCTGTTCCTGTGTTTCCAGATCCGGCTGTTCCTGTGTTTCCAGATCCGGCTGTTCCTGTGTTTCCAGATCCAGCTGTTCCTGTGTTTCCAGATCCAGCTGTTCCTGTTTTTCCAGGTTCTTGTCAAGGACTCATAGGACACTTAGGTCAAGGGAAACAAGGACTCTTCGAAACCCAAGGTCAAAAAGACAAGGTCTAAACCAAGGTCAAAGGAAATGTCTTTCTTCTGGAACAGAGTGAACCTCTGTAGAACGCATACCAGAACTATTGGCCCATGGGACTTGCACACCGGGCCCACCCAGCTGATGAACTACTCTGCCATGCTGACTTTCAGATCGTGAAGCCACGTGAGTCAGGTCGTGACTCAAAGACACTTGTACCAGGCTGATCTCCGATTTGGCACCGTAGCTGATGAAGACTGATCCAGAAGATGAAACCTCAAATGATGTATTGTGTTTATGCATTGTTTGATGTAACACTTGCTTATTTTTTGCATAATTGTGCATGCTTTATATTTACCAATAGTTATGCATGTTTTGATACCAAGTTTTTACCTATGTAGTCACAAGTTAGTCAACATTGAGTACTGTATACTTTAATGCTATATTTTTTTTCATATTCAGTTAGTAAGTAGTGGAAATATAAATTTCCAAGCGGGGAGTGTTCTGGATCACATAGATCCATGTACTTGTATAACTCTATGTATTCCTATGTAACAGGTCAAGGGGAGGGGTTAGGGTCAGGGGCGGAGCTTCAAAAGGCATCCCTGGACACTAGTCTGGGGTTAGTCCTTTGTTCTTTGGCCATCACATGCAGCCACACAGCTGCAGACTCCACAATCACCCCACCATGTGACGCTTGGGAGAAGAGGGGAAAATCTAATGTCAATTTACCTGTGGGACAATCAGATTGCTGAAACCTATTTTGGATGCACCTCTACAAACTGTAAGTCATTGTTTAGGATTCCCAGAATAAAGCAATATTTCCTGTTTGTTCCTCTGAGTTATCTATCTGTTACAGACTGGAATAGAGCAAGTTTCCTGTCCAGAACAGAATAATAATTGAAACTATATCTTGTATACTGTATATTTGTATATAGAGGCATCCAGGTTTGCCAGAATGATGAAATGCAACATTGTGATAAAACCACACCCCTTAATGTATATGTGCAATGCCACAACATACAAAACAGGCACAGTTTGTGTTGCAATACTGCAACCTTTATTACTTCAATTTCCCACCTGCTGCTCCCTTCAGATTCCATAGATACAGCCTAAACTTGTGTTTGATTTTTTTTTTGCAAATATATCACATTATTATCTCATATTCAACTTGTGATCAGTTACAGTTCCAAGATCATTTTTTTCCAATACAACTGCCTTTTAATATATAACTCTGCACTGGATTTACTTCAGCTGTTAGTCTAATTTAAAATTACTGTTTCTCATCCACTCATCCATATGAGTATTCTACATATATCCATAGTTTCATTTATAGTTTAGGAAACATTCAGAAGCATTTATTATAATATTTTGCTTAGTAAAATAGGAAGGGCATATCATGAAATTCTTTCTTGAGAATTTTAATTAATAAAAAGCTATTAGTTAGATCACACTTTGATAATTGTTTTAGCCCTGGAGAGCAGACCATTAATATCATTTTTTAAAAAGCTCTCCTAATAAGAGCTATTCTTGTATGGCAATTGCTTTTAAATCTCTTGAGGGTGTGGTATAATATTTGACTGTTCCAGTTCACAGCTTTCAACATCCAAAGGACATGCTGCTGTTTCTAAGCATTTAATTTGATATGGCAATCAATAGCCATTTCTTTTCTAACCACAGAGATAAGCTCTTGCACTATTTTCAGATGGATGGTGGATTGTGTTGTGGTTAACATGCCCTACTATTATAAATACCATATGATACCACTGATTTGAAATTTGTCCTTCAGCTGGTTTTCTGCTGCATCTTTCCTCTGTCCCAGCCCAATATATTAAGCAGCAACAATGATATGATAGTGATTTGACAGCTAGGGAACTTCAGTCCTGGGAATAAACTGATGCCTGTCTGTTGAAATGAAACATTCATAGCAAAGCATCTCATACCAAATCTCTCTCATACACATCTGTCTTAGGCAAGCTGATTATGTGATCCACAAGCTTTAGAGCTTGGACTGACATTTGAGGATCTGTCAGGTTACATTTAACAAATATATAAATATTTTCCCTAAGGAAAAACATTTTTTTAGATTGTTTAGAATTAGATTTACAATCAGAAAGGAACTACATGATAAGAAAGCTTTTGAAGATCTTCCAAACCAGACTGCTTATGAAATCATGTTATGCCTTTTTGGACTGAGGAAAATAGGATGCAATAGGAGGGGAAATATTGTTCATAAGATCTCAAATTTTTTCGGAGTTCTAAATAACAGAAGATTTAAGAAAAAACAGAAGACATGAGATCAGGCAACTAAAGTAAGATTATTCATGGAGAAGTTAAGGCGAAAGTTTACTTTATTGATAATAGCAAATCCTTTGGTTCCACAGATCATGTCAAAATTTATAACAAACTTGACAACCCATGACCCCTTGGATCATTGTTTCAGAAATATTTCCTGACCAGATTCCTAATGCCTTTAACAACAGCAGAGCTTCTACCAGTCTTGAAAGATTCTTAAAAATTCAGGGAGATATTCCAAAATGTATCTGCCTTTAAAAATAATCCATGTCGAACTGTATAGCATAGTCAGACATCAAAAGTTGATCACAGGAAATGTGTTATGAAATTTTGTATTATGTCATAAAATACTTTATGAGAATTTTTATATCATAAAATGTTTTATAAAGTCTGCCAAATTTCAATTCCACGGTAGTCATGGGTTCTGAATTTTGGACTCCTTCTGTAAATTAATTCATTTGAGATATCTTGGTTAAAAAAGTTTTGCCATTCAATGTACCATTTCTATGATGATAGATAGATGATAGATAAATAGATTAGATAGGTAGATAGATAATAGAGAGATGGAGATGGAGATAGAGATAGAGAGAGAGATGCCAGATTTCAATTCCACAGCAGTCATGGGTCTCTGATTTTGAACACATTTTGTAAATTAATCCATTTGAGATTTGAAAAATTAGACTACAGAATAGAGAATAACAGAGTTGGAAGAGACCTTGGAGGTCTTCTAATTCATCCCCCTGCTCAAGCAGGAGCCCCTGTACTATTCTGGACAAATAGCTGTCCAATTTCTTCTTAAATACCTTCACTAATGGAGCACCCACAACTTCTGGAGGCAAGCAGTTCTACTGATTAATTGTTCTCACTGTCAAGAAATTTCTCCTTAATTCTAGGTTGGATCTCTGTGTGACAGCCCCTCAAATATTGGAAGACTGCTATCATGTCATCCCTAGTCCTTTTCATTAGACTAGACATGCCTAGTTCATGCAACTGTTCATCATGTTTTAGCCTCCAGCCCCCTAATCATCTTTATTGCTGTTCTCTGCATTCTTTCTTGGATCTCAACATCTTTTTGTATCGTGGTGAGCAAAATTGTCTGCATTATTCCAAGTGTGGTCTTACCAAAGCAGCATAAAGTGGTATTAACACTTCACATGAACTTGATATTGTCCCTCTGTTGATGCAACCTAGGACCGCATTAGCTTTTTTTGGCAGCTGGTTCGTATTGAAATGGTGGTCTACTATGACTCCTAGATCCCTCTCACAGTTATGGATATTGAGACAGATATCACTTATTCTATACCTATGCATTTGGTTTTTCTTGACTAAATGTAAAACATTAAATTACATTTTGTTGAAAAGAGCCCATTATTCAAGTCTGTCAAGATCCTTCTGGATTTTGAACCTATCTTTTAAAGTGTTTGCTATTTCCCCCAGCTTGATGTCTTCTGCACATTTGTTGAGTTTCCCTTCTGTCCCCTCATCTAAATCTTTTATGAAGAGTACTGAGCCTAAGGTGGAACATTGTAGTACCCCATTGGATGCTTCCCTCCATGTAGATATAGTTCCATTGAAGGCTTCACACTGAGTGCAATTCATTAGCCAATTACAAATCCACATAGTGCTGATGCTATCTATCCCACATTTTGCTATCTTATCAAGAAATAGGCTGAATTAAGCGGTTCTGCTTTCTCCCTGCTATCCATCACTTTTTTTTTGCCCTTTTGTCCTATTACTTGACCAATTGTTTCCTTGACTTTTTTCCTGTTTTTTAAAGAAACATTTTTTATTATTTTTGAGGTTTGTTGCAAGCCTTAGCTTTCATGAATTCACCTTTACAGATTTGGGCTATATGCTAGTATTCTGTCTTAGTTATGTATCCCTCTTTCCATTTTTTATATTTATCCTTTTTGTCTTACAATTTATTATTTATTTATTTATTTATTTTATTACATTTATATCCCGCCCTTCTCCTTACGGAGATGCAGCGATACTGGATTCTTCTGGAATCTATTTTTTTCCAGTGCTATTGTGCTAGACTGGGCTTTTATAATCTCATTTTTCAGAATTTCCCAAGTTTCTTGAGTTGTTTTCTCTTTGAAGATTTTCATACATGGAATCCTTCCCAAGCTCTCTCTAAGTTTGTTGAAATCAGCTCTCTTAAAGTCTAAGATACTAGTTTGACTTTGTTCTATTGTTTGTGTCTGCATTATGTTGAATTCCAAAATGACATAGTCACTCTCCCCCAAAGTTCCCACAACTTCAACCCCATCTATCATGTTATTTCTGTTAGCAAGAATTAAGTCCAGTATAGCTGACTTTCTAGTTCCCTTCTCTACCTTTTGGGAAACAAAGTTGTCTGCTAATTTCATATGAGGTACTATTTCACCCAGGTAAAGGTTACAGGCACAAACGGTTTAGTAGTATATAGGTGAAATATTAGAATACTAGATCACTTGGAAAAAATAGAGAAAGTTATATATCTCATTTTGCTAACAAAGTACAGATATGTTAAGTATTAAGAAGTTACAGATAATGTCAACCTGAATATTTAGTGAACTTGCAGCTGATGGTGAAGAAGTGAAGTGGAAGATAATTTTTTTCCCAAAAATAAATAAAAGTGGATAATGCAGATGTAAAGAGGAGATTAATTTTAGGAGAAAGATAACGTCAAACTCAGGACAATTATAAAGAATAAGGACATTTCAAAGGCATAAACAGATCTAAAGAATTAAAGCAATTATTTTTTCAGTAGTAATACATGCCAATGAAAGTTAGACTTTGAGAAGAAATAAAGTGGAGGAGGGGAAATTGCTTTCAAATTATATAATTTAGTCTTAGTACAAAGAGTACCATAGATTGCCAGAACCAGTCAACCATTCCTGGACCAAATAGATGCTGAATGTTCCCTTGAGTTGGTGCTTAACAAATAGAAATTCACATCTGTTGAATTGTAATACTAGCAGACAATGGAACAGTAAACAATTATTATGTTTGGTAAGATGGAGAGAAATATAAGACCATGAATAAGATAGATGAATAGGACAATTTACTGGAATGTTATTGGAAGACATTATTGTTAGGGCCATTATTATCATGCCATGACTGTCACCAGGATTCAAACTTGACTCAACCTAGATGATAGAAAGAAATTAGTGATTTTCATTTTTTTTCCCCTACTGGTTAAAGTATTAGCTCATTTTAATTGTTATGATGACATCTCTGCAAAGAATTAAAGGATTCCATCATAAGAAAAAACAAGGTAATATTTAACCAAAAGAGAAAAATTAAGCCTTGAAAATCTCTGGTTTATTTTTATCACTCAGATCAGGTAATTAGAATAAAATAAGAGGAATACAAGATTAAAGTAGATACTGATAATAAGGCACAAATTTATAATAAATTAATATAACAATAATGAATTAAACATCTTTTTTCTTGAATTTATTTGTCAGACCTTATTCTAATTCTTCAGGATGTTAATTTTTTTGTACATTATATATAATTGCTTTCCTTTACTTCTATGCTATAGCTTTCACTCTGACCCTGTGCCGATTTTATCTTGCAGTTATTGCTAAATGCCATGGTCACACTTCACTATTTTATCTGGATGGTACATAGCTGAAGTTGCTTAGTTTACAGGCCATGAAATTTTGATGAGTTGTAGTTAATTTTGCATGAAGATCAAGAAGCTGGGGCAGTTAAAGTCATTCACAGAAATGCCTGTCTTGGTGAGAATATCCTCAAGCTGAAACTATTTTTAATTACTTTAACTATTCCTTTCCTTCTGCTTAAGTTTTTAAGCTTATATATGTATAAAACATGAATCAGTCTATGTATTTGTGTGTCTTATGCTTTACCTTCACTTACTTCATCCTAAATTTCTAATTCGAATGATGAAGTTACGAATATACTATATTATTAAGTTTTGGCAACGTGAATTTGTGTCTAACATTACAGATTAATTTTGGATGGAGGTGTTTATTAGAATAGGTATTGCAAAATTACTGAATTTTTACATTATATTCAAAATGTTTCCATTCCACCAGCTCCTTCAGCCCATATTAAATTTAAATTCAGACTGAAAAAAGGGTAATCTACATTGAAAAATAGATTTTAAAACTCAGAAGTAGTGTTTAAAGAAATAAACAATTGAGCATCTACTTTCTTTTCTTTGTCATGATCTCAAATTTCAGCACATGATTCAACTTCAACAAAAGCATAATTGAAATGTAATCTAAAAATCACATTTCTGAATGAAATCAATTCACACAAAAGGAAATGCATAGCTTTGTCATGCTACCAAGGCTATGCCTGATAACCTAGATCAGGGGTAGGCAACCTTGGCTCTTTTATGACTCGTGGACTTCAACTCCCAGAATTCCTGAGCCAGCATGGCTCAGCTTGGAAACCTCTCCCTTTCCCCTCAGCATGGCTGGATCAGGAATTCTGGGAGTTGAAGTCCACGAGTCTTAAAAGAGCCCAGGTTGCCTACCCCTGACCTAAATGATGAGCCCAGCACTTTTCTAGGGTAAAAAAGAAAGCGACGATTGCAGGAAAAGAAGGACTATGGTTGCTGATATGCTAATCCTATGGAATGACAAATTGGCAAAAAAGTGGAATGTAAGTAGCACTACCTGAATGGTTTACACTATAAATCATTTTCAGAATTCTGAAGGAACAGATAATGAATAGAGAACACCAGTTTGAAGAAGGCAGCTGCAAGCAAACCTCGGATATCTGGAGTTGCCATATTATCATTTTCAAACCTTCATTACAATAAATTTTGATCTCATTACTAACAAAGAAATGTAACAGGAAACAGTAATTACACTCATATCATTCATGTATGTGATTGAGGGGGACAAAATAATTATTTATAGCAAAGACAGTTTTGCCAAAGATATTTTGGAGAACTTTCCTACAAAAAACTAATGGTCTTATTAAAATGTAATTGTGTCTTACCTTAGCAATGACCCAAGTGAGTCAATAGTACCTCGTATGAAATGAAATAGAATTCTGTTCTCTTTTTTCAGGTTGTTCTTGGGTGATAAAACCATAGCTCCTGAGCAATTCCTGGAAGTGAGGAGTACATATGGTAAATGCCCAAATGAATAATGTTTCCTTAAGTTTGACCCAAAAGGAATTTGCTTTATATCTTTCCTTCCCTAAGCATAAGAGTTTACAATTTATACTAAGTTATTTTCTATCCTATTATTTGGCCATTGGCAAATGACATATATTCAGCTTCAATATGCCCCTTTGGCTCTTTATGCAGCCATACTGGTTTCTTTTGAGTGCTGTTATTTTTCTTCTTTGTTGGTATTGTGCTAGACTGGGCTTTTATAATCTCAATTTTCAAAATTTCCCAAGCTTCTTGAGTTGTTTTCCCCTTGAAGATTCTCATCCATGGAATCCTTCCCAAGCTCTTTCTAAGTTTATTGAAATTAGCTCTCTTAAAGTCCAAGACACTGGTATAATTATGTTCTATTGTTTGTGCTTGCATAATGTTGAATTCTAATATTGCATGATCACTCCCTCCCAAGGTTCCTGTGGCTTCAACACCTTCTATCATTTAATCTCTGTTAGTGAGAATTAAATCCAATATGGCTGATCCCCTAGTCCCTTCTCTACTTTTTGGGAAACAAAGTTGTCTGCTAGATTTGTCAGGAATCTGTTTGATCTTCCACTTGGTACAGAGTTTATCTCCCAGTTGATGTCAGGGTAATTAAAGTTCCCCATTACTATTGTGATGTGCTTCCTACATACCTTAGTTAACTGACTAGGAAAAGGTTCATCTATTTCCTCTGTTTGGTTGGGTGGCCTATGATATACACCTATGGCAATTTTCCCCCTTTTATATTGACCCAAATGCATTCAAGACAGTTTTCATCATTGTTGTGCTCTATTTCTGTAGTGATGTAGTTATTTCTTATATAGAGAGAAACTCCACCTCCTCTTTTATTTGGTCTCTTTCTTTTAAATAATTTAAATCCCTCTAGATGTATCTTCCGTTTGTGGGTTTCATCCCACCATGTTTCCATAATGGCAACAATATCATATCCATGTCCTGGTTGTCTCAAATGTGCTTTTTCAAAAAGTAACTGGACCTTTTTTTGTTTTTCCTTGAAGATGTTTCACATCTCATCCAGGAAGCATCTTCTGTTCTTCTTGAATGAGAACTGAAACATCTTCAAGGATAAACAAAATCCAGATGCCTTTTGAAAAAGTATCTTTGGGACACTGCCCGGTGAGATGAAGAGGAGGAGGAGGAGGAGGAGGAAGAGGAGGAGGAGGAGGAGGAGGAGTTAATGTCCAAAAAATATTAACTATAGACTAATTAACCTTTTAAAGGGAAAATTTGGTTGAATTAGCTAGAACAGGTTAGCTTGCTACTTTGATTGCTAAAATTACAGAATTTAGAATAAGTTGTATATTTTTTTAAAAAAATAATGCTTTTTCTTTGGAATATTTTCTCTCCCCTGCATCATTCAAAAATTCCCTACTGGGAAATATCATTAATGTTTAATAATCCACTGAGAGAAAACAGTAGTACTCATTAAATTGAGATAATTAGAACAGTAGCAGGGATCTCTAAAATAGTTATTGAAATTCAAAAGATGACAGGGTAATTCTTGTAAGTAAGGTTTTCTAAAAGACTTAATTGCAGTTTTTTAAAAAAGAAAATAAAAATCACTACTGTATTTTTATTAGTACAGATGGATATCCTTGTTGTGCTCAAAATCTTGAATTTTTTTTATAAACCTGAAATAATAATTTAAATGAATTAATGTTGGATTTATAGACTGATTGTTGCATTGATTAATAGAATTACATTTTTATGATCCACTCCAATCTTCTTTCAATTAAAATATAATTTTAATTGGTTTTAGAGAATCTAGTTTTAAATTCCTTCTTACTTTGCTATGCTTCCATTTTTTTCCAATAATTTTATTAAGTATTTCACAGATAAAACTAATATAAGAACCTAGTACAAAAATACATACAAAATGAAAGAGAAAAAATATATTAAAAAGTGTAGAAAAAAATCTCCCCCAAATGGTAGTAGTAAAATAATGTCCTCTTTTATCCCCAGCAAATATATTAAACATGACAGCCAAATATATCATCATTCCATTCATCACCCCATTTTCTATTAACTTATCTCTAAATCTTTAGCTCTCTTTATTAATCAGCAAAGATCCAATAAAAATTAATAAAATACCTAACAATATTGGTATATAATCACTGTTTCTATTTAATTTAAATCCCCCTTCTCTCTCTTTAATCAAAATCTAATCCCAAATAACAATTGGAAATAAAATGAAAAACCATTAAACATTACCAACTCATTATTTAACCATAATCAAATAAATCTTTTTGTATTTCTTTTCTTGATCTTCCAGGCCATTCCTAAGTCTCATAAATAAAAATCTAAGTCTTGTTTCCTTCTATCATTGTCTCTTCTCTTGACATTCTTGTCATCTTTATCCAAGTCCATTTGTAATTTCCACAGAGTAACTCCAATAGATTTCTCATATTTCAATTTAAAAGTGTAATCCACATCAGTCTTTTGTTATATTGTTTCTATGTCTTTTTTAATGTTTAAATGATCATCCAATTCCATTTGTAAATTCAATATTTCCAGATCTTTCTTGTAGGCTATAATTTTTAAGTCCATCTTAAACTTCACTTCAGTTATCTTCAAAGAACCTGTTTGTCTTTGGTAATAATTCCAGTATAGAATTAAAAAGCTTGAGCATTTCTTGAGCCCAGAGTTCCTTTCCTTTAAGAAAGTTGGATCAACCAATCAGCATGCAGGATATGCATCTCCACACAAGGCATAGTTGAGTTCTGTGATTGGACACACAAGGAATTTGTCTTTGGTGCACCTTTTATGTACACTGAGAGCTTATGCACTGAAGACAAATTCCTTGTGTGTCCAATCACACTTGGTCAATAAAGAATTCTATTCTATTCTAAATTATTCTGTTTACAAATAAATACATATTGAGAATCAAAGGACTTATTTTTCTCATATTCTCTTGGATCATGTTAGACTATATATAGTTCTATCTTTTGTACTTTTAAACTACAATCAGATGATTGTACTGATGTGGGGTTTTCAGAATACCTATATAGATTTCTGGGTACTATAAAGAAATGTGCTGTAGTCTGTAAAGAAATTTTTAATATATTTTTATTATGTATATCTTGTGAATAATTTCTATTAGGATATGGGAGATTTACAGTTTTATTTATAGCTTTGTCATTGTGTATTAGGCCAAAACTAGTTATTATGCTTTCTCTAGAATAAGTTTCTGAATGACAATATAAAACATAGGATCAGAAGGAATCAACCAGAGGATTATTGCAGGAACTGAAGAAGAAGCAAGTCCACCAGTCTGAAAAAAATACTAAAAAAGACTGTTGCTGGGGCTTGAGAAGAACAGGAAAAGGAAGTATATAATAGTTGCTTAAAGCAAGTGGCATAGATTAGTAGAGCCTACATAAAATCTGTCTAGCAAATCTCTAATTCAGAAAGTCATCCTTTGAAGGAATAATTGATTCGTCTAAAAAAACCAATAACAACAAAAGGCTAGACACATCAGAGTTTGACATGTTGCAAAAAAATTGGAGAGTTGAAAGTCAATAGGTTTTAGGAATAGCATGATGGAGAAAACTGCTATATAATATTGTCAGGATCAGTTTTAGGAAAACAGTAGAGTAAGGAAGGCTGATATAAAGGAAATTAGAATTTACTAAACTTAGGAAATTTGGAACTGTAATTAAGTACACATTACAAGAATATTATATATTTAATTATATCATCCTTTCAATTGAAAAAACAGCTAACTGCCTTAAAATAAACTTATTAGCAAAGCATCTATCTGTACAATTTTTCTAAACCATTTAAATTTAGGTGGGTTATTTTAGTGCAATATTTCCAGATTTCTGGTTGAAATAATTTTTCCTAACATTAGGGCTGAGAACTTTGCAGGATGATGATGATGATGATGATGATGATGATGATGATGATGATGATGATGATGATGACGACGACGACGACAAGGAAGATGACAAGGAAAAATAGTGAAAACTGAAGGAATCAAGATGCCCCACGAACATAATAAGAGTCTGGATGAGGAAGATTACTACAAATACTTGGGTATCCTTCAAGCTGACAACATCAAGCACACTGAGGTCAAGAAAAAGATTAGAGATGAATACATCAAGAGATCTTAAAGTCCAAACTCAATGGAGGAAATACCATGAAGGCAATCAACACCTGGGCAATTCCAGTCATTAGATACACAGCTGGAATAGTGCACTGGACTCAAGCAGAACTAAAAGCAATGGATAGGAAGACCAGAAAAATAATGAAAATGAATCATGCCCTTCATCCACACAGTGACATTGACAGACTTTATCTACCAAGGCAAATAGGAGGGCATGGAATGCTGCAAGTACATCAGATGGTTGAAGAAGAAAAAATGGCTTTGGAAGAATATCTGAAGGACAGTGATGAAGATGCACTGAAATTAGTATATCAGGAAGGCTTACTGACTACTGGAGAGACCAAACTGGCCTACAAGAAAGACCAAATCAAGAACAGAATAGAGGCATGGGAAGACAAAGCACTACACGGCCAGTACATTAAAAAAAATAATTGGGAAAGCATATAATAACAAGACCTGGCAATGGCTAAGACAGGAAAATTGAAGAAAGAGACTGAAGGACTAATTCTGGCTGCACAAGACCAAACCTTATGGACAAATGCATATAAAGTCAAAATTGAGAAGACAGCAACAGACAGTAAGTGCCGCCTATGCAAACACGCTGAAGAAACAGTGGACCACCTGGTAAGCTGCTGCAAGAAGATCGCACAGACTGACTACAAGCAGCCGCATGACAAAGTAGCAACAATGGTGCATTGGAAGATCTGCAAGAAATATCATTTGCCTGTAAGCAAGAACTGGTGGGATCATAAAATAGAGAAAGGCATAGAAAATGATAAAATTAAACTTCTCTGGGACTTCAGAATTCAAACAGACAAGCACCTGCAACATAACACCCCAGACTTAACAATTGTCAATAAGAAAGACAAAAAAGTCTGGATAGTGGACGTGGCAGTGCCTGGAGACAGCAGAATAGACGAAAAAGAACTGGAGAAGGTAACAAAATACAAAGACCTACAAATAGAAATAGAAAGACTGTGGCAAAGGCAAACAAGGGTAGTACCAATAGTAATATGTGCCTTGGATGCAATCCCAAAACAACTGGAGCACCAGTTGAACACCATTGGCATTGACAAATTCACCATTAGTCAATTGCAAAAGTCAGCCTTACTAGGAACTGCTTCCATCCTGCGACGATATATGTAATACCATCAAACATCCACATCTGCCTATCCCAGGTCCTTGGTAAGGACTCGATAGGTAGACAAAAATGCCAAATCCAGTCTGAACATCTGGCTGACTGTGCAATGATTAACAACAACAACAACAACAACAAAACAACAACAACAATAATAATAATAATACAATGCATTAAAACTGTTTTTAAAGGAAACAAATATAGAATAGCAATATTTTTTCACTCTATGCGTGCAGTCCAATGACAAAATGGTACATATAATTTTCTTTTCTAACAGATCCTGCCTAGAATGCAGAGCAGTCTACTACTAAGTGTTCTGCTTCATGCAGCACTTCCTGGAATGATTGTATTTTTGTTTGTGGTTGCTCTGACTGTTGAAGAAGTCCTATGTGTGGAGGGGGGGAGTAGCGACCACTGCAGATTCCACAGAAATAAATTAAAGAATTTTTATTTTGAAAAGAAAGGAAAAACCAATGCATCAACCATATTATGTATTTTTAAAAATGACATAAACCACCCTGAACAGAAAAACAAATGCATGTCCAAATATATTATTAAAAATCAGACATAAATCTTCCAGAGCAGAATTTGTCCTAAAAAAGCACACCTTCTTAACCAAAGGGTCCAGGATGGCATGTGTTATTGTTTATGCAGATTGTCACATTCACTTCAACAGAGGAAACAAATATGCAAAAAAGAACAAAGGACTTCACTGGTATCTTGCTTTTAATGACTGAACTAAGTAGCATAGATCCATAACAGCAAAGGAGATTTATATGTACATTAGAATTCACATTAAATACAAAATAGTTGGAAAGTACAATAGCTTTAAATATATTAACAATGTACCCTTTTAGCTGGTTGCTTGGTTTGTTTCCTTTGCTTCTGCTTTTTAGTCATCCTGGGGAGAACTGTCAAATCAATATACAGATAATACATGGCCCATTGCTAATGTTACATAAATTTTATATAATGAATAACGTAAGCATGTTTATGAGGAAAGAAGCATGACTGTTCAAAGTTACTTAGTTTGAAGACTAGACTGTTAATATATTCATTTTTCCAAGACTAAAAGCTGTACAACTTCTGAGAAGCTACCCTTGTGAAGTCTGGATTATGGTCCAACCAGCTGAAGACATAAATATTTTCTAGTTTTACCTAGAGTTTCCTGGATCAAAACAGAATTTTTGCTTATACTCTGCTATGATTTTTATTTATTTAAAAGATTTATATGGCTGCCCTTCTTAAACAACTCTGGGTGGCTCACCACCACAGTAAAACCAGAACTATAAAACAACCATAAAACAAATATTGTTGCTAACTTTCAGTTGCTGATGAGTAAAGAAAGAATTTTTTACCTCAATTCTCCCTATCCTGGCACCCTCCAATACAGTGGATTACAACTCCTATCGCCCCCACCTTGCCTAGTACTTCTCTAAGTTGACAGTTTGGGAAAGCAATATACGCTTTAGCAATTGGATTGTCTGTGAATGTGAATGTTTTAACAATTTATAACTGAAACAAACCTCTTTGTGACAGGATCAAGCAAGATATTTGTATAAATCATATCCAGAACATGAGCTAAATGGTGAGGGATGCTGAAGGCGTCATCTAACAAGAAAAATAAGATACTAAAATTATCTTGACAGAATTTTCAGAAAGTACTTCACATGTACAAACATATCTGGCTTCTATAATCATATTCTACACAGCTCTAAATTTATCTGTTTTGCTGTCTACCTTCTGATCTCTTTTGCTGGCCTGGGTGGCAAAACTCTTCTCAGAAAACAGAGAGGGAGATGAAGGTAAGAAAAGTGATGTTGTCTTTTTCTTGAAGAAAACCTTCATTTTCCTTGCACCTAGAAACTACATAGAAAGCTACCATCATTTCATAATTTTAGTAAGCTTTATGTGAATGTCCACTATAATGTCATTCTAACTGAATATTTAGCAGTCAATAAGGTCAAATATAGTAATTTCAAACATGCTTGGAAATCCAGATTTACTTCAATATGCAGCAACTTAGAGTAGGCTTGACAGTTCTCTGACCTTGCTCTTTTATATGTTTATTCCCCCAAACCATGCTCTGAAAGCTGGTCATAATTGGTCTCCTTGCTTTCTTAATTTCCCATAAGGTATATGGCACATTAAAATGATAGCTATAAAATATTTATTTTGCTATTGTTGCTAACTGGAGCACGGTACTAACAAATTAATTTCTGCTAAGGGAAAGATCCAAGCCTGTAAACAATCCTCATAAAAGAGGAGCTTAACTTACTAAAGGAAGAGTGTCAGAATAGAGTGTGATCCAGAAACCCAATGACAAGGAAGATGGAATGTGTTATTATTGATATGGGATGTATTTATTAATAACATTATTTTCTCTTAGGTTTTGACTTGTTGGTAACTCATTATAGGTAGTCCTCAAATTATGACTCAACTGAGCCCAAAATTTCTGTTGCTAAGCAAGACAGTTGTTAAGTGAGTTCTTCCCCATTTTATAACCCTCCTTGCCACATTTGTTAAAGTGAATCAATACAGTTGCAATACAGTCATTAAATGAACTGTTGTAAGTTGAGGACTACCTGTATTTGTAGCAGTGAGAACTGCAGGAGTAAAATAAAAAAATAAAAAAATGCATGCATGAAGCATTTTTATTTTATTCAAAGAACAGTCCTGTTAGGTAGTTTGGTCTGAGATAGAGCAACTGGCAATAGCCATTCACTGAGTTCCATGGTCTAAATCTGGGTCTTTCCTGATTTAGACCAGCAACCCTAACCTCTACAATATGCTGGCTTGCTAAAGCTGTGAAAGTCATAGTAGCTGCTTTTATATCCTGGATTTAGGATCTAGAAGATTTAGCTCTGAAATCCATGCTCACAGGGTTAGGTTCCCACTGCTGAAATGTTTTATTCATTTGCTTGCAGTAACATTTAAAATAGCTTAAAGACTGGTAGGAAGCTGGGAGATTATGATGATCCGCAGTGGTGCCTCTATATAGTAGTGGATAGACACACCACACTATAAGAAAGATCAATTACTTGGGTGTTATTTGTTTATTTATTTATTTATTTATTTATTTATTTATTAAATTTATATGCCTCAGAAAGTGGAGGTAAATATCAAAGCATCAGAAGATAGAAGAATTGAATTAAAGAAGGAAAGAAAAGGTGGTTGTTTTTCCTCACCCCTTTGGAATGCTATGTAGCCACTATAGAAGACCTCAGGTGGAATCTGAAAGTCTGTCTTTATTTGGGAATAGATTTCTTTCAAAATAGCATGGCTTTCTTTCAAATAGATAAGTTTGATTATGGTTTCAATTGTACCTGATGGAGTCAAGATCTTCTTGACTGATCCCATTATAGAAATCATGTCATTCCCATTGTAGCCTTCATATGAGTAGAGAATAAAACAGAATCATATAGACTAGACTAGACTAGACTAAACTAGACTAGACTAGACTAGACTAGACTAGACTAGACTATAAACTAACTAAGGGCACTGGTCTTATTTCAATTTATAATTTGAACTATACCACTTATAGCAGTGATGGCAAACCTTTTAGAGACTGAGTGCCCAAACTGCAACCCAAAACCCACTTATGCATCGTCGAGTGCCAGGTGGGTATGGCCCATTGGCTGGGTGTGGCCCATTGGGTGGGCGTGGCCCATTGGGTGGGCATGGCTGCAGTGGTAATGGCAGACTGGGTGGGACTAAAAAGTTCAATCAATCAATTCCAACTTTGCAAGATCTTTTTTTTCCCATGAGAAGTTGAAATTGACTGACTGAACCTTTTTTTTTTCACATGGCAGCGGAGGCCTAAAGCGAAAAGGTTTTATAAAACCCAGCTGAAGGCCTAAGACTGGGGCGATGGTGCGCGTGCCCACAGAGAGGGCTCTGAGTGCCACCTCTGGCACCCGTGCCATAGGTTCACCACCACTGACCTATAGCTACTAACTATTGCATAATAATATAATTTAAATATTATAGTATTGACATAAAATGTCATACAATATTCCAGCATGGGAATATTCCCATGTTCCATAATATAAATGTATTTTTTTTATTTTTAGCTAATTTCATAAAGTTTGTTAGTGTCCTTTTTAAATTATTTATTGGTTTTTATTTTCTTGGGTTTTTTTTCCATTGACTGTACATGCAAAACTAATAATTTTAAAAAAAATTCAAGTTAAAAGGAATTGCAACCTTTTTATCACCTTTAAAATAAAGTTTTGTTTTGTTTATCTCCCATGAGGAAGAGATTAATTTTCTAGTCCACTTGCCATTATTTAGAAAGTCAGGAGGCAGCATTGTTGAAATTATATCCATTTTTGCATTTTAATTTTTTAACTGATAGACTAGCAGCAGAGTATATGAGAGACCCATCTCTTCCAAACTGGAGTTAGATGCCATATGAGGCACCCACAGGAAACCAAATGATGATACAGGCACTATATTGTTGCTGCTATGTCTGCTTTCCATCTCTAATATGTATCCCTAATACCCAGCTCTCATTTTATTCCTTTTTTATCATCATTACAAGGATGAGAAATATGCAACCAAAAAAGTAGAGTCCCAGTGGCAATCCATAAAAAGTTGAGTTTGAATTCCCAAGCCTAAGTAGTTATCACCAAACTCTTGTTTTTAATGTGAGAGTGAAAATTATTAAGCATAATGGAGAGTCATCATGTTAATTATATTTTATTTCAGACTTCAGTTCTCAGTGGCCTTGCTTAAAGTGAATGGTTCAGTGACAGAATGCAGGCTTCACAGGCTGAAGACTCAGGCTTAATTCCTGGTATTTATTTCCAGGTAAGACTGGGAAAGAGCCTTGTAGAGATGCTACAGTCATTATCAGAATCACTAAGCTAGATACCTTGATGATTTAATTGGCCAAGGCAACTTCTTCTATTCTTCTGGAGTTTATTCAGAATCCTTTCAAATTAAGTTACTCTTAACTCCCTTAGTCCCAGCCAGTGAGTCACAGCAAATGCTGTTCAGAAAGCATGAAAGGACAGAGTCTATAATCATTTTATTTATAGTAAAGTTTAATCAATCACATAGTAACTCTCCCTCTACATGCAGTTTTTCTGATTAAAATTAAAGTAAAAATGAACATTCCCTTTGTTTCAGAATGCCTGGCCACTGTCAGATTATCTTGACTACAAGAGTAGTTATAGCAAAAACTACAAAGATCTCAGTTCTGCCAATGTGCATTCATTTAAACCTGCTGCTTTTGTCTTTCTGCCAGTAACAAATTGGAAGGCAAGCATCAGATTTCTGCCTTCAGGCCTTATCATACTGCATCTACTGCATCTATTTATATAATTAGCTTGATCAAGAGGGCATATTTGGGAGTTGGCAGGACCAAACAAGATCAAATTGGGACTGGTAATTTCAGTCCAATTTCATAATTCCCTTCTAAGTCTAAAGACTTTCTTCCCCCAGATATTTACAAGGGGATTCAATATCTAAATCTCTCTCTCTCTCTCTCTCTCTCTCTCTCTCTCTCTCTCTCTCTCTTCCCCCCATACACATACACACACACACACACACACACACACAATTTCTGATATGGAAAGCTGAAGTGATCTGGATAACTTTCTTATATTGGATTTACAAACAAAACTTGTTAAAATTTTGAAAACTTTTCTGACAACAAAGAAAAATGAGAATAAATAAAATTTTAGAACATTATTTAAGGGGATTATAGACCAAGATTGTCAAAAGGCAAGGAAAATAAAAACATAGGTTGTTAAAAGTAAAAGGAAAGAATATAAAGTTGGCTTATTTGATCAAAGTTAATTGGGTTATCTCTAGTAATTCTTAAAGGGTTTTTGCTGACCAAGATTGAATGACAACGCTTTAAAGATTTGTTTATAAATAAGAGATGAGATATTGGGAGAAAAGATCATTTGTTGTATTTTAAGAGAAGATTGCAAATTGCTAAAATTGTTTATAATTGTTCCTATTAAGCAGGAAGTTATGTGTGTGTGTGTACGATATTCTTATTTTTTCTTTCTTTTCTATTTTTCTCTGCTTTTTTGCCACTATTTTTTTTAGTTTGTATTGGTTCTTATCTTTTTAATTGTAATGTTCAATAAAAATTACTATTAAAAAGACAAAGGTTGAGTATTTACAATACCATAAATACTGCCTATTTTCAGTGTAATTAGAGAACAATTATAAATATCATAGTAATAATCATTACAATGAGTCAAAAATTAATGGAAGAGTGAAATTGGAGAAACAAAATGGTTCACAATTGTTTGATTGTATGCCATCAAGTAATTGTCAACAATTAGAAATCACATAGGTAAATTTTCTCTGTGATACTCTGTTCCTATAAGGATATATATTGTCACTGAATCTCTGTCTAACTTACACTGGAAATATATTACATGAATTAGGACCTTTGCATTCAAGATTACATTCATCAACCTACTCTACCAGTCTAGTAGGGAGAGAATGCTTAAAGTAGATACCTCACCTCAGAAGAGATTATGGCAGTTGTGACCTCCCCCAAAATGATATATTCTGTAGCAGCTTCATCATTCTGAAACAGCTTCTCTTGAGGCCAGATGTGTCCTGGTCCTAAAACATGATGAAGACAGTCCTCTTCAGGCAGATATTCTGATACTTAGGTCAAGTTATCAATAGCAACAGTTTGTACTGCCATTTTTATTAATAGCATTTGATGGCTTTAATTACTCATTATTTTTATGAATAATTCGTGGTTGTTGTTTTGTAAGCCACCTAGAGTCACCAGAAAAAGCATCATAAAAGCGATTACAAATAAACAATTAAATAAAACACCTGTACTGCTTTTTTTCCTAGAGCATCCCAGAAAAAGATTGCTATCTTAGCTAAGGCTGTTTGTTTCCCTTCTGCAATTTCTTTTCTTCCAATACATCTGTAAAAGTACTAGAAAAAAAGAAAGAAAAGCAATGCAAAAGTGAGAAGGATAAGCAAAAATCAATACTTTCCAACTACCAGAATTTTTCCAATGAGAAACAGATCTCTACTTCACATGAATGCAATATAAAACATACTTGTCTAGTAATAAATTACACTGATTCTGGTTTTACATCCAAGTAAATATGTTTGTAATTGCAGCCTTAATTAAATTTCTAATTTAAAATGCTATTTATTTCTGGAGTTAGTTGTAATCTCTAATTGAACATTCAGATCCTGTATGAGTAGAAAAAGAGCTATCGTGGGTGTTCTGCGGAAATAGAGCTCTGAAGGAATTCAACTTGGCAAGGTTCTCTTAGCATGGAAAAGCATGGAAACTTCCTGATTTTTTTTAACTGTAATTAGCTCTCTCTAAACAAAAATAAAGTATTCAAAAGCTTAAGGTTCTACAGAATTTCAGTATCATATTCCTTGAAATTAACAAAAAATCAAAAAGCATCATTGAAGCTACAGATATAAAGGACATATGAATATGACAACCAGTCCTGCGAGGTCTACATCACCTCTTTGTTATTCTCTCTCTGAGCACTGCTTCAATACAAGCAGCTTCAAGTTGGAAGGGTTGAGAAAAATATTGTCTATGTGTACGGTAGTATTGGAATGAACAAATCTATTAATTTCATCTTACCTTTCCATCTGTAAATGTGATTCGTCCCATTCACATATCAAAGGTTTATTTTTTTAAAGAAAGTTCACATTAAATTCCTATGCTTATTTGTTAGCTTGAAATGTTATGAACAGATACATTTTATGCAGATTGGTTACATATATTTATTGTATGTTACTGGCAATCCATGCTGCAAAATTTGGATACTACGTACTTTCAAGTTATATACAAATCTAAGAATGAATGTCTCATTAAGATTACTTTCAAATGTAAATAAAACAAATTTCTGCTCTATACCTAGTCTATAAGGCATATTAGGAAACATTTTATCAATATTGTGGTCACTACAGCTTTTTGATTGTTCAAATTAACATTATTAGAGTTGTGTTTTTAGCAGCTTCTTATGAAGCTGCATTCTTCTAAGATCTAGGTCTGCATTTTCAGAATGAGCATTATTTCATTCACAGTTTTGCTGAGATCAGTGACATCCAGTGGTTGCTGAAGGGTGTAAACAGAACAAGATAGCAATCATGATTTCTTGATCATGCTTATTTTATTATAGTTTTTTTTACTGTATTAATGGTAAAAAAAATGGCAATCATGACAGCCTGATCAAAGCCCTGGTCTTTTGTACAGGCATCAATATCATGTGCACTTACAAATGGGATGGGTCTTTTATCATGTCACTGCAACTATAATCTTGGGCATTTTTTAATACTTCCTCCTAAGTATCTTTGGAAGAATTCCTTTCCTACAATTTGTTATCTGCTCAAGACAAAACACCAGATGCCAAAGTTCAAAAGTTTTTTAGCACACAAGACAAAAACATTGAATGCAGCTGATCCTTGGCAAATGATGTAAATTATTTTGTAATCATATATAAACAACCAGTTTGCACATATCTGAACTAAAATCAACTTTAACTTTCCTAATAAGGAAAAGCCTCATTTCTTACTTTCTAACTGACATGTCTTATTTCTGTTGCTAGAAGCCTAACAGTTATTCATGCTCCCTCTTTATCTGTCCTACATCACTCTTTTATTTTTGTGGAACAGTGAAGTGTCCTAACTTCCTTTCTAAAATGACATTAATTCAGCTTTCTAATTCCTTTCAACAGCATGGAATAGGAATCTTCCACTCTAGATGAGTTCAAATCACCAGGACAAGATAGATTACATCCCAGGGTTCAAAAAGATCTGGCAAATGTGATCCTGGAACCACTGAACACAATATTTCAAAGTTCCTGAAATACCAGGGAAATACTAGAGGACTGGAAAAGAGCTGATGTAGTTCCAATCTACAAAAGGGGGGGGGGGAGTGGATCCAGAAAGCTACAGATTGACTTGAGAAAATCCTGAAAAAGAAAACCTTATTGCCTTTTTTGACAAAGTGACTAATCTAGTAGATAAAGGAAATGCTATGGAGATAGTACACTTGGACTTCAGTAAAGCATTTGACAAAGTAGACCACAGCCTACTTCTTGGTAAGGTAGAACAATTTTGGATAGACAGTACCACGTCCAAATGGATTGACAGATGGCTGATCAACCACACTCAGCATATAGTCCTCAATGGAACTACATCTACATTGAGGGAAGCATGCAGTGGGCTATGTCAAGGTTCTGTCTTGGGCTTGGTGCTCTTCAACATCTTCATAAATGATCTTGATGAGGCAATAGAAGAGGAACTCATCAAATTTGCAGATGACACCAAGCTGGGGGGAATAGCTAACACCAGATAGACTTTAAATTTCAAATTTCAAATTCAAATTTATTTGATTTATATACCGCCCTTCTCCCTAGCGGGACTCAGGGCGGTGAACAGGCACATTAATAAAACAGCAATACCATAATATTTAAAATATTTAAAACTAATTAAATTATTTGTCCTGTCCTAAAACCCACTATAATAATATAAAATTATACCCAATTTAAAATTGTAGAGTTTCAGATTTATGCCAGACCGGCCTCTTGGAACAGATAGGTCTTTAGGGCTCGGCG